>NC_063338.1:9135494-9161515 GCF_021869965.1 Rhincodon typus
GAAGGGTCTAGGCCCGAAACGTCAGCCTTCCTGCTCCTCTGATGCTGCTTGGCCTGCTGTGTTCATCCAGCTCTACACCTTGTTGTCTCAGATTCTCCAGCATCTGCAGTTCCTACTATCTCTGCAGAGTCTGTTATCTTTTGTGTTGGGTGAATGTGTCTGCTTGGGATTAAATGGAAATTGTAGTTGAAATTTGGGATTATTCCTTATATGTTTGTTAGATTCTGCCTCCTATTTTAAGCATAAATTTTATGTTATCAAAGATGGATTATTTTGAGTTCATTAAGTAAACCTGGTGAAGTTTCTTTTATTCTGGATAGTGGTACAAAAGAGAAACAATTGACCATGTTGATGATTGAATCAACACACTTATTTGTACTCATGATGTGACTGGTGGTATAGCAGGGCTTGATTATTAGTGCATTCCTCTCCTCTCAGTTGTAACAGTATCATAAGCATGTCTCTCATAGGTATACTTACTATGACTGTGAACCATGATGCAGCATTTTCGAAATTTAAAACTCTCAAGCACCCATTTGCCGTTACATGTCAGAGGCAAGGCTGTATAATAAACATGAAGAAACGTTGCTGTAAAAAGATTACGAGGTGTCAGTTCATAGATTCTCATCTTCACTGTCTGTTTGGGAGAGGGGTGGGCATGTGCATAATCTGATGAATGCCCTTTTGCAGAACCAGATTAAAGTCAGTGGACGAGAAAATCAGCCACTGGTGAAAAAACGATTGGCTACAGCAAAGGCTCGACCTCTACTAATGTGGCAATTTCCCACATTGTAAGACGTGGCTGTAGGTACGAGTCTACATCATGGTGGTAAGATGCAGTCACTCAGTGACACCAATTTTTGTTGCCTGTTAAGGGCATTAAACATCGCAATGTCAAGCCTACTTCCACAGGAGGCATCTGACTCTCCATGTGGCACTCCTAGAATTTACACGGTTGAATTTAGCTAAGGGATAGAAAGCAGGAAGTTGTGATGAATGGCTGTTTTTTGGCGTAGACGGAGATACATCATGGAATTTCCAATCTTCAGTACTATGATTACTGCCGTTTTCTGAGAATATACTAATGACTTACATTTCAAGTTACAGTCCACTGTGTCAAAGTGATGACCACATGAAACTTGCAACTGTACCAAACAATGAAGAAGATAGTCATAGACGTCAAGACAATGTGCACGGGTTGCTGGAATGGGTACACCCCAGAGCAGACCCATTGCAATGCAGCAAAGTGTGAGCTGATACATTTTGATTGGAAGAAAATGTGAGACAGTACGTATTAAAAGGTATAGGTGTGAGAACAGAGACACGCAGGGGTCCTTGTGCACAGATATTTGAAGGTGGCAGAAAAAGGTTCATTAAGAAACTGATTTTTATTTATTCTCTTGTGAGACATGGGCATCGCTGGCTGGGCCAGCATTTGTTGCCTGTCTCTAGTTGCCCCCAGAAAAGGTGGTCATCTGCTTTCTTCAACCACTACACTCCGTGTGCTGTAGGTAGACCCACAATGCCCTTATGGAGGGAATTCCAGGATCTTGACCCAGGAACAGTGAAGGAACGGTGATATAATCCCAAGTCAGAATAGTGAGTGGTTTGGGAGAACTTGCAGACGTTTGTGCTCCCTTGATTCTGTTGCCCTTGTCTTTCTAGATAACGGTGATCTTGGGGTTGAAAGGTGATTTCTAAGGATCTTTGGTGAATTTCCGTAGTGTATCTAGTAGATTGTACACTTATGGGCTAAAATGTATGGGATCTTGGCTTTATAAATGAAAACATGGAAAGTAAAAGACAGGAGGTTACACTAAAATATAAAACACTGGTCTAAACACTGGAAATATGTGACCAACTGTGTGCCCCACAAATTATGAAGGATATGCAGGCATTCTAGAGGGTAAATAAGAGATTCACTAGAATGGTTCCAGGGATGAAATGTGGATAATATGAAGAATTATCGGTGAGATCTCTTCTAGAGTACTGTGTCAAGTTCTGGTCACCCTGTTATAGAAAGGATATTATTAACCTGGAGAGGGTTCAGAAGAGATTTACCAGGATTTTAGATTTTGTTTTAGATCTATTTACTTGCCACGTACTAAATATAGTAATACACATGTACAGCGAAAAGTACACAAAGTCACCATTCACCGATGCCCACTTGGTTACAAAAACCAGAATTTGAAAAATTAAGAGAGCCAAAAGTAAGCAAGAAAGAAATGGCCAGATCTCAGAGTCCCAAGTCTCATCTCCACAATGGTGCAGGCACTGCTCCAATCGTTAGGACACCGTCTCCGTCTTATCGTCCTGCTCTCGCTGCCGACCGCTCTTGCCTCACCGGCCCCCTCTCACCGCCGACCGCTCCTGCCTCACCGGCCCCTTCTCGCTTTGGCCCACACTTGATCAGCTGTCGCTCCTGCCACGCGGTTCCCAGCCATGACCTGACTCTATAAAGGCTATTTTTGGAATACTGCGTTCAATTCTGGTGTCCCTACTAGAAGAAAGATGTTGTGCAACTTGAAAGGATTCAAAAAAGATTTACAAGGATGTTCCCGGGGTTGGAAAGTTTGAGCTACAGGGAAAGGCTGAATAGGCTGGAGCCACTTTCCCTGGAGTATCGGGGGTTGAGTGGGTGACCTTATAGAGGTTTATAAAATCATGAGGGGCATGGATAGGGTGAACAGCCAAGGTCTTTTTGCCAGGGTAGGGGAGTCCAAAACCAGAGGGGCATAGGTTTAAGGTGAGAGAGGGGAAAGATTTAATGGGGACCTAAGGGACAATGTCTTCACATAAAGAGTGGCGCATGTACAGAATGAGCTGCCAGAGGAAGTGGTGGAGGCTGGTACAATTACCGCATTTAAAGCGCATCTGGATGGGTACATGAATAGAACGGGTTTAGAGGGATATGGGCCGAATCCACACAAATGGGACAAAGTCATTTTAGGGGATATTTAGTCAGCATGAAGTTGCTGGTGTTGGACCAAAGGGTCTGTTTCTGTGCTGTACAACTTTATGACTCTATAATTAAAATCAGGATGGGGTGCATAAAAGAAGTTGTATCACAGACAGGGTTACAATGTGGAGATGAGCTACTCCCAGCCCAAATTCACTTCTTGCAAAGAGTAGTAGTAATTTGGGACTCTATTCTGCAAGTGGCAACTGCTTGCTGACCAATTGGTAATTTCCAAATTGAGATTGATGGCTCGTTCCTCACCAGAGTTAAGGGCTGTGAGACAATGGTGTTATAGAGTTATATGGAGTTAGATTATCCATGATCTCATTGAATGGTGGAACAATCTCAAAGGGACAAATGACCTACTCCTGCTCCTTGGTTCTTACGGTGAAAGTTAAAAGTCATTATCAATGTTTTGTCAATTTCCAGTGGCTGCACTTTTCGTGTAGCAAAGGAGCAGGGGCATGTTGTAGGGAAGGCAGAAACAAAATGAAACTCCAGTGTTATTTTAAAAACTGTCCTCTGTCATACAGGTGTCAGTAAATATTTCAAATCTGTTTTTCAAGGCAGTGCACATAAATTTGGTGGAAGGATTGCAATCTGCAATGCCTGTGAGAGCCGAGCTGAAAATCATTGGGAGTTGATTCCAGCTCTGACTAGAATACTGATACTTTTCACATTTATTTTTATACTTGCATTCTTCACCTTTATTTCTTCAGATTTAAACTGCCTCTGCTTCACCCCACTGCCTTCTTTATTCAAGGTACCAAATCCAGTCAATATAACCTCACCCTGTAACTCTGATGAGACTGCACTGTGCCCTCAGCCCACAGCCAGTTGAAGAGGGAACAGACCCTATGGCCCTGATATTGATTTACACATTGGGAGTGTAGTTTCTGTGTACCTGGGGAGCCCTGAAGTAAGTTTAATGTGTCTGTCAGTGACATTTTAACACAGCCACCACGTTATCACTCCACTGCTTGGTTAGGCATCCAGTGCACTGCAGCTGGTTTCATCAAGACACTCATGATGTGATCCCGACTTCTCTATTTAAAGGGACAGGCCGAAGAGGGAATGTGAAGGAGTTGGAAGCAAGAGAAGGCGTTACACGGCAGGATGGCCAAAGACTGGGGCCCCACTCCGATGGTGCCTCCTTTCATTATTGCTGGTAAAAGAGGCAAAGAGAGATACTCTTCAGAAAAAATAGGAGGAAGAAAATATTTCCCACCACGATGGAGATATAACGTGATGTGCCCAAGAGGATAGAAGCAGGAGCATTATGCCACACTCCTGGATTGAGGAACTACTTCAATGACCTAACCAGATCAGGAAATATGAGTGCATTGCAGACTGACTTACATCCTGCGTGTGCTTCATCTCATTTCGCTTCGTCAACCCAACATGAATCCATGCAAGGACTTGCTTTGCATTATTGCTCTATTCTCCTTTGTTCCTGCACACCCTCCCACCCTGATCAATCCAGCCTCTACTCCCACTCACCCTCACCCTCACGCAATCTCCTGCCTCTAGTTGAAACTCATCTTCAGCAAATGCACTGCTTCCACCAGGCAAACACAGACTTGTGTTCCCACCTGTTGAATCAATAGAGAGGATGAACCCCCATATAGTGACTCATGAACCAATGGTTGAGTCTGCCCCGTACAGGTGAATCATAGAACCCCGACAGTACAGTGTGAAAGCAGGCCATTCAGCCCATCCTGGATCTCCAAAGAGCATCCCACTGAGACCCACCCAATCCCTTTAACAGTGCATTCCCCATGGCTAACCCACCTAGCCAGCATATCCCTGGACACTATGGGGCAATTTCTCATGGCCAATCCACGTAGCCTGCACATCTTTGGACTGTGGGAGGAAACCGGAGTGCCCGGAGGAAACCCACGCAGACACGGGGAGAATGTGCAACCTCCACACAGACGGTGGCCCGAGGGTGGAATCGAAGCCGGATCTCTCGCATCGTGAGGCAGCAGTGCTAACCACTGAGCCACCATGCCGCCCCAAGGTGTAGTTGGAGCTCTCCGTGGCTTCAAAACCTGGAGATCCGTGACCAACAGCACCATGTGAGTGAAGTCGCTGTTGTAATGTAGGAGGTGCAACAGCCATCCTGTGCCCAGCAAGTTGCCACAAACGGCAATGAGATAAATGACCGAGTGGCCTGTTCTTATTGGTATTGATTATGGAGATGAAACTTTAGTTAGGCCACTGGGAGACCTCCACTAATCTCCTTCAACGTACTTCTTTCGGTATTCAAAACCCACCTAAAATCCTCTTAGTTGATGGGATTATCTGAAAACAACAACACTTGTGAATATGCAATAGGAAGACTTCCCTTGGTCCCCCATAGAATTGTCAACAGAGGATGAATGCTCAGGTTCAGGGTGAGGACTATAATGCACTCGAGAGTAGCCGTTACTGTCCAACTTCTTTAAATCTCCGATTGGCCTTGGTATCTATCATCACAAAAGATGAAAGCTACGTGAACCTACAACCACATGAAATATTTCTTTTGTAGACATTTCCCAATTAGGGTAATGATACAGAATGTCAGTCGGTACAACAAGGTCTTTCTCTATTCCCTCTTCTCAAACTCAGCGTTTATTTGGCAATGTGATGTCAGTGCTCTGGGTGAATGTACTCATCTTTTGGGACTATTTAACCTTTTGAAAAGAAAAAGATCGGTTGCCTTGCTCCATATCCATGCTTAGAACACATTGTCACACCACAAGCTTTAATTAGCACATTACAGTCTTCATTTACTGCGCTGAAGAACAGGTGATGTGCAATATATTAAAATAATTTTCAGGGTCTTACTAAGCTTATTGAATTTTTACTGATCCAAAATAATAAAACGGTGCCTCAGTCTGTGCTTTTTCAATGACTAATAGACGTCAGCCGTGATTCAATGGGTAATACTGTTGCCTGTAAGTTACGGATTCATCTTCCAAGCTCTAGAAACTTGGGTGTAAAATTTAGACTGACATCCCAGTGCAGGACGGGTGGATATACCTTTTCTCTCAAATAAGATATTAAACAAAGGCCCTTCCATTTTATCCAGTGGATGCAAAAGATCCTGTGGTAGAATTCCTAAGAAAAGCTGGAAAATTTTCCTTGGGTTTCTGGCCAATATTTATCCTTCAACCAACATAACAGATAATTATCCAGTCATTATCACATCACTGTTTGTGGGAAGCCCTGCTGTGAGAAAATTGGCTGCAGCATTTTCTACATCACCATAGAGACAACACTTCATCAAATAGCACTTCATTAATTGTAAAATGCTATGGGACGTCCTGAAGTCTGGATAGGTGTTATCAAAATGATTTTTTTTTGCTTTTTAATCACTGTAGCTTAATTAACTAACAATTAGTAAAAATTGGGATTACTAATATACTATTGGTGTATTAATTTTGAAATAATTATTCTACAACAGTCAGTAATTTCATATTTAAACAACCATTTGCAGAAGGGAAAAATAAACTACTTATTTTGTACCTTAACATACAGGACAGGAAGAAGGTTGTATTAAATCTAAAGAATTATGCGCAATCTTGACGCAGTTGTCAAAGAATTACAGATTATCTCTTTATTTCATGGTCAAAGGATCTGCATATGTACAGTATTAGAATTCCAAAGTTCCACCGGAGGCTTTGACTGGAGAAGCTCGCTTGACATACCGGGCTGGCATTCATCAATTTTAGCTCAGCATTGACATTTTACTAACCATTATCTTCTGCACAACAACAGGGAATGTGTTAAAGTTCAAGTTCACGGGTTGTGGTTTTTATGACATGATTTTTTTTGAAACCACGTTAAAGAAATCCAGTTTTATGCAATGCAATTACTGGAGCACATCAAGTGGTTATAGCAGGGGATTTATCATCTTCAAGAGGAGACACTCTCACTCGTGTATAAAAGATGTGGTGGATACAGCAAATACAATTTATAGCTGGATAGCCGTTATTTTATATTTACAATACCAAGGAAATTAATTTGAATTTCACCGTAAACCCTGAAGATCTTGTGATGAAGGAGGTGCCAAATTTATGAAAAGTGTTAATCAATTCCTTTTCTGTGAGCAAAAGGATTAGCGACTGAAACAGTAAAGATATACATAACTCTTCCAGTTATTCTGTTGTTTCTCCTTACCTCCTATTTCACCTTGTTTCCACTGTCCATCCATGCTCAACACCTGAAAAAGGAACGACTTGCATTTAAGTAGCTCCTTTCTTGACCATGAGATATTCCAAGGCACTTTACAGTGTTTTTGCAGTGTAGTTAATGCCGTGATGCAGGAAATGCAGCAACCCATTTGAACGCAGCAAATCCCCACACACACCTCTGTGATATTCTGGTTATGTGATATTGATTGAGGAATAAATATTGGCCAGAAATAACTCCCCTGCTGGATTTCGAAATTGTACCATGGAATTGTTCAGGTCCACCTGTGAGTTCAATTGTTGCGTTGGTTTAACATTCAACAGCTTCTACAGTGCAACACTCCCTCAGTACTCCACAGGGGAGTCAGTTAGTCTTCATTTTTGTGCTCAATTCCGGAAGTGGGACATAAGAAATGCATAACCTGTGTCTCAGAGTGCTACCAACTGAGCCATAGCTGACACAGTCCATCAACAAACTATTAACTCCCTGCTGGGGTACAATTCCAGGCGTTTGAGATTGTACTGTGTCCTCATTGCCATTGTTCACAGAAAATCTGTGTCAATCATACAACGTGAATAATGGTCGATAATCCGGGGAAATCTAATTTAATATAAATTGGCATTAATGAAGTCCTCCTCAATGTTGTTTCCCTCCCTGCCCACCCTAGCCTCCAATTTAAAGTGATGTTTCTTTGACTTATGTACTTTGGTGTGATTTGCAAGGAATTTGAACAGTTTGGATGAAATCTGGGAACAAACACATCACCCTGCAGAGTCTTGAGGTCAAGGAAAATCTTCAGACATTTTTGTCATCTCCATGGCAACAGCTGAAGACATCCATTGATTGCACTCTACTGACTGAACCCCGGGTCCAACTGCTGAATTACTTACACCACAGATTAAAATACGCCGGAGTGGTACATAATGGGGATAAATAATTTAACAAAAGAGATTAATTTGAAACATATGTAGGTCTGTCCTTCAGATTGCGTTCCCTCGCATATAGAAGCTTAAAGGATGACCCATTGAGTTGTTGAATCAAAGAATCATAGTCAGAACAAAAAGGGATCGTTCAGCCAATCTTGCTGATGCTGGCCCTTTAAAGGAGCATTCACATTTAGTTTGACAACCCCAGTTTTTGTCTATAACCCCTATCATTTCCTTAACCTCAAATGCTGATCTAAGTCACCTTTAAAATCATTTATGGAATCAACTTCCAATTCCTCTTTTTGCGTTGCATACACCAAGTGGTAACAAGATAACATTGGGATACCAGGTTGGTTAGAGAGAGACTGTTTTCTCTGCTGGGGGAGTCCAGGACAAAGGAGTGCCACCTTAAAATTAAACTTTTCAGAGGAAATGTCAGGGAAGCACTTCGTCACACCAAACCTTGTGGAAATCTGCAATTCTCCACCTCGTCCTTCCCTAGTAAAAGGCTGATGAGACTCAGGATCAATTAGAATTCCAAAGGCAATGTGTGGATTTTAGTTCAGCAAGGATGATAAGAGATTTTGAACTAAGGTGGGCAGATGGACTTCCATCGCAGATCTAATCGAATAGAGGCAAACGTAGGGCTGAATCCACTGTCGTGTAGAAAGAGGCCATTTGGTTCATCGAGTCTGCACTGGCTCTTCGAAGACCATACCACCTAGACCCAACCCCTTACTCTAATCCTTGTATCCCCACATTTGTCATGGCCAATCCACCTAGTTTACACTCCCCTGGACTTTACGGGCAGTTTAGCACAGCCAATCCACCTAGCCTGCACATCTTTGGACAGTGGGAGGAAACCGGAGCACCTGGAGGAAACCCACACAGACACGGGGAGAATGTACAAACTCCACATAGAGTTATTTTAAACACTGGGCTGAATTTTACTGGAAATCGGCAAAATGTCAATTTTGGCAAAGGCTTTCTCACCGAGAGCTCTAATGGGATTTCGCACACTGTTCTCTGAAACACATCTCGTTACCATCTGCTTGCACCTACGTAGGAGGGGAACCAAAAAGACATGTTTGCCAGGGCACGTAGGTGGCACTGCTGACACTTCATTCCAAATACAAGAGCTCATTCATTAATGCGTTGCTATTTAAGAGCCAAACTACACAGGCTACCCATCCTGAGCATCATCCCATTCCAGCACCCTGTCTAATAGATTGCAGCTCTTCCCACAATGCCCAGAGCAGCTTATAGCTTAGTCATCTCAATCCTCACACCGTGCTGTGCACACAAAATCCACCCCCCAACCACCCACATCACTGTTCAAGCCAGAGTGGCTGTGGCATCACTGCCTCAGTAATCCATGTCATCCAATAGCCTATTGTACAAGCCTGCTCACCAGCATTTTTATATGTTGAATTTTGTCTCTTCATAATCATTATCGCCTCATTTAGAATGCTTGCCTTCGTTGCTTAGACCATTGAGTATAGGAGTTGGGACGCCATGTTGAGGTTGTAGAGGATGTTGGTGAGGCCTCTTCTGGAGTACTGCGTCCAGTTCTGGTCGCCCTGTTAAAGGAAGGATATTATTATGCTGGAGAGGGCTCAGAAGAGATTTACCAGGATGTTACTGGGAATGGAGGGCTTGAGTAATTAGGAGAGGCTGGATAGGCTGGGACATTTTCACTGGAGCATGGGACGTTGAGGGGTGACCTTGTAGAGGTTTGTAAAGTCATGAGGGTCATAGTTAAGGTGAATGGCAGGTGTCTTTTCCCAGGGTGGGGGATTTCAAGACACATTTTTAAGGTGAGAGGGGAAAGGTTTAAAAAAGACGTGAGAAGCAATTTTTTTTCACACAGGAAATGGTTCGTGTGTGGAATGAACTTCCAGAGTAAGTGGTAGATGCAGGTAGAGTTACAATGTTTAAAAGACATTCGGATAAATATATGAATGAGAAATGTTTGGAGGGACATGGGCCAAGTGCAGGCAGGTGGGACTAGTTTAGTTTGGGATTATGGTCGGCATGGACTGGTTGGACCGAAGGATCTGTTTCCGTGCTGTATGACTATGACTCTGCATCCTGCTGTGCTCGTTGCAATTCCCAGAACTGACTTCCCCAAACGCCCTACCACAGCAGTGTCCTCTGCCAGCACCCCCTCCCCCTTGTACAGAGCAGCCCAGCACTGATTGTGGCCTATCCTCCTGCCTCACTTGGACTGACAGCCCTGACTTATTGATCTCTGTGCAGCTCCCTGACTGGCTACAATGGGCCTGCAGGACTGACCATGTCCCATTTCCAGGTCTGTAGAGATATAGAAACCCCTCTTCCTGATGCCCCAAGCAGCTAACTGACTGTGTCTGTACTGACAATGGGCATTGCCCTCTGCTTACTGCACTGGGACTCCCTGAATGAAGCCTGGCTGAGGACCACTCAGGGTCAGACAGTCAGGTGTTCCCACTGGAACAGTTGTGGAGGAGGGCGGTAGGTGGCAGAGGATGAGTGAGGGGTCTGGAGCCGGATGGACGGTGAGGTGGTGGTGGGAGCAACGCAGGAAAGCGAACAACAAGTGTAAAGTGGAGCGGGCAAGAGGTAGGATCGGGTCAGCGAGCAAATCGCAGTCTCAGGGCTTTTGGTTGGGGTTGCAGGATTTAAGATTCTCTGGATCCTACATCCTTAAAACTGGCCAAGTTGCAGGGCCTCCGCACGTGGTCTGACCGCCCGTGCCAGACCCCAGTCCAACAGCCGTCCCCACTCCGCTTCAATCAAACCTTCAGTCCGTTCCATACCGGCACTCAGCTGCTTCAAGGTAAATTCCAGGACTGCCGTCCCCCACACCGGTCTCCGCCCGGGACTCACTCCCTTCATGCTGCTTTGGGACTCGCTGCTCCTGGGCTTCTCCAGGATTCGTTGCCCACTTGAAATTTTTTTACCTGACTGTAATGTCAATCCCTTAATGATGTCTTATTTCAAACTTTTTTCTTTAAACTCTGTAAAGTAATGCAACTAATTTTAATCCTCTTTTGCAAACAACATTTGTACTTAGGTACTTGTACCTAAGATGGCGCCATAAGAGGCACACATTGTAAACGCTTTTCTATAATGGAGTACACGTGACAATAAAGGATATTCTATTCTATTCTAGGATTGAACAGTCATAGAGGTCTACAGCATGGAAACAAGCCCTTCAGCCCAATTTGTCCGTATCGCCTAGTTTTCACAATTAAACTAGTCCCATTTTCCTGCACTGGGCCCATATCTCTCCATAGCTATCCCATCCATGTACCTGTCTAAATGTTTCTTAAATAATAAAATTTACTTGCTTCCACTGCTACCTCTGGCATCCTGTGCCAGATGCTCACCACTCTTTGTGTGAAAAGAAATTGTCCCTCTGGACCATTTTGTATCTCTCCCCTCTCACCTTAAACGTTTGCCCTCTAGTTTTAGACCCTCCTACTATTGGGAAGCGTTGTTGGCTATCTACCTTATCTATGCCTCTCAAGATTTTATAGACCTCAGTAAGGTCACCCCTGAGTCTCCTATGTTCCAGAGAGAAAAGATGGCAGCCTATCCGACCTCTCCTTAGAACTCAAACCTTACAGTCCAGGTAGCATGCTGGCAAATCTTTTCTACACTCTTTGTAGTTTAACAATGCCCTTTCTATTGAAGGGCAACCAGAATTGCACGCATTTAAGACTCTGTACATCAAGGAAAGCAGTTATAAAGGACATATTTTATTGATGCTGTGCTTGTTAAAATAACCTTTGAATTGCTCAGTATTATGGATGGTTCTATTGATTGCTACAGGCCGTGACGTCACAGGCACTGAGACCGCTTGGGTGGTGAGTGTGCCCCCTGTGGTTGAGGTGGCAGCTAACATGGCCCAGTTGAAAAGAGATGAGCTATGAGCCATGAGCCATGATCTTCCCAAACAGGATTGTATCACTAAGTGAAGGATAAGAACTCCATTAACAAAGTCAATTAATTAATGTCAAAGGCAGATTTTCATCATCTAAGAGTGCAAGTTTTTTTCAATTTTATTTAGTTATGCTGCATACCACTGGTACGATTGCTTGTAATAATAATCGGAGGAATGCATGTTCCTTTCGCGAACGATGTTGAAGAATGACCCTGTGGACTCGCTTATATTGAAATTTAATGGCACAGTGCAAGGACATATATCCAGGAACAGAAACAGAAATTGCAGGAAAGGCTCAGCAGGTCTGGCAGCATCTGTGGAGAGAAACGAGAATTAACACTTCTGGTTCAGTGACCTTTTCTCAGAACTCCATATATCCAGGCTTGGGCTGAAATGTAGCAAGTAACATTTTGGCACACAAATACCAGGCAATGACCATATCCAATAAGATACAATCTAACTACCACTCTTTGGCATTCAATGGTAGTACCATCACTGCATCCCCCCCACTGTCAACATCTTAGGGTTATCATTGACCAGAAACTCAACTGGACTCACCATAAAAACACAGCAGCTACAAAAGCAGGTCAGAGGCTAGGAGTACTACAGCGAGTAACTACCTCCTACTCGTAAAATTCTGTTCACCATATACAAGGCACAATTCAGGAATGTGACAGAATACTCCCTACTTGTCTCACAGTGTCCAGGACAAAGCAGCCCATTCGATTGGCACTATATCCACAAGCATCCATTCTCTCCACCACTAACGCTCAGTAGCAGCAGTGTGTGCTATCTACAAGATGCACTGCAGAAATTCACCAAAGATCCTCAGACAGCACCTTCCAAACCCACAACCACCTCCATGTAGAAGGACAAAGGCAGCAGATACATGGGAATACCACCATCCGCAAGTTCCCCTCCAAGCTACTCGCTATCCTGACTTGAAATATGTCGCTGTTCCTTCACTGTTGCTGGGTCAGAATCCTGGAATTCTCTCCCTAAGGTCATTGTGGGTCTACCTATAGCACATGGACTGCAACAGTTCAAGAAGGCAGTTCATCACCACCTTCTCAAGGCCAACTAGGGACAGTCAATAAATGCTGGTCCAACCAGAGATGTCCATATTCCTTGAGTGAATTTATAAAAAAATCATTGCAGGATCCACTTTTAGTTGAACACAGCCTATTTTCACGAAATCAGAAACTAACAATACATACCTACAAGGCAATATTCAGTCCATCCACTGATTAGTTCAGTTTCAATTGTTTCCCTTCCTCAAAGCTTGTCTCTTTCAGAAATACTTCTTTGTGAAAGTTTCACCTTGCAGAAACATAGCTTTTCTTTGTCATTTGATCCACAGTTCCAAAAAATGTGGTCAAAATAGTTAAAGAAATCAAATCTTCTGTTCCTGCCATGAGAGAATCCATTCTAATATTTAAATTTCGCAGTTGCTCATTGAAAATCCGTGAACTACTAGCCTCACTGAGCCTTTTAAATCCCACCTACAAAGGGTTTTCAGCACAAATCCATTGTGTGACAAGGCTGAATGATTCCAATCTGGTACTTCAGAGCAAACTCCAAATTCCTTCCAATTAGCTCAGCCTTTCTGTGTTACCTCTCGTATTTCATTGCCCTCAAGTTATTTTTTGGCAGCATCCAAATGCTACAGTCACGAAGACGAGAAGCAATGCCTCTATCTTGAGACTGTTCTGTAGCTGTTGTTCCATTCTATAATCTATTCAAGCACTATGTTGTCTTTGGGACTATGACTGTAAGATCTCTGTTTCTGTCACAAGGTGAGAGACTCTTTCTCTAGTACGTTTTTGTTCACTAATGCAAAACTCACCCTCAGACTATTAGAACACACACTGCACTTTCTTATTTCCATTCTTTTACCCAATCTGCTAACCCATCAGCCTAACTTCTTGGCCTTCATCCTGAGCATTCAACTCTACATTTAACATTTAAACCTACCAGGTTCTTTTTCTGCATGTCCCACAATTCACGAGCACACCTCCTACCCCCGGAATGTTGTGTCACCCAAGTTCTTACACTGTGCAATTGGCGTTTGGATGTACTAAACCTGTATTTCATGATCATTCTCCTACCACAATCCACCACATGATCTGTATTCTGTTCACTCGCACTGTGATGACAAAACATGAGCGTGTGTCAGGTACAGAGTGTCACCTCCTAATAACATTTTTAAATCCATTCAGCACAGCATTTATTGGCATTCTCTAATTGCTCAGAGGGCAGTTAAGAGTCAACCACATTGCTTTGGGTCTGAAGTCATATGTAGGCCAGACCAGGTAAGGATAACAGATTTCCTTCCCTAAAGGACATTAGAGAACCAATTGGGGTTTTTTCCAACAATCAACAATGGATTCCTTGTCATCATTAGACTCCTAATTCCAGATTTTTCCACCATCTGCCATAGCAGGATTCGAACCCAGGTTCCCAGAACATTACCTGGGTCTCTGGATTAATAGGCCAGCGATAATACCACTAGGCCATCATCTCCCCGTCAGCTGAGTTTCTGAGATTTTTGTAATTAATCCCGATTATTCACGAGGAATGAATATTAATGGTTTGATACCATGGTGAGTTTTACCATCTTACCATCACAACCCATGACCTTTTCATTCCTCATTCCCATCCCCTTTGTAAGGCACCAAGTCTCCTGAGTGGAAGTCTACCTCGGATGACTTTGTATGATGCCATAGAGTTTTCTGAACTTTTCCAAAATGTCAACTTTGATAAAGGCCCTTCTCCCTCCTAATGTAAAACACACAAATGTGCAGCAAAAGCGGAACTGATTGTGCTATCTTCTAGAGCAAGAGGACTATCATCCATCACAGAAGACAGCTTGATTTCTCAAACAGACCAGAGGTAAGGATCATAAACTATACATTCCTACTGAACAGCCCTTGCCAGTGCAATTGTCAATTTGCAGTTTGGTTGATTTGTTAAGATTCTCTGCAGCTACTCATCAATCAACGTGTGATTCCTTTCACAGAGTCCATTGCTGAAACATTTCAGCTGCAGTGTTTTTTTCTACAATGTCCACAGTTTCACATGTATCTAATCTCAATGTTAGCAAATTCCTCTCCATTGCCAGTCAGGAACTTAGCCAATGCCTCAGATCCAGTCCTTATCCATTCACTATGTCTTTGTTCATAATCATCCTTCTGTCCTCACAGTACATAATTGTAAAAAGGCTAAATCTGGTTGCCAAATCCATAAACTGTATAATAAAAATATTTCTGTCTCTGTCGTATATCTTTAGGTATTTGCACTAATATCTGCTGTAACTATGCATGTTCTTTACTTAAAACCACTACATCTTTTTAGCAGAATTTTAAATCTTTGTCAAGAAATTTGAGCGAGTTATGTAATTTTAACACTTATTTTTTTCCCTGGACTCTTGACACCAGATACACTGATTAGGAATTTCAGGAACTGTTGTTGCCCTGATTGTGTAAGCCGCAGATCTTGAGGCTTTCTGATTATAATTTCCTCATCATTGTCCAGGTCTTTTAAACCTTTTCCATGGAAGGCTTACTGAACAGTGTGGGTATATCACTGAAAATGACATTTGTATTGATAAAGTGGCTTACTTCAAATCTTTCGTGCTCTCATGCACTTCTGTTGGCATGTAATCGCCTCTCCCTTTAATGATGTCAATGTCTTTTTAATTACTAAACTAAAACAAGTAGAAATTTCATACCTGTTAACTTTGCAACCATCCTTGCTACTATGTGAATATAGGTAACATCTTATTCAATCTATTCCACACTCTGTTGAGGTGCAACCATTAGCTAACACAGCACAGAAGAATATTTGGCTAGCATACTTTGCTGCGAGTGATCTTGATCATTTTCTTCTGCCTCAGAATTCTTGGTGTCATTTCAGAGCCTCTGCCTTTTGGTTTTGCAGGTCATCACATGATGCTATTTTGAGTCAAACCTGAAGTACATGTTAATAATTCCATGGACGTTGCTGGGGTTCATTCACCTATTATTGTTTTTCCAACCCCAGCTTCTGCTGTGATATCCAAATCTACTAATAATGCTTTCATCCTCATTCTTCCAGTCCGTAGGTCTTCCATCATACTGATACCTGTATCCAGTATTTGAGAGATCTCAAAATGCGCCAGTCATTTACTTTGTGACACTGTGCAATGCACTGTTGGTTCCATAAAAGCTGCTGGAAATGATTGCTTCATCAGGATATGTTTAAGGGAATGCACAACTGATCTAACAAGGAGTTTTTCTGCAAGAAACAAACATGAGAACCAGTTGGCTGCCCATACTTGACATCTTAACACAATCTACTGATGTAAATGCTAATACTGCAGGGATCTCGGCATTGAATTTCAACAATCTTTCATATAGGCTGTTAAAACCTATGATTTTTTCATTCAGGGAATGATCCTCAATCTTTTCAAATCTATCAAAATCTGATCATGTCTTGGAAGAATCTGATAAAAAAAACTTTCTTGAAAAGTTCATCTATGAACCCAAACAGGCAATCCAAATCTTCATTTGTATCCAAATGATGGGCATCCAGCTCACAAAATTCTTTGCTTCTGTTTTTATTTTTGCTAGGAAATGACAAATTTGAGGCCAAATCCTGTTTTCTCCTCAGTGGGGTCATGATCTGTCTCTATATGTCTACTTTCTTCCTCCACTGGTTATATATTTCAGACTTGGAGACTGTCGGAGGAAATTACACCCTGAAAATTTATGCCTATTTTCTACCTTATTCCACCGTGGCCACTAGGATTGTAATATTCTGTTTCAATATTTCTTTTCTCCTTAGTTTCCAGCCTTTGTTTTTAGGCAACCATTCTCTTCTACCAATTGTACTCTGTCAGTCAGTTGAGAATTGAAAAATAAACAAGTCTTTACTCAAAATATATTTATTTATTCACAGACGGAAACAAAGCACATATACATCTCCTGACTCCACTCTTGTGTCATGACCTATCTCCTTGAACCTGAATCAATAAATCTAAACCGAGCCAAATTAACGATGAACAGTCCATTAAAAGGGAGCTGTAGATAAAATCAAATTGTCAAAGGACTCTGAAAATTTGAATCAAAACTTGGTTGTTTACAGAGATGATGCCCTCCAGGCCCTGTGGTGCCCAGTGATCACAGAAGGCCCAAGCATGTCCTTTGCCAGGGACACCTGGGCAGGAACCTCACTGCAGGAGAGGCAGAAAGTTAGATTTCAGGACCTCCTTCCACAGCTTGCTCTGTATTCATGCCCATCATTAGCCAGGGCCAGTACTAGGTACAGGTCTACATTACCTTGACCAGGACATTGATGAAGCCACTTTTGGAATACTGCATTCAATTCTGGTCTCCCTACCGTAGGAAAGATGTTGTTAAACTTGAAAGGTTGCAGAAAAGATTCACAAGGATGTTGCTGGGGTTAGAGAGTTTGAGCTACAGGGAGATGCTGAATAGGCTGGGACTTTTTTTCCTGGTGTGTGAGAGGCTGAGGGGTGACCTTATAACAGTTTATAAAATCATGAGGGGCATGGACAGGGCGAATAGTCAAGGTCTTTCTCTAGCTTAAGGGAGTCCAAAACTAAAGGGCATAGGTTTAAGGTGAAAGGGGAAATATTTAAAAGAAACCTAAGGAACAACTTTTTCACGCAGAGGGTGGTGCATGTATGGAATGAGCTGCCGGAGGAGATGGTGGAGACAGGTACAATTACAACATTTAAAAGGCATCTGGATGGGTACATGAATAGGAAGGTTTAGAGAGATATGGGCCAAATGCTGGCAAATGGGACTAGATTAATTTCGAATGTCTGATTGGCATGGATGAGTTGGACCGAAGGGTCTGTTTCTGTGTTGTACAACTCTATGACCAACTCTCTTTATACCAAGGGGCCAAAGATCGGAGGGTGGGGCTGAAATGCAGACAACCTTGATGAGAAGCCTCAAAAAAGTGAAATAAAGACTGCAACCTCAGGCAGCCTGTATCCAGGTGAAATATGGACTCTTGAAGGCTGCAGAAAACATAGGTAGCCTTGGAGTCCATGAACTATCTTAAAGATTTATTGCAAGGGATTGCTGCATACAACATCTTCCATGCCATTTTGCCAAGTGGCTTTTTAGACTCTTTTAAGCAATCAAATAAACTAATTAACTGCCTAAGATGGTGCAATCAAAACTGAGGGTTCTTTTTATATTTGCTCAAGTACATATTCAATCAATGCTATCCACCTGTGTGTACTTAACCTCAATTGATACAATTAACATCGCTAACTATTTGCAGGTTAGTTGCTATTTGATTTCTGCTGATGCTTCCTGAGTTTGATGAAGTGGTGTGAGCCGCTGTCAGCTGTTTAGAATTGGTCAATTGGACAGGGGGTGACACCACACTCAGAAATGAACAGCTCCATCACCATTCTGATTGATCACTTGCTCCCATTTAAGAATGCTGTGGTTTCCAGCCGTGGATTGGCCGTGCTAAATTGCCCATAGTGTCCAGGGATGTGCGGGCTAGGTGGGTTAGCCATGGGAAATGCAGGTTTACGGGGATAGGGTGGGATGCTCTTCAGAGTCAGTGCAGACTCGATGGGCCAAATGGCCTCTTTCTGAACTGTTGTGCTGAGGCATGAAAGGGAGAATGAATGGAGGGAGCAATGAGGAATCATAGAATCCCTACAGTGCGGAGTGCCCATCAAGTCTGTACTCCAAACAGCATCCCAAGTAGACCCATTCCCCCCACATTTCCCATGGCCAATCACCCTAACCTGCACTTCCCCGGACTGCAGGAAGAAACCCAAGTAGACACGGGGAGAATGTGCAAATTCCACACACACAGTCACCCGAGGCTGGAATCGAACATAGCGTCGCCAGGCAACAGTGCTAACCACTGAGCCACCGTGCCCACCCATAAATGGAGGAACAAACTGCTCCCTGGTAGAGAAGAAGGGGGAGAAGTGTGCTCCATGGGATGCCTGTTCCATTCTGGGCCTTCAGGGAGAATTTATCTGACTGCAAGTTGAGCCAAGAACAATTGCATGTGTTGTTCAGGGGGTGCCCACACTGCTGATGTCACATCTCACAAGTAGACCTCAGAGCAAGGCCAGGACCTCACTGCCTGTGACTGTGGAGGTGACTAAAGTCATGATTTGTTTTTATCTTGAGATCCTTACAAACCAGAACAGGCAACGTTTTGAAAATCACCCACTTTTGTGGCACTGTATCTGAATGCTGAGGCTAGCCGGCGGTTTTGCTTTGAAAACTATGGAGAAAACAATATTGAAAAGAGAAAGGCAGAAGGATCGGGTGATTGTAGTTAAGATCAGATCTGTACTCAAGAGAATGAACAACACCTGGCTTCATGAAACCATCTGGACGGGTGTATGAATAGGAACGGTTTAGAAGGATATGGTCCAAATGAGACTAGATTAATTTAGGATATCTGGTTGGCATGGACGAGTTGGACCGAAGGGTCTGTTTCTGTGCTGTATGACTCTATATACAAGGGAGACGTGAGGACATCCTTCTGGAACTTAATGGATCCAGGTTCCAGTTCCCTGTCATCTGATGTCACAGTGGTACAGCTCCTTACACATGTACCTAGAAGCCGAAGGATAGTTAACTCCTTACTCCACAGTCGTGGTTACAGGAGGGAAGAAAGTATGAGGTGCACGTTCACACCATCTGCAGCTTGCCAATCCCAAGAGAATGTAGGATGAGATATAAGATGTGAGGAGTTTGTATCCTGGAATAAGCAGTCAGGCTAACAGTGATGGACAATTAATCCCCATCCATTTATTTGCTGTATCCAATATTTCCCTATAAGACTTTAATTATCTTGTGCCTTTGCGTGGGTTTATGTGGCATTAAATTGATTACAGCAAGTTTATAAATCTGCAAGATATATTATGGAAGCAGTAAACGTATAGAAGAGTGAAATAAAAGTTCAGTGAGTTTAGCGAATGACTAACTTAGAGTTATAGGATGATGCCCTACATTTTACGGACGAGATCTGTGGACTGGATCAATACAAACTTCTCAAGTCTTTAAATTTATTGGTTTAATCTATCCTTTGAACACAAACGGCACAACTTCAGCGTGTGAGCAAAACTCATTTGCAGTGAGTGACAAAGGCTTCATTACTATAGCAACAGTAAGGCCAGGTTTTAGTAGAGTAGACCTTTTCATTTAACATTTGGCTCAACTTTGCAGTCCTTGCCAAAGCAAAGGCAAAAATTTAGTTCTGCACCTGGCTGAAGATCTAAAGTTATTTTCATTTACACTTCGTGGCATGGTGCCCATTTTTCCTTTGCTTCATTTTTATAAACAATAGCTTTCTATCAGACAGCGGAACATTGATTTTGTTGCTACCAGCTCTCCTCAGCATGTTAACAGCTAGGATGAGGTAAGGAGTGACATGGGGGATTCGCAATCTGATAAGCACCTTTTTGATGTTTGCCAACAAATATTAAAATTAAAACTAGTTTAAATTACACACTACAATGAGAATATTCACACAGCTAATACCTAATACAAAGCAAACATGCAGGCAGACTCTCAATAACTTTCCGCACATAAATTAAAATGAAAGAGTCAAAAAATGTTAAAGTTTAACAAGAATTTTTTTATCCTTCCATAAATTGTCAGTGTTGTGATCCATTGTATTGTACGGTGTTTATCTTGATTGTGAGGCCAGTGATTTCAATGAATGGCTTTTTAATGTTTCGTGCCTTTGGCTGTATTTCAATGGCTTACTCACCGAATTTTCAATAAATAGCAACAACAACTTCTATTCTAAAGCACCTTTAATGCAATAAAACACCCTGAAGCCTTGCACAGGATGGATTGTCATTTAAATGTGACACAGACACGCAGAGATTTTCAGATCTAAAATTTAGCCGAGGAGTTGCATTTTAAGGAGGAGGAAAGGGGAATGGAGACAGAGCAAAGTTATAGGAGGGAAGTCCAGAGCATGGGTCCTAGGTAGCTGGCTGCCAATGACAGAGAGTAAAAAACCAGGGATGTGCACAGCCCAGAGCTCTGAAGGATGTGGAGCTGGATGAGGTGACAGAGATGCAACCTCACACAAAAGTAACTGGTGGATGAATGCCTATAGCAAGGTGTTAGATGCTGGGCTAGAGAGTTGGGCAACATCAATAAATGTGAGAGCAAAGCTCTAGTGATTCATACGACCATTTAAACTCTAGCATCATTTTTCACCATACACCCATGTCTCACCTCAATAACTTTCGAGAGGTATTTTGCTTTGAGACTTCGATTATCAGCAGCAATCTTTACCGTAATGTTGGCAGACATCCAGTACAGCCCTGCATCATGACAGGAAGAAAGATTCTGTCATTATGTTATAACATTACACAATATCTGCACTTCAGTTAGCTGATTGTTACAGGGAAGAGCAATAAAACATTCCCTTTTGCACCTCGCTACATTCTATAATTCCACATGAAAACACTTAACTTCTACTTCAGGTTTCCAGCTCCGACTCTAGGGCTTGAGCTCAAAAGCCAATACCCGAGTGCAACTGAAGGAGAGCAGCACTGTGAGAGATGAAACAATCAGCTCAACAAACCACCCCCACCACCACCGCATCCCCCCCCCCACCCCTCCAATCCCCCTACAAACCACCATTCCCTTGACTTGGCTGGATCTGTGGCATTATTTGAAAGAAGTGCAGAGGGGTTAATTCAGCATTCTGGCTTTCATATTTCATGTCCACTCAACATTACAGGAACAGATTATCCAGTCATTTATCACACTGTTGTTTATGGGACTTTATGCAAATTGGCTGGAGCAGTAACTATACCCCAAAGGTACTTTATTGGCTGTAAAGTGACTGGATGTAATGACAGTTTTCATTGTCCGTGGCAATCCTTCATGAAATAGGTTTCAATTAGACCTACCCTAGTGATTCATACGACCATTTAAACTCCAGCATCATTTTTCACCATACACCCATGTCTCACCTCAATAACTTTCGAGAGGTATTTTGCTCTGAGACCTGAAGGCAGGCCAACTCCTGCAACCCCGAGGGGTTATCTCCGTCAGAGAAGCTAGAATGGTGATTGGCACAGGCAAGTGAAAAATGCCGTGTTGGTGTGGTTACAGTTAGTTCAAGGGCACAATGCTGGGGCAGTGTTGAAATAGTTATCCCTCGTTATGTTCACTACACCTCTTTCCTTGTCAATATATTTGTGTGAAGCATTAAGAAAAGGACCAGTTTCAGCTGATAATTCGTTGAGTGATCACACGTCCATCCATAACTCCAGAATTTCTGGAACATCTGGTGTATGAAAGAAGCCAGAAAATTTGAGTGGCAAATGTTTGTTGCGAGCTGTGTTAATTAGTTCAGGGACTCATTTCAGGGATTCATCAATGAGTGAAAGAAAAGGTTCTATCTTGCTGACAATTATCAGTGACATTTATCGACTAGTTTCTTGCCTATGATAGCAAATGTTGATAACAATCCATGTCCTTACCAAGTATTTATAGCAGCAGAATTGTACTCTTAACACATTCTACAACCTCATGGCCTGGCATATCTCCCACTCAACCATTACCATCAAGCCAGGGGATCAACCCTGTTTCAATGGAGACAGCATGGGGGCATGCTAGGAGCAGCACCAGGTATACCTTACAATGAGGTGTCAACCTGGTACAGCTACCAAACAGGACTACTTGCATGCCAAACAGCATAAGCAGCAAGTGTTGGATGGAGCTAAGCGATCCCACAACCAACTGATCAGACCTAAGCTCTGCAGTCCTGCCACATGCTGTCGTGAATGGCTGTGGACAATTAAACATCTCTCTAGAGAAGTAGCCTGCCCAAATATCCCCATCCTCAATGTTGGAAGAGCCCAGCACATCAGTGCAAAAGATAAAGCTGAAAGCTTTCCCAGCAATCTATCTATATGATGTCAAGAAATAGTTGGAGACACTGGATACTGCAAAGTTCATGTGCTTTGACAACATTTCAGCAACAGTACTGTCCCAGACTAGCCTCATCCCTAGTCTAGCTGCCTCAGTACAGCTATAACTCTGGCATCTATCTGACAAATTGTCCAGGTATGTCCTGTACATAAAAAGCAGGACAAATCCAACCCGGCCAATTACTAACCCTTCAGCCTACTCTCGATCATCTGCAAAGTGATGGAAGGTGTCATCAACAGTGCCATCAAGCAGCACCTGCTCAGCCATAACCTGCTCAGTGACGCCCAGTTTGGGTTCCACCAGGACCACTCAGCTCCTGACCTCATTCCAGCCTTGGTTCAAACATGGACAAAAGAGCTGAATTCCAGAGGTGAGGTGAGAGTGACAGCCCTTGACATCGACACTGCATTCGACCGAGTGCGGCATCAAGGAGCCCCAACAAAACTGGAATCAATGGGTATTGGGGGCAAACTCTCCACTGGCTGAGGTCATACCTGACACATAGGAAGACGGTTGTGGTTGTTGGAGGTCAGTCACCTCACCTCCAGGACATCTCTGCAGGAGTTCCTCAGGGTAGTGTCCAAGGCCCAACCATCTTCAGCTGCTCCATCAACGATCTCTCCATCATAAAAGGTCAGAAGTGGGAAAGTTCATCAATGATTGCATAATGTTCAGCACCATCCGTGACTCCTCAGTTACTGAAGCAATCCATGGTCAAAACATAGCAAAACAAGGCAGGTCTGATTTTAACTTGGATTCTCTGTGGCATAAAGCAGGGTAGTCAGTGGAGTTAAGACCACTGCACGGTATTTAACTGACCTTGAAATGTCAGCAGTCACACCAACACTACTTGCAGACACATTTCTGATGTGGGAATCAGAGTCCTATGACAAAAATTAGGGCTTCCATTACCATTCTTGGCCCAAATTAAGCAGAGATGTCGCTCAATTCTCCCCATGAAGGGTAGGTTCTAAATTAATCTCTGTGGTGCTTGGAGAGGCAGGAGTGCTGCTTAGGGTACCCCAGACCCCTCAGATGCTTGCTCTGAAACCAGCATTTTCGTCCTGTATTGGAGAAAATTTCGTCCCAATTGAATTCTCCCAGCTTCTTTGCAGAGCGAATGGCGAGGGTGTAAAATTCACTTCCAGTGTTTGAGGTATAAACTGTGTCAACATTCAAGTCTAGATTGAATGGGTTTGTGAAGGAAAAGGGATCGAAGGGAACTGGGTAGAGAGTGAGTAAATGTTATTGAGATGACATACCCACTGATTGCTTTGTTGGACCAAAGGGCTTACATTGTCCATGTATCTCTACATGCAAAGATCTTTAGACAGGGCGAAGGAAATGGTAAGGAGGAAACTTAGATTGCTAAGCCTTAACTGGGCTCTTCTCATTGTTTTGCAGTTCATTTCTATGTGGGTTAAAGACCCAGCTAGTGGGAGTATTTGCAGATATATTTAACCCCTCCTTAACTACGATCTGAAGTCCCCACCTGCTTCAAGAAACCCACCATCATCCCAGTGCCAAAGAAAAATCATGCAGTGTGACTACCGCCTGGTTAGTCTGACCTCCATCAATGACCTTCTCTCCATCATAAGGTCAGAAGTGGGGAAGTTCTTCAAGAGGTTAGCCATGGCTCACATCAACTCCAGCCCACCAGATTGCCTTGATCCTTCGCAGTTCGTCTACCAACATAACAGGTCCACAGCAGACGCCACCTCCCTGGCCCTACATTCATCCCTGGAACATCTAGATAATCAGGATACCTATGTCAGGCTCCTACTTATTGACTTCAACTCTGACTTCTACACCATAATTCCAAACAAACTTATCTTTAAACTATGAGACCTAGGTCCTGGCTCCGCACTCTGTAACTGGATCCTCAAATTTCTGACCCATTGGTCACAATCAGTGAGAATAGGCGACAACACCTCCTCCACCATAGTCCTCAACACTGGTGCCCTGCAAGGCAATGTACTCATCCCCCTACTATACTCTTTGTACATTCATGACTGTGTGGTCAAATTCTGCCCCAACTCCATTAACAAGTTTGCTGACCACACCACTGTTGTATGTTGGATCTTAAACAACGATGAGACAGATTATAGGAAAGATATTGAATTCTTAGCGGCACGGTGTAAAGTCAACAAACTCTCCTTCAATGTCAACAAAATGAAGGAGCTGGTCATTGACTTCAGGAAGCAGAGTGAAGGGCACCCTCCTGTCTGCATCAATGGGGCTGAGGTGGAGATGGTCGAGAGCATTTCTTGGGAGTGACGATCACTAACAATCTGTCCTGGTCCACCCATGTTGACGCGACGGTCAAGAAAGCACAATAACGTCTCTGCTTCCTCGGGAGGCTAAGGAAATTCAGCATGTCCACAAGGACTCTTAGCAACTTTTATAGATGTACCATTGAAGACTATCTGGATGCATCACAGTATGATATGGCAACTGCTCTTCCCAAGGCCGCAAGAAACTATACAGAGAGTCGTGAACACAGCCCAGTCCATCACGCAAACCATCCATTGACCCCATCTATACTTCCCACTGTCTCAGGAAAGCAACCAACATAATCAAAGACCCCTCCCATCCCAGTTATACTCTTTTCCACCGTCTTCCATTGGGCAGAAGATACAATACTTTGAAAACACGTACAAATAGATTCAAAAACAGCTTCTTCCCTGCTGTTATCAGGCTTTTGAACAGACCTATCAAATGCTCATTCTGATCTCTCTTTGCACCTTCTCTGTCGCTGTAATACACTATTCTGCACCCTGTTCTGCTACCCTGATGCACTTTATATTGCACAGTTTGCCTGTATAGCATGCAAAACAAAGTATTTCACTGTTTCTCGTTATGTGTGACAACAGTAAATGAATCAGTCAATCAATTTTTGCCAAACTATCATAACCTGCTTGCTAATTGGGTCGTATATCTGCAACTGTGTTGCATGGTCCCATGCTCCATTGCATTAACCCATTCAATTGACGTCACATTATTGAAGCAAAACCAAGTAGACAAGTAAACAAGGTGCAGGGCTGGATGAACACAGCAGGCCAAGCAGCATCGTA
>NC_063338.1:9161915-9178406 GCF_021869965.1 Rhincodon typus
TACGATGCTGCTTGGCCTGCTGTGTTCATCCAGCCCTGCACCTTGTTGTCTCGGATTCTCCAGCATCTGCAGTTCCTACTATCCCTAGACAAGTAAACAGGCGTTTTGTATTTGGGTGAATTGTCAGGCAAAGGCAAAAGCTAATTCTATGGTGTTTACAGCTTCATGGCTGGAAATAGAATAGCTCATAATTCACTGACTTTGATCATTCGTGACTGCTGCAGAATTTTCACAATTCACCTTCCCCTCGGTGAAATTTGTGGATATAAGACGTGGAAAAATTAAATCACAGTAACAGCAGGGATTAAACTAATCTTCCTTCCTGAGAGAAAATGCGGCAATAAAGACTGACCTGCCTCCAAGTAGTGTTTTTCACGACCTCAGGACATCCCAGCTATCCAGCCAATGAGGTGCTGTCTGATGCCTTGTGGTAATGTTGGAAATGTGGCTGCCAATTGGTAAACGACGGAGCCCAACAAAGAGAAATGTGGCAACGAGCAAATTATTTGTGTTGGTTGATGGATAAATCATGGCCTAGACACCAGGGAGAACTACCATTTCTTCTTTGAAATAGTCGCTTGGGATCTTTCTCATTTACCCAAGATGCCTGATGGGGCTCTAGTTTAAAGGCTCAACCGCAGGATAGCACCTCTGACCATGCAGTATTCCCTCAAGTCTTGTGATATCATCTTTTACCCATGCTTTGAGCTTGAGATTTGAGCAAACAACTGATGAGCAAAAGTACTATCCATGTATTGAGTCACAGTGGACAATTCAAGCAACCATATTGCCGCATTTTCTCTCAGGAAGGAAGATTAATTTAATCCCTGTTATGGCAACCATATTATTTTACCACAAATGACACCATTCCTTTAAAGGCAACCCACAACCCTTTAAGAGTCACTGGGCACTCTATCCATATCTGTTGCTCTTTCTAGGCTTCAAATGTCTTTGTGCAGAAAATCCAACCATGTATGGGAATGTGTGAAAATAATTTTGGGAGAAATTGCTGGCTAATGTTCATTTCCCCATTACCAAATGTGATTCTTCGATTATTTTTAAATGGCTTGATTCAGGGTGAAGCACTCTTGACTTTGAGTGATGTAGCTCATAGGTTCAAATCGAACAACAGAGCTTGGCCCACAGAAAATTGCATCGCTCTTACAGCAGAGGATGGGCTATTGGTCCAAATGATCTCTGTCATATCTTTTTAATTCATTCACAGGATGTGGGCATCACTGACTGGGCTTTGAGAAGGTGATGGTCAGCTGCTGCCTTGAACTGCAGCAGCCCATGTGCTATAGGTGTGGACCCCCAATGCACTTAGGAAGGGAATTCCATAATTTTGACCCAGCGACAGTGAAGGAACGGCAAAACATTTCCAAGTCAGGACGGTGAGTGTCTTGGAAGGAAACGTGTAGGAAAACAATTCCAATGGCCAGTGTTAGCTTTACTTGTAATGCTAATCATAAAGTACAATAGTTCCATATCAGGTGTATCTGTGTGGATTTTCGCTCTTGTGCATTCCAGTGGAAAATGTCTTAAAATTTACAACTTGCCATAACAAATTTATAGAAGTAAAGATATAGAAATATAAATTAATACTCAAAATTTAGAAAGATTCTTTTTAATGTACCTCTGTCTGACTATGAACTGCATTCTGCTCCATATTGTTCCCATGACAACCTCACAGCCACCGAGAATATATTTCATTTCACAACCATAGTCCAGTTGTAATTAATATGCTACTTTACTTTTGCTGTTTCCTCACTGCTTTTCAATATCATGCCATTTAATGTGGAGTTATGGGCTTTGTTCCGAAAGCCTTCAGTTAACTGAGAAATCCTCAGGATTGCTGCCACATTGATTTCCTTTAAAGTGGGTGTCATTAATGACTGCCATAGAGTTAGAAACAGACCCTTCGGTCCATCTCATCCATGCAGGCCGGTTTTCCCAAACTAAACTAGTCCCACTTGCCTGCATCTAGCCCATATCCTTACAAACGTTTCTTATTCATGTACTTATCCAAAAGTCTTTAAAACGTTGTAACTGTAACCACTTCTTCTGTCAGTTCATTCCGCACAAGAACCACTCTCTGTGTAAAAAAGTTGTCCCTCATGTCCTTTTTAAATCTTTCTCCTCTCACCTTAAAAATTTACCCCTTAGTTTTGAACTCCCCCACCCTAGCAAAGAGACCCTTGTCATTCACCTTTTTTTTAATGCCCCTCATGATTTTATAAACCTCTGTAAGGTCACCCCTCAACCTCCTACGCTCCAGTGAAAAAGTTCAAGTCTATCTCAGCCTATTTTTATATCTCAAACCCTCCATTCCCGGCAACATCCTGCTAAATCTCTTCAACCACCTCTGGTGTAATAACATCCTTACTGTAACAGGTTGACCATAACTAGACACAGTACTCCAGAAGAGGCTTCACCAACGTCATGTACAACCTCAACATGACGTCCCAACTCCTATACTCAAAGGTCTGAGCATTGAAGGCAAGCGTGCTAAATGGCTTCTTACCAACCTTGTCTATCTGTGCCACAAATTTCAAAGATTTATGTACCCGAACCCCCAGGTCTCTCTGTTCTACAACCCTACCCATTATGGAGATGCAGAAGACAAATGCTTCTTTGGGCTGTGCAGTACCATGAGAGTTAGCTTTGGCCTTTAATATGAAATCTTTAAGTGCCTCTTAAAGGGCTACATTCATCTTTAAAGGCCAATCCTTTCCTGAGGTCCAGAAATGCCAAATGTAAGCCTGTAAGGTGAGGTTAGCTAGGCCAGTCTTCCATAGTAGAGGTACATGGAGAAGGAGGGTGTTCCTGAGGGAGAATTAAGTGGAGAGATGTAGGTTGTAGAAGTACTGATGAAGAGGAGGAATCACAGTGAAGTCTGACTTCAGCAGAAATTTCTGAAGAAGGGTCACTACACCCAAAAACATTAATTCTGCTCTCTCTTCACAGATGCTGCCAGCATCTGTGTTGAGTTTCTCCAGCAATTTCTGTGTCTGCTTGTGTTTGAAATTTATCATCTTCAGTCCAGGCCCGCTGTCATAGTGGCATAGAGTCATACAGCAGAGAAATAGACCTTTCGGTCCAACCAGTCCGTGCCGACTGTAATCCCAAACTAAACTAGTCCCAACTTGCCCATATCCCTCCAAACCTTTCTTATTCATTGCCCCTTAAGTCTTTGTTAAATATTTCTGCCCTCTCACCTTAAAAATAGTTTTGAAATTCCCCACTCTGTGGAAAAGACACCTGCCGTTCACCTTGTCTATACCCCTCATGATTTTATAAACCTCTATCAGGTCAGCTCTCAACCTCCTACGCTCCAGTGAAAAGAGTCCCAGCCTAGCCAGCCTCTTCTTATAACTCAAACCCTCCATTCCTGGCAACATCCTGGTAAATCCTTCTGTCTCAGGCTGAGATGGTTAGATGTGATGGAACCAGTCATCACGTTTGTCTCAAATCCATTCCTTCAATTAGACATTGGTGGTTTGGCCACTGAATTCCATCAGCTATTTGATTTACAAAGCAGGCCATTTGATATGGAGATAAGCACTACGTAAAATGATATTGAGCTTTTTAAACCGAAAGCTATACTTGACTCCACATAGCTCTGTGAGACAGCATTCTTCCAAATGCAGATGATCAAATCAAGTATTGCACCCTCCTTACAGATACCCATTTGATGGACAGTTTACAACGAGCAGCTTCAAATTACAATCCAGACTTTAAGGTGTGGACAGGTAATGTAACAGTCGCTGCCGTCACAGGATTACACTAGGTGAATAGAGAACAAAATGAATAATTATATGTACCTGGTTTATATTCATACAGCAGTAAAATTCAAATGTATTCTGTATTCTCTCAGGGGTAGAACCTGGGTTGCACTTAAATTCAAAAGGGATTGTGTGCTTAAGAAGACAGGAGACCATTGCCCTTTCAGGATTGCCAATGTTTCAATGAGATCGTCCTAGCCTCCCCAATCTTCCCTCACAGGTCAATCTCAGGGGATCAGTCTAGTAAACTTTTTATTGCATTCAATTTATGGTAAGTATATCCTTCCTTAGATAAGGATTTTGATTTAGATTTTATTGTCATATGTACTTGAGTACTTAACAAGGAGAGCAAAACTCCATGCAATATTATACTCCAGGTTCCATCTCATCAAGACTCATGCAATTTCAGTAAAACATGTCCCTTTTGGGTATTCACACTTACAAATCTCTCATTATTTGAGAAATACTTTTAAATTATGTATTTCTGATTTTCCTACCAAAGTAGACAACTTAACGTTTCTCCACATAATATTCCATCTGCCAAGTTCTTGCACACTTTCCAACTCTCCTTGAAACCTCTTTGAATGCTTTTTAAAGCTCACTTTTCCACCTAGTTTTCTGTCACCAGCAAATTTAGAAATATTATATTTGACCTCTAGGTCCAAATTAATGATATGGGTTGTAATAGCTGGGGCCGAAGTATTGATCCCTATGGTACGCCAATAGTCACTACCTAACAAGCTGAATGACAAGCTGATATTACTCTTAGTCTGTTGTTCGCTCTCAATCAATAGTGGTATGTTACCCCCAATCACATGAGCTCTAATTGTGTTTCCTAACCTCCTTTATAGGAATTTTTCAAAAATCTTCTGAAAATCCAAGTACATCACAATTACAATTTCCTCCTTGTCTATTCTGCTATTACATCCTGAAAAAACTTGAGCAAGTTCATCAGAGGGGAGGTGATGGCCTAGTGGTATTATTGCTGGACCGTTAATACAGAGACACAGATAATGTTCTGGGGACCTGGATTCAAATCCCACCAAAGCAGATGGTGGAATTTGAATTCAACAAAATATCTGGAATTAAGAATCTAATGATGACCATGAATCCATTGTTGATTGTCAGGAAAAGCCCATCTGGTTCACTAATGTCCTTTAGGGAAGGAAACTGCCATCCTTACCTGGTCTGGCCTACATGTGACTCCAGACCCACAGCAAAGTGGTTGACTCTGAACTGCCCTCTGGGCAATTGGAGATGGGCAATAAATGCTGCCTAGTCAGTGATGTCCTCATCCCATTAATGAATAAAGGAAAAACAAGGATTTCCTTTTTATAAAACCAGACTGAGTCTGCCCAATTCCACTATTATTTTCCAAGAGACCAGATATCAAATCATTCATAATAGAGTTTTGTTTTTAATTCATTCGCAGGATGTGAGTGTCAGTGGCTAGGTTAGCATTTATTGCCCATCCCTAACTGCCCAGAGGGATGTTCACAGTCAACTGCATTGTTGTGGGTCTGGAGTCACATGTAAACCAGACCAGGTAAGGACAAGTGTTTCCTTCATTAAACCTGATGGGTTTTTCCAACAATTGATAATGGTTCCATAGTCAGCACTAGACTCTTAATTGCACATCTTTATTGTATTCAATTTCCACCATCCACAATAGTGGGATTCGAACCTGTTCCCCAGAACATTACCTGGATCTCTAGATCAATAGGTCTAAGCAGTAATACCATTGGGCCATCAACTCCCTGCATCCCTGGATTCCCAGACTTCCAGATGCTAGCATCTTCCCTACAATGGTACCAAGGTAAGGATAACAGGTCTTCAATTCCCTATTTCTTGTCTTCCTTCTTTCCAAAGTTACATTTGTTGCCTTCCAATCCACGGGAACTATTCTGTAATCTTTCGAACTTTGGAAGATGGCCACCAATGCATCCACCACCTGTATAGCCACTTCTTTCAACACTCAGGGTTATAGATCGTCAGGTCCAGGGGAAGTATCAACTTTCAGACCTGTTAATTTCACCAATACTACTCTGTTTTTAGTGATATTAATTTCTTTCAGTTCCTCATTCTCGCTAATCTCTTGGTTCCATGGTGTATGTGGGAGGATTCTTCATTTCTTCCTTCTGAAGACAGTCACAATGTTATTTAGTTTCTCTGCCCTTCTTGTTGTCCATTATAAGTTCTCCTGTCCTTGCCTGTAAAAGATAGTTCATTTTTGCATTTCTTGCTAGTTCTATATTCTCTTTCTTTGTCAGTTACTTGTTCTCCTTTGGCAAGCCCTAAAATGCTTCCAATCCTCAGGCTTGTTCTTTTTGGCATCTTTATAACATTTAATATAACATTTAACTTCTCATGCTAAGCCATGGAAAAAAAAACATAAATTTTGGTAACCCATGTTAAATGCTAGCCATTGCCTCTCTATCGCCGTTGTTTTTAATACAGCTACCCAAACTATTACAGCTAATTTGCCTTCCATCCCTTCATATTTTTCTTTGTTTATATATAACACCCTATTTTCAGGTTGAGCTAGATCATTTTCAAACTTAATGTAAAATTCTACCATATAATGGTTACTCTTCCCTTGAAGTTCTATTACAACAAACTTATGAATTGGTTCTTTCTCATTGAACAATATTAAATCGAAAATAGACTATGCTCTACATAGTTCCTCAACATATGGTCCTTGAAACCATTCTGTGTGTATTCCAGGAATTAGTTATCCACAGCATTAGTGTGCATTAGATTTTTCCAGTCTATATCCAGACTATGTACGTTGCTACATCACACTGCATCTGTTCTTTCCTAATTTATGCTGTGTCCTTCATCACCATTACTAATGGTGGCCAGTAAACAACATCTATCAATATTTACTGCCTCTTGTTATTTCTTAACTCCACCCAAACTGACTTAAGCTACAGCTTGATCCTGTGTTGTAAGATTGTCTTTCACTCATGTACTGATCTCATCCTTTAGTAACAGGGCAGCCACACCTCCTTTTCCATTTTGCCCATCTCTCAAAAATGTTGAATACCTTGAACATTCGATCCCTAGTCTTGGTCACATCTCTGAAATGGAAAATGGACCATACTTGTTTCCTTCTATTTGTATCATCAATTCATCTACCTTGTTATGAATGGTGCGTCTAATCAGATAGAATGCCCTTAATTGTTTTTTTAACTTTCTTCATTATCTCTAGACTTATTGTCCCACCTGCACTCAGATTATCAATTTCTTTATTTCTACCTTACTCTCTAGCTTTATCATCTCTCTTTAACTTATCGCACCTACCCTCACTTGATCCCTTAACCCCACTATTTAGTTTAAAGCCCTCTTTACTAACTTAGACATATGACTCACCAGAACACTGGTCTGAGCATGGTGCAAGTGAAGATTACAACAACAGTACAGCTCCCATTTTCCTACTTCCATAATTAATATTTGCTGAAGTGCAGATTCCAGTATTGGTGCTAGTGCCCCATGAGTTAAAACCCATATTTTATCACTAATCTTTGACCCACACATTTAACTTTCCAACTTTATTCACCCTTCTTCAATCTGCTTGTAGCTCAGGTAATGATGAGCTATGATTATCTTTGAGGTTCTGCTTTGAATTATTAGGTCCCAGCTGAATTGAATTGAATCGAATTGAATCATTTATTGTCACGTGTATTCAATGTAAAAATACAGTGAAAAGTGCATACCTTCGCTGGACATACATGGCACCATTCACACTAACTTAGAATAAGGTAAGAAAACAAAGGACAACTTAAGAGAGTTCAATTTGCCTTTTCACTGCCACAGTCCCGCTCAGGATTTTCCAGCTCTCGCCATGCCTCTGCCAGAGTCCCACTCCGGGCTTTCCAACACACACCATGTCTCCACCAACGTCCCACTCTGAGCTGCCTCACCAGCTTGCTCTCGCCACCACTGCGTCACTGACCCAATCTCACTTCTCGCCAGCCCACTCTTGATCCACCATCGCTGCAGGACACAGCCCACGCGTTCAGCTCCCGCCATGTGGTTACCAGTCAAGACCCAGCTCCTTCCCAACTCCTTAGGTAGGTAATTAAAAGGGGTGAGGGGTGGGGATAGAATTACGACAGAGGGAGAGAAAAGAATGGAGAAAGAGAAAAGCTTCTCATACTCTCTAAGCAGACCTTTTTCCCTCGTCCAAATTATTTTATTGGTACCTACATGGACAATGATGGCTGAATCCTTTTGAGATGTTGTAAATTCCTATCCAGCTCAAAGCAATGTCTACTAATTGGCCTCCAACTCAAGGACTCTGAGCCCAAAATTCCTCTAGTCACAAACACTTACTGCAGTTGGGTCATGAAAGCGTCCATGATCTCCCACATTGTGCAGCCACCATACATCACCTGCCCTACTATTTATAAAGCATTTCATTCATTAACTAACCTATATTTTCAAGTTTTTGTTAACGTTTCAAGTCTGGCCTGTGCTCACACATTTGTTATTTCAATAAATGTTCCACTCACACTGGTTGAAATGCCCTAGTTAAGATAAATAGGGAATAAATAAATAGAGATTAAATAAATACTCATAAGTAAGGTTTATAGTAATAAAGCTTATTAGATTCTCTATTAATTCATTCATAGGATGTGGGCATCACCGGCTGGATCAGCATTTTTTGTCCATCCATGGTTGAGAAGGTTGTGATGAGCTGCAATCTATGTGCTGCAGACAAATTTATGGAGAAGGTTAGGGAGGGAGCTCCACAGTTTAGACTCAGCAACACTGAAGCAACAGTGATATATTTCCAAGTCAGGATGGTGAATGACTTGGAGGGGGATCTTGCAGGTTGTGATGTAACTGTGTATCTGCTGTCATTGTCCTTCTCGATGGAAGTGATCATCAGTTCCAAATTTTGGACTTGACCAGACTGCACTTTATGTGACTGGAATGGCCCAGAACGGTCTCTAGTTTAGAATTACATCTTTGCCATTAGGTTAGGGTAATGGATCCATTGCCCTTTTTGATCATCTATAATACACTTGTTCTCCCTCATCCTAAACTGCTATGCCTTGCTACCTCTTTCTAAATTCCCTTTCATTGTTGCACCCCTGTCTTTGGGCTCCCCAAATCTAATCTCAATGCCTATTGCTCCCCTTGTAAAATGCCTCAAAGCGTCTTGTGTGATGAGGCCGCGGCTTTAAGAGGTGTATTTTGCGGTGGTTTCTTTTAAGACAGATTGAATGGAAGGTGCAAAGCTGTCTGTGGTAGCGTGAACAGCTTGTAAGGCCTTAGAATTTTTTTTTAAAGTTGCACTCTCAACAGGGCAGAAGCTGCTGGAGTTTTGAAGAAGCAGAAGCTATTTTTCTCTCTCTCGGTGACAGCTAGAAGCTAGGGTTTCTCTTCCAATTGCAGGCACTGCATGTGAGAAACTCTGATTTCTGAATTTGCCTTATTGCCAAGGTGTGTGTTTATGGTTTACTATATTAGGACAGCAAATTTGCAATAGTTACTGTATCTTTTATTCTGTTATTTTTTGCAGTAGAGTTGAGTTATTCTAAATTCCTCTTTCTTTTGATGTATTTTAACTACAGTGTTCGAATAAAAATCAGTTTTCGTTAATGACGAGTAGCTTGACCTGTCGCGTTGCATCTGGAACATGGAACTTGACATTTGCCTTTAAAATATGAAGAAGTTGGGGTCCAGGCTGCCTTCTTAAAATCTTTTGAGGGGGGCCTGGTCTAGCCCATAACACAGCATCGTCACACTTGTTACATGAAGAGTGCAAGCTATAAGATATCCTGTGATACTTGTGAGCTTGAGCACATCACAGCCAATGCAATGGGTTTTGGACTTTCCAGCATTATGATGGGGAGAGAGGCACGTTCAAGCAGAAAGGTTTAGAGATGTCTTTTTTAACTTTAGGTTTAATTTGAAATTCTCTCCGGGACAGTGAGTTTGCTTTGGTGTACTTTTTCTCTTATTTTTGTAAGCACACAGCACAAAAGAAGGACAGATTCCGCAGCCTCTCTGACTACGTGATGAGATTAGCAAGGATAACCATGAATCAAGATTGATGAAATGGTGCATGGAGGCCAGGCCCGATTGTATTTCGTGAGGTCGTTATGTTACCACAACTGTTACTATGATGAAACCTTTTGTGTTTCAGGCTCCAGGTTTGCACAGCATTTTTTTTTTAACCATGTGAAGTGGCAAATCCTGATGCTAATATGGAATAAGCCACATCACTTTGGATCATATTGGCCCACAACACGGATGTCAGTTTTAGCTCAGTGGGTGGCCCTCTTATCTTTGAGGCAGGACGTCATGGATATCGCATAGGATCCCTAAAGTGTGGAAGCAGGCCATTCAGCCCATTGCATCCACACTGTGCCTCTGAAGAGCATCCCACCTAGACCTACACCTACCCTATCCCCCAACTCAGCATTCCCCATGGCTATTCCACCTAGTCTGCACATCTTTGGACTGTGGGAGGAAAGCAGAGCACCCAGAGAGGATCTATGCAGACATGGGGAGAATGTGCAAACTCCACCCAGACAGTCACCTGTGGATAGAATTGAACTCAGGCACCTGGCACTGTGAGACATCTGTGCTAGACACTGTGCCAAGCCAGACTATCAGCAATAGTTTCATAGTCATCACAAGACTCTATCTTCCAGATTATTATTGAATTCAAATTTCATCATCTGCCATGGCAGAATTCAAACCTAGGCCCCTAAAGATTACCTGGGTCTCTGGATTAATAGTCTGGTGATAATACCACGAGGCCATCACCTACATTCTGCTGCAGAATAATTAAACTCTACTGAGGTTGCAATACTGAGAGATTGCTGCACTGTCGAAAGTGCTACCTGTTGGATTGGACATTGGGACAAGATCCTATTTCCCCTATCAGATGGATATAAACAATTCCATTTTCAAAGAAGAATAGAAGAGTTTGCCCTGTATTCTGGCCAATATGTGTCTCTCAGCCAACAACACTAGTATAGATGATTCAGTCATTATCACATGGGCTTTTTCTGGATGCTTGCTGCATACAAAGGAATTGTTTTGTTTTGTACATCACACCAGTAACTACACTGCAAAAATACTTCATAAACTGTAAAGCACCTTGCAATGTCATAAAGTTATAATACACCCCATAAAAATGAATGTTTATTTTTCTAAAAACGTGTAATTATCTTTTTGTGAACATGTATGCGAATGAAAGCAGAGGACGTAAGATGTACTGTGCGCGACCTCATCCAATATCCTTTGCTGATTGTGGGATTGTTGTACCCTTCTGCTGCTAGGCTGAGCAGTCTAAGCTCCCAGATGGTGAAGGCGTTAGCTGTCAGTCCACAGGTATCTGCATTCCAGGATCAGCATTCCGATTGTCAGGCTCCCAGGTGCCTGGCTTCCAATGTCAGCATTCCAAACATCAGGCTCCCTGTTATCCAGAGTCCAGTGTCAGCATTCCACATGTCGGGCTGTCAGGTATCGGATGCTGGTGTCAGGATCCCAGATGTAGTGTCCCGGTTTTTAGGGTCCCAGGTGTGAGGATCCCAAAAGTGATGTCCCAGCTCTCAGGGTATCAGAATCCGGATCCCAGACTCAGGATCCCAGATGTTAGAGTCCCAGAGCACCTCAAACACTCCATGTGACAGCGAGTTCCACATTGTACCCACTCTCTGCGTAAATTAACTTCTCCTGATTTGTTTTAATGTCTCAATTATACTTATGACCTTAATTCCTGCCTTGCCCACAAATGGAAATGCATCATGCCAACTTTATCACATGCTTTTGTAATGTTAAAGTCCTCAACCATGCCTGTTCCACATCAGTTACAACCCCTCTATTTTCCAGAATGTGTCCCAATCTGTTCAATGCTTTCTGAAGCCTCTCAGTCTTGGTATCGCTCAACTAAATTTTAATCACTTCCTCTCCAGTGCCTCTATTTCAGTTTTATAATTCTAATAAAGAAATCATGCAACCAAAACTTAACATGCTAGAAAGGGAAAATACTAAATAAATTAATCAGAAATCAGAGAGAATAAAACCTCGTGGTCTGATTTGATTCCATCCACGTATTTCAAACTAAATCCAGGAAGGAGATAACAGAATTCATATTGCACCTATTTAATAACATGTATACACAAAAGCCTGAGAGATGGCTAGAATTATATTAATATTTAAGAAGGGAGGTAGACCATATCTAGGATCTTATAGACCAGTGGTCTTAACATCGGTGGTAGTGAAGATATTGGGAGCCCTATCGAAAAGCAAAATAGAAAAAAATGCCTATAAACCAAACAGATACAAATGAACAATGGAGGTCAATTTCAAAATGGCAGGTCTTGCTCCTCCTCTTTTTGAAATGTTTGAGAAGAATAAAACAAAGTAATACCGTCAATGTAGTTGATCTAGAGTTTACAAGGGTCTTCAATACAATGCCATTTAGTAGACCAATAAACGATGTCAGAGAAGGTGGAGTCAGGGAACAAGTACCAGAATGGACAGCTAGCTGGCTGCAATACAGAAAGCAGAGAACCCAAAAAAAGGTGAGCTGTACAGAGTGGTAGGAGTTGGGAAGTGATGTTCCAGAAGGATCAGGGCTGGGGGGGATCACTATTGTTCACAATTTACATCAATATGTTCAACATTGCAATCAAAACCAAATTTGTAGATTTGTAGATGACTGTATGACTGCCACAAATTACCGGAAGACACTAATAAACCTGCAGGATAGGGGCATTATTAACAAATATATGCTTGAGGTCTCATGTATTTTTGTGAGAAAAGTGAGGAGGCTAGATATTAATGCATAGCTGAACAGAATAAAGGAGCAAAGGGACCTGGGAGAATACATATGAAACTCACTAAAATTAACGATGCAGACCCGAAAAGACCATCAAACAAAATAATCTGGAGACAGGGATTTATTTCTAGAGAGACAGAATTGAAAAATAAAGAAGCTACGCTAAACTTGCTTTGAATTTTGATGAAAGTACACAAGTGTTGTGTATGATTCTGGCCACTTAATTATAAAAGGCTGAAGCCAAGATTTTTTTTTGTTCATTTTGGGGTGTGAACATCTATGAAATGGGCTGATTTTACTGTCCATCCCCAATTACCCTGAAGAGGTTACCAGTTACCTCCTGAAACACTGCAGTCCATTTGGTGTGAGCATGTACTCAGAACTGTTAGGGAGTCAGTTCGTGGATTTTGATTCAGAAACACTGAAGTAATAGTGTTGCAGTTCCAAGTCAGGACGATGTATTATTTGGAAGGGAACTTGCAGGCAGTGGTTTTCCCTAGATATTCAATGGGATTACTGGGTGGTGCTGGCAGGACCCAAACTGGGCATCATTGAGCAAGTTGTTGTTGAAAAAAAAAGCTGCTTGATAGCACATTTGACGACCCTTTCCATCACATTGAAGATGTTTCAGAGTAGACTGATGGGGTGATAACTGGGTGGATTGGGTTTGTCCTCTTTTTGTGAACAGGAATTTAAGACCACAGCAATGTAGGAATACAGATGTAGTTCCAAGTCACAACTGTGAATGACTTGGAAGGAAGACTTGCTGATGCTGGTCTTTCCATGTGTCTGATGCCCTTGTCCTTCCAGGTAGAAGTCACAGGTATGGAAGATGCTAAAAAAAGGTGGCTTGTTAGCTTCCTGCAGTACATCTTGTAGATGGTGCTGCCACTAAGCATTGGAGGAGGGCCTTAATGTAGATGATGGTGGATTTAGTGCCAATCGAGTAGATTTCTTCATCCTGGATGGTCTTAAGTTTCTTGAGTGTTGTTGGAGCTGCACCTATCCAGGGCCAGTAGGGAATATGCCATCACATTTCCTAACTTTCCCCTTATAGATGGTGGATGGAGAGTTAGGAGGTGAGCTGCCTGCTTCAAAATTCCCAGCCCTGATCTGCCCTTGTGACCAGTGTATTTCTATGGGCTGGTGTAATGAAATTTCTGATCAATGGTAATGTCCTGAATGTTAGTTGTGAGATATTCCACAAAGGGCAATGCCATTTAATGTCAAGGGTTACCTTCTCTCTTTTTGGAGATGGCACTTATGCAACGTTAATGTACCTTGCCACTCACAGCCCAAGCCTGAATGTTGCCCAGGTCTTACTGCATCTGGACACAGACTGCTTGAGTAATTGACGAATCGCTAATGATGCTGAACATTGTGCAATCTTCAGTGAACATCCCTACCTTACGATAGGAAGGTCATTAATGAAGCAGCTGAAGACGGTTGCACCTGAGACATTAACCTGAAACAGGAATTTAGACATGTCCTGGCCTGATCTGATTGATCTTCAACAACCATAACCATCTTCCTTTGCATTGGTTATGTCTCCAACCAGTGGAGAGATTTCCCCCTGATTTCCATTTATTCTAGTTTTGCCAGGACTTCTCAATGCCAGATTTGATGCATTTGCCTGCCTGGTAGCAAGGACAGTGACTCTCACTGGACCTCTGGACTTTGATTCTTTTGTCCATTTTGGACGAAGGCTGTAATGAGGACTGCTTTTTTGTGGACAGGACATATTTGGTCAATTTTCCACATTGTTGGGTAGATATCAATGTTGTAAAGGTGCTGGAACAGTTTGGCATGGTTAGCTTTGGGGCACAAATCCTCAGTAATACAGCTCGGCCGTCAGGGCCTATAGCTTTTGCAGTGTCTTCAGTGTCTTGATATCACTTGGAGAGAATCGAACTGTCTGAGGACCAGGTTCTGAGATGCTGGGATCTGCTCCTGGAGACCGAGAATCGAACATCCACTCAGTGCTTCCGGTTGAAGGTAGTTGCACTCAGGGACTTGGCTTCCCCATCATCGAGGATGGGTGATATTTGTGAAGCCTTGCCCCCTCTTGCTAGTTAATTAACTGCCCAACACCATTCACAACTCAGAGAGCTCTGATCTGTTAAGCCTAAGAATGACTCGAAGTTCTAAAAATAGAGAATCATATTGGCAGATAGGCATATGAGCAGATATGGATAGAAGGAAGGTAAATGGAGTTAAGATATAGATCAGCCATGATAGCTGCCTGGTGGGAGAGACTTTATGGGCTGAATGGCCTCCTCCTGGTTCTATGTCACATTACATGTGGATCCTGCCACTGTGTAGGGTCCATTTGATTCAATTTTGGTCTAGCTGTCCAGGACATTGGTAAGACCACTGTTAGTGTACTGTATCCAGATTTAATCTCCTTATTTAAGAAGGGATACATTTGCTTTGGTGGTAGTTTTTTATTCTCTTCATTCATGGGACTGGCCAGCATTTACTGCCCATTCCTAATTGCCCAGAGGGCAGTGAAGTGTCAACCACTGAAGGTCTGGAGTCACGTGTAGGCCAGACCAGGGCAAGGACAGCAGATTTCCTTCCATAACGTGTGTGAACCCGATAGGTTTTTACGACATAAAAGTGACAATTGCCATTGGGCTAGTTTATTATCCATAAATTTGCAAATTCAACTTTCCAGCCTTTGCCACAATGGGATTCAAACCCATATCCCCAGAATATTACCCTGGGATTCCAGATTACTGGGTTGTGACAAAAGAGTCCTGTCACAAAGGAAGTGTGAGCAAGTTATTCCTGTTCTCCCTGGAATTTAGGAGAATGAGAGGTGATCTGATTGAAATAGAAAGGGTTCTGTGGGACCTGTACAGGGTCAGTGCTGAGAAAATGCTGCCCCTGGTGTGGAACCTAGAGCTAGAGAACACAGTCTCAAAGGAAATGATTGTCCTTTTAAGAAGGAGGTGAAGAGGAATTCCTTCTCTCATAAATGGACTTGTTTTCTCACTATTAGAACATAGAACATAGAACAGTACAGCACAGTACAGGCCCTTCGGCCCACAATGTTGTGCCGACCTATTATCCTACTAAGATCAATCTACCCTGCATGCCCTACATTTTACTATCCTCCATGTACCTACCCGAGAGTCGCTTAAAAGTCTCTAAAGTATCTGACTCCACTACCACTGCCGGCAGCGCATACCACACGCCCATCACTCTCTGTGTGAAGAACCTACCTCTGACATCTCCCCTATACCTTCCTCCAATCACCTTAAAATTATGCCCCCTCATAATAGTCATTTCCGCCCTGGGAAAAAGTCTCTGGCTATCCACTCTATCTATGCCTCTCATCATCTTGTAAACCTCTATCAAGTCACATTTCATCCTTCTTCGCTCCAATGAAAAAAGCCCCAGCTCCCTCAACCTTTCCTCATTAGACCTGCCCTTCAGTCCAGGCAGCATCCTGGTAAATCTCCTCTGCATCCTCTCTAAAGCTTCCACATCTTTCCTATAATGAGATGACCAGAACTAAACACAATATTCGAAGTGTGGCCTAACCAAAGTTTTACAGAGCTGCAGCATAACCTCACGGCTCTTAAACTCAATTCCCCTGCCAATGAAAGCCAATGCACCATACGTTTTCTTTACAACTCTATCAACTTGGGTGGCAACTTTGAGGGATCTATGGACGTGGACCCCAAGATCCTTCTGTTCCTCCACACTGCCGAGAATCCTACCATTAACCCTGTATTCTGCATTCAAATCTGACCTTCCAAAATGAATCACTTCACACTTTTCTGGGTTGAATTTCACCTGCCACTTCTTTGCCCAGCTCTGCATCCTGTCAATGTCCCGTTGCAACCTACAACAGCCCTCCACACAGTCCACAACTCCACCAACCTTCGTGTC
>NC_063338.1:9178906-9192906 GCF_021869965.1 Rhincodon typus
CGTGTGAACGTTTGTATTTGTTCCAGGCCTTGTCAGTTGCTTCAGTTTCCCTTCCCAGGCTTCGATCCCTCTTTATCATTATAGCTTTGGTCTTCTTCACATTCCTCTAAAAACTGAACCATCTTGATTTCCTGTACTGTTTGCATCTCCATGTTCTGGATTCTCCGACCAGAGAGAATGACTTCTATTCCACATCTCAGCCTTCTTTCACTTAAAAAGAAACATGGTTCGATCAACCTCCTAAACTCAAGGGATTACAGCCTGTTACAAGTTTTAATTCTTGGGTGAATCTGCACTACATCCTTTCTATAGGTTAAGTATCCTTGCTGAAGTACAGTGCATACAATGATGTAGTCCAGGCGGGGTCTGATAAAAGCTTCATACAACTGAAGCATCATTTTCTTGCTTTTGCATTCCAACCTCCTGGTGATAAAGACCAGCATTCCATCAGGCTTTTTGTACTTTTGAACCAGATTTTACTAATTTGCATACCTGGCCATCCATATCTCTTTGCATCTCCACAATTTTTAGTTCCCTGCCATTAAAAATTCACATTGGTCTTTCCTCCTCCCTATCTCTGTGATCTCATCCAGTCCCGTAATCCTCTGAGATATCCAGACTCGACAGAGTTGGGGGGCACAGTGGCTCAGTAGTTAGCACCGCTGATTCACAGTGCCAGGGATCTGGGTTCAATTCCAGCCTTGGGTGATAGTCTGTGTGGAATTCGCAAGTTCTCCCTGTGTCTGTGTGGGTTTTCTCTGGTTTCCTCCCACAGTCCAAAGATGTGTAGGGTAGTTGGATTGGCCATGGGAAAGGCAGGGTTACAGGGATGGGTGGGTCTGGGTAGGATGCTGTTTGGAGGCTTAGTGTGGAACTGATGGTCCAAATGGCCTGCTTCCACACTATAGGGATTCTGTGATCATTTTAGCCTCATCCAGCTGTCTAGGCTCTATGTTCTGGAAGTTCTTTCCTAAACCCCTCTTTCCTCCTTTCAGGCAGTCCTTAAAACCCATCTTGTTCATCCAGGTCATCGCCAACTATCCTGATCAGTGCCTTGATATTCAACTTTACTTCATAGCACTACACAGAAACCTTGGGATGTTTAATGAGTTCTATATAAATTCAACTATATTGTTGTTATTAGCTCTGAAGTGGAATATTTCACACTTCCCCACATTCAACTCCACTCAGACAGTTTTACCTCATCACATAATCTGCTGGTGTCTCTTCTTGCTCCTCCACTCAACTTATTGTGTCTCCTATCTTTGAACTTGGAGAGAACTTCTGAGCTTGTTGTTTCTTCATGCAAGTCATTGGTGTACACATATATATTAATGTGAACAGCGAAGACCTTGGCATTGATCCCCGAGGAACACCACTTCCTACCAAAGGTGAACATATCTTTTATTCATTCTCTATTCCACCTGCCTCCAACTAAATACCAAGTTACATCCTAAGGTCATTCTAATTCTCTTGTCTTAAATTTCACCATTGCCTTTTGGAATCTATATGGACAACACCAGGGATGATGGTGAATAGTAACCGGAATAGTTATTTAGTGGTGATGTAAAGAGATGAGAAATCCCCACAGGCCTAATGGACAAATGATCCAGCGAAATCTCCACCAGAAGGGTTGGGGAATTGAAATTTAATTTGTTAAACAACTCTAGAATGAAAACTAAGTCTCAGTTGGGATGCCCATGAAACGACTTGATAAACTGAAAAACTAAATCTGGAGCACTATAATGTCCTTTAGGGAAGGAAATATGAAATTCTTACCTCGTCTGGTCTATCTGTAACTTCAGATCCACAGCAACCTTACCTGCTCCCTGAATGGCCTAGCAAGTTATTCAATTGTCAGGAAGGTAGCTCATCACTACATGCTAATTAACTTTCAATCCTCCTCAAAAATATGACCAAGACTCTCAGTCCCAGCACTGTTCAAGTTCCAACTTCTCCAGAGCCAGTTCTAATACACCTAGGAATCTAAAGCCCTCTCTCCTGCACCGTCTTTCCAGCCATGCATTCATCTGCCTCGTCCACCTGATTTTGGACTCACTTGCAAGTGGCACTGAGGGGAGTGAACCAGAGATTTCTACCTTTGAGGTTCTCTTTGCTCATTTTCCATCGAGCTCCATAAGTTCAGACCTCGTGTAGCTAGAAAACAGGACTATTTGAGCCACACATCATAAGCAGCAAGTGATAGACAGAGCTAAGCGATCCCACCATCGACAAACCAGATCTATGCTCTGCAGTCCCACCACGTCCAGTCATGAATTGTCGTGGACAATTAAACAGCTCACTGGAGGAGGAGGATCCGTAAATGTCCCCATTCTCAATGATTTTGAGTTGGGGGGGAGGGGTGTGCAGGAAGACCAGTTCATCAGTGCAAAAGATAAGGCTGAAACTTTTGCTACAATCTTTAGCCAGAAATGCCAACTGGCCAATCCATCATGGTCTCCTCCAGAGGTCCCCAGAGTCACAGGTGCCAGTACGATGGCCGAGACTATTGGACTATTGTACTGCTGGACTATTAACCATGAGCCCCAGGTAATGTTTTGGGGACAAGCCACAGCAGACGGTGGAAATTGAATTCAATAAAAATCTGGAATTAGGAGTCTAATGGTTGTCAGAAAAACCCATTTGGTTCACAACTGTTCTTTAGGGAAGAAAACTGTTCTCTTTACCTAGTCTGGCATAGATGGGACTCTAGACCACAGCAATGCAGTTGGCTCTTAGCTGCTCTCCGGGCAACTATGGATGGGCAATAAATGTTGACCTAGCCAGTGATGCCCACATCATGTGAATTTTATTTTTAGAAATGTCTTTACCCAATTGTCAAATGGGACTAGTTCTGTTTTGGAAAGCTGGTCAGTAGAGTCCAGTTGGAATGAAGGGCCTGTTTCTGTGCTGTGTGACTCAATGACTCCAATTTGATTCACTCCACGTTATATCAAAAAAATGGTTGGAGGAACTGGATACTGTAAAGACTATGGGCCCTGACAACATTCAGACAATAGAACTGGAGACTTGTGCTACAGAACTTACTGTAAGCCTCAAGAAGGTGTTCCAGTACATGTTACAATACTGGCATCTACCCAACAATGTGGAAAATTGCCCAGCTATGTTGTGTACATAAGAAGCAGATCATCAGGGTAGTGTCCTAGGCACAACCATCTTCAGCTATTTCATCAATGACCTTTCCTCCATCATAAGGTCAGAAGTGAGGATGTTCACCGATGATTGCACAGTGTTCAGCACCATTCATGACTCCTCGAATACTGAAGGAGTCCATGGTCAAATACAGCAAGACCTGGGCAATATCCAGGTTTGGGCTGACAAGTGGCAAGTAATAGCTGCACCACATAAGTGCCAGGCAATGACCACCTCCAACTAGAACGAACCTTCCCCTCGCCCTTTGACATTCTATAGTATCACCATTATCAACATCCTGAGAATTATTCTTGACTAGAACCTGAATTGGACTAGTCATACAAATACAATGGTTACAAGAGCAGGTCAGAGGCTAGGAATACTGCAGTGATTAACTCACCTCCTGATGCTCCAAAGCCTGTCAACCATATACAATGTGCAAGCCAGGAGTGGGATAGAATACTCCCCGCTTGCCTCGATGAGTGCAGCTCCAACACTTAAGAATCTTGATTGGCACCACGTTCATAAACATCAACTCCCTCCACCATTGACACTCAATACAAAGCACAAAGAACAGTACAGCACAGGAACAGGCCCTTTGGCCCTCTAAGCCTACACTGCCACATTTTGCCATTCCATACTAAAATAGTCTTCACTTACAGAATCCGTATCCCTCTATTCCCTTCCTATTCATGTATTCGTCCAGGTGCTTCTGGAACGCTGCTATTGTGTCCACTTCCACCACCTCCTCTGGCAACGTGTTCCAGGCGCTCACCACCCTTTGTGTGAAAATCTTGCCTCACACATCTCTTTTAAACTTCCTCCCTTGTACCTTGAACCTGTGTCCCGTCGTAATTTATCCCTCCACTCAGGGAAAAAGCCTCACACTTTCCACTCTATCCATATCATTCACAACCTTATAAACTTCTATTAGGTCGCCCCTCAATCTCCTGCATTCCAGTGAAAACAAACTTAGTCTATCCAATCTTTCTTCATAGTTAAAATCCCCCATACCAGGCAACATCCTGGTAAACCTTTTCTGTACCCTCTCCAAAGCATCCACATCCTTCTGGTAGTTTGGTGACCAGAACTGTACACAATATTCCAAGTGTGGCCTAACTAAACTTCTATAAAGCTGCAGCATAACTTGCCTATCCTTATAGTCAATGCCCTTCCAATGAAGGCGAGCATGCTGTAGGCCTTTTTAACTACCTTATATCTACCTGCGCTGCCACCTTCAGTGATCTGTGGACCTGCACACCCAGATCTCTCTGCACATCAATACTCCTAAGGGTTCTACCAGTATAATTTCCACCTGCACCTGACCTTCCAAAAAGCATCACCTCACATTTGTCCAGATTAAACTCCATCTGCCATTTTTCTGCCCAGGCCTCCAACTGATCTATATCCTGCTGAATCCTCTGACAATCCTCATCACTATCCACAACTCCACCAGTCTTTGAATCGTCCGCACCCTTACTAATTAGACCAGCCATGTTTTCCTCCAAATCATTTATGTAGATCACGAACAGCAGAAGTCCCAGTAACATATACAAGCCTGCACTGCCGAGTAGGATGCTCCAGCCAGAGTTCGTCTGCTCTGTTCGTTCCTTTTCTTTTCTCTCTCTCTCTTTTTTCTTTTCTCTTTATCTTTTTCCACTTCTGCCAGCAGCCCGGAGCAGATTGGGAGTGGCCAGTGGAACGGGGATGGCGGCCAGTGGCCCGGACTGGAATGTGGACGGCCAGTGACCCGGAATGGCGTGGGAACGGCCAGTGGCCTGGAGTGGAGTGAAAATGGCCAGTGGCCCGGACTGGAATGTGGACGGCCGGTGGCCTGGAGCAGAGTGGGAGATGCCAGTGGAGTGGGGATGGCCCCCAGCGGCCTAGAGCAGAAAGGGGATGGCCAGCAGCCTGGAGCAGAGTGTGGAAAACTGGCGGCTACTGGTTGGGAACCAGTGGAGCCTGGTCAGATTACATGGAAGCCCTAATAGAAAGACTATAATGTCTATCTTTTTAGCTTTTTTTCTTATTTTACAACGTTATAATTATACTATGTATATCTGTAATGTAGTGTAACTTTTTTTCTTCATTTTCACTTTTTTTTGTACCTAGTTACTTTGTACCTAAGATGGTACCGTATGCTGGCGACATTGCACACTTTTTACTGTACTCCTGTTCTTTTCTAACTTGAGCACACGTGACAGTAAACCTAATTCTAAGGATGTAGATACATGGGAACACTACCTGCACGTTCCCCTCCAACCCATTTGCCATCCTGATTTGGAAATACCATCACTGTTCCTTCACTGTCACTGGGTCAAAATCCTGGAATTCCCTCCCGAATGGTATTGGGGGCCCAGGTCTGCAAATGGGTTGAGGTGGTTCAAGAAGGCAGCCCACCAACACTTTATCAAAGACAAATAGGATAAAATAAATGCTGGCTTAGCTAGCGACACCCACTGCCCATGAGTGAAGTTTAAAAATGCCCACCAAGCCTGCCCTGCCATTCAGTGAGATCATGCTTGATCCACTTTCCTGCAATTTCCCCAAAACCCTTGAATCTCTCACTGATTAAAAATCTACCTGAGCCACGAATACAATCAATGACCCAGCCTTTACAGCAGTCTGTGGTAAAGAATTCTCCAGATTAGCTACATGTTGAAAGAAGAAACTCCTCCTCATCTCCGACTTAAATATGCAATTCATTGTTTGAGATGATGTCCTCTGGTACTAGACTCTTCAACCAAGGGGAAACAACCTCTCCATCTACACTGCCAAGTGCCCTAAGAATGTTAAATGTTTCAATAAGGTCGTCTCTCACTCTTCTAAATTACAATGAGTTTGGGCCAAGCTTGCTCAACCTCTCCTCATAACACAACCCCCCCATACTCAGGATCAACCTTGTGAACTTTTTCTAGCGATGGTGAAGGAACAGTGACATATCTTTAAGTCATGATGGTGAGTAGCTTAGGGGCGGGTCTTGACCAAAAATGTCAGAACACCAGAGCAGTAGATGCCGAGCCATCGCACTCTTTTTCCTGTTGCCTTCAAGCGTAACCCATTGGCCAAACTGCTGTTTGTTAGAATCTCAACCTGTCTAGAGAAATCAGTTTTCTTTCCCACTTTCAATGGTGTATGTGTGTTACTATAGGGATAAGCATTTATAGTTCTGTATTCCTGACTGTGTATGCTCATCAAACTGTATCTTTGGTGAAGTTTTTTTTTAAATGATCCAATTATCATGTTTATAAAGAATCCTGGTCGCAATTTTTCTTTTCATTTAAAACACTGCGCCCATTGAAGTACTTTTTGAAATGGTGTCGCTGTTGCAATATAGCAAATATGGCGGCTAATTTATGCACAGCTAGATCCCACGACCAGGTCATCTCTTTCGAGCATTGGTTGAAGGATGGCTATGGGTCAGGTCGCCTGAGAGAACTCCCCGCTGGCCTTCATGCAGGACTCGATCCCGCGAAACCTCTGACTCAGGCAAGGCCGCTGGCTACCCAGTCACAGCTCCCAGCAAGAAATAAATCTCGAACAGGTCACTGAAACCGTCTGTGCATCTGCAGGGCTCCTCCGTTGCATCGTTTACTTGAAGGGAATGTGTAAGCAATTGAAGATGAACTGAAGGGTCCGGGAGTGAATATGTCAGGCAGCCTATGGTGCAAGGGAGGTCCTCCAGAGCCCTTGTTTTAGGTCAAATAGCCCAGGGTCACCTGTATATTCCAGCTTGCTTCTGTCTTGGGTCTCCGAGCCCCAAAGGTGATTTCTGGCAGCTTAAAGTTTCGGGTCTGATTGGGAGCACGTGGCTGCCCCGTTTGACGCACTGTTTTCGGAGAGTTGGTGAGCCCTGCATATGTAGCACCACATGTACGCAACCATCATATTAATTCCATTCCATCTGTTTGCTTGCTCCTCCTGATTAAAACCAATAAATATTTAAAAACCAATATTTTTGTTAATACATTTAGGTAGTGTTGGCAACATATGGCTTGACAGAAGGCTGCTTGACAGAAAGTCTCTGGAATAAAATGGCAGGGCCAAGCAAAAGACTCTTAAAAAGCAATTAAAATGTTCCAGTTGAATGGGACTCATTTTTCATTGCATACAGCAGGTTGCAAAACCTCCTTGTGTTGCATGTAATAACAAATGGCTGCAATTTTCAGTAAATTACTATTTTAAATTCAAGGTATCGACGAATTCCCTCAAGATTAAAAGCACCAGGCCAGCGCATGTTTTCTTCAAAGTGTGAGATCAGCTTTTGAATTTGTTCGCTGTGGGCTTTTTAATCACTGTGTCCGTTGTATTTGTTATCCCAATCAGTTGTTCAGACCACTGCTAGGGTAGCGATGTTACAAAAATGCATATAGAGGCACTAAAAGAAAGCACAAAAAAAAAGCATGACAAGCATGGTGCCAGAACAGAGTGGCAATAACTATTAAGGAGATTAAAAATAGTCTGCTTACTGTTCCGGCAGCCTTCGGAGTTATGCTGGGTTCGAAACGGTGGAAAGCTGAAACAGTGTTCATGAATGTAAAATAGCCTCTGATAAGCCCAATAAGGAACTCACAGGAATTTTTTTTTAACCTAGAATGTGGTTAGAAATGTAACTGACTGTCAAATGGAGTGGTTGAGGCAAAACAGTTAAGAAAAAGCTAGATCAGTGCATGGGAGATAAAGGAATAGCAGGTTTTGTAGATAAGGTTAGACGAAAATGGATGAGAGGAATCCCATGTGGAACCAACCATAGACTGGGAGGATCTCAAAGATCTCAGAGCACAATTTCGAAGATCAGGAGAGTTCACCCCAGTGTCAGACATCATGTTTTTCAGCATCATAAAAACATATGGATTGACCATTATGACAATGCTGTTTGTAGAAGCTTGTAGTGTACAAATTGGCAGCCATGCTTCTTACTGTACAACTGTGATGACCATGCAGCCCCAAGACAGTGAAAAACACCTTCCAGATGTATGTTTCTGTTTCTTTGTCACAACCAACTGAATTCATCTTGAACTGTCATAGAGTCATATAGCACGGAAACAGACCCTTCGGTCCAACATGTCCATGCCAACCAGATATTCTAAATGAATCCTGTCCCATTTGCCAGCATTTGGCCCATATCCTTCTAAACCTTTCCTGTTCATGTACTCATCCTCAAGCCTTTAAAATGTTGTAACTGTACCAGCCTCCACCACTTCCTCTGGCAGCTCATTCCATACACATACCACCCTCTATGTGAAAAGGTTGTCCCTTAGGTCCCTTTTAAATCTTTCCCCTCTCACTTTAAACCTCTGGTTTTGGACTCCCCTACCCTGGGAAAAAAGACCTTGGCTATCCAACTCTCCATGCCCCTCATAATTTTATAAACCTCTGTAAGGTCACCCCTAAGCCTCGGATGCTCTAGGGAAAATAACCCCAGCCTATTCAGCCTTTCCTCATAGCTCAAACCATCCAACCCTGGAAACATCCTCGTAAATCTTTTCTGCGCCCTTTCAAATTTAACAACATCTTCCCTATAGTGGGGACACCAGAGGTGAACGCAGTATTCCAAAAGTGCCCTGATCAATGTCATGTACAGCCGCAACATGAACTCCCAAAAGCTATACTCAATGCACTGACAAATAAAGGCAAGCATACCAAGCGCCTTCTTCATTACCCTGTCTACTTGTGAGTCCACCTTCAAGGAACTATGAACCTGCACCCCAAGGTCTCTTTGTTTGGCAACAGTCCCCAGGACCTTACCATTAACTGTATAAGTGCCGTCCTAATTTGCCTTATCAAAATGCAGCACCTCACATTTATCTAAATCAAACTCCATCTGCCGCTCCTTGGCCCATCAGGCCGTCTGATCAAGGTTCACGTGGTACTCTGGGGTAACTTCCCTGAGATTCTTCACTGTCCACTACCGTCCGCTGTCACCGCCATTCTCTGCGGAGGAATATATTGCAGCAGTTCATTCACAGCAGGATCCCACAAACATTTAGATTGTAGTTGGCATTTTTGGTCAACGATGGAACACTCCTTAGGAAACCATCAGGAATTAAGTGCCATGGGATCTTCCAAACGCACCCGAGGCACTTGCATGGGCTTCTTCCTCTCCAAAGTACAGGATTACACTCTTAATTGCCAGAGTGACCATTAACTACATGGGCATTTCAAATGTTGAAAATTATGAGGGGGTGTTGATAATACGGGGTTAATGAAAGAAATTACAAGTGAAGAAGGAGTGGGGGCCAGCAACCAGGAGAGGCAGATTTAGAGTCATTGGTAAAAGAAAAAGGATGAGAAGAGTATGTGTATCTGTTTGCATTTACAGCGGTAGAGTTTAAGCTGGCCTATTAGCAATTAATTATGCTTCTGCCACATAGTCGAGGCTGCTTCTGTGGTAATAAATATATCTTTGTTTCCTTGCTCTTGGATGAAATCTAGTGTGAGTCTCTAAGGTTTTGGAGTAGATTTGTAGCTCGGGTTGTGGGTGTTGAGGTTGGTTGGCTCACTGAGCTGGTTTCTTGTTCCGCAGACGTTTTGTTACCGTGCTGGGTAACATCCTCAGTGCAGCCTCCGATGAAGCGTCGGCGTGATTTCCTGCCTGGTTTTTAAACTCTGGTGTCCTTTGAGATGGATTGCTTCACTTCCGGTTTTCCTTCGTAGTGGAGTGTATATGGTGTCGAGTTCTATGTGTATATTGGTGGCTTTCTTCGTGGAGTACCAGGCTTCTAGGAATTCCCGTGCCTGTCCCTGCCTAGCCTGTCCCAGGATTTTGGCGTTGTCCCAGTCGAATTGGTGGTTCTCCTTATCCATTGAGATGAGTGAGTATTGGTTGTGTCTTTTTGTAGCCAGTTGGTGTTCGTGTACCCTTGTTGTTAGTTTCCTTCTTGTTTGTCCAATGTAGTGTTTTTCACAGTCTCTGCAGGGGATCTTATAGATGACATTGGTCCTGTCCATGGCGGGGAGTGGGTCTTTAGTTCGGGTGAGCAGTTGTCGTAGGATTGATGTGGGCTCGTGTGCCACTCTGATGCCCAGCGGTTGTAGGAATCTTGTGGTTAGTTCCGATGTGTTCCTGATGTAGGGTAGTGCGATGAATGTGTTGGGGCATGTAGTATTTTCCCAATGTTTTTCGTGTAGGCATCTTCTGACCCTAATGTGAGTTTAACCATTCGCAGAAGGTCTTTAACCATTCTGGAGATGAAACCGCTCATTTCTGACCTGTGATGACTGGTGAAATAGTGAGGCTTGGTTTCCAACACATTATTCCCACTGTGGGATAGTGAGTATGAGGGCTCTTTATGGGATCTTTGAATTGGACAATGTGAGATTGGATGCGGTGGAACATGGATTGTTAAAGCATGGTGAAAGCGTGGATATCAGGAATCACATTGCAAACCAAGATGGCGTCGAAAGCTGCTAAACTAATCCCGCAGGCAGAGGACATGGACCTGACTGTTTCCTGAGATGTGCGAGAGCTAAGGCCATTGATAAAGTGGAATTTCCTGCCAAAGCTAGGAAGGTGGAGGAAGGCGAACCTACTTCAGATTGCCACTTCAGCCCTTCTCTCATAGGAAAGCAGTGGAGCTCTGTGTTTCTGAGGGGAGATTCTGGTCAGGTCTCCCTCAGAAATGTGGAGATGCATGTCCATTCTGACAGTTCTTTCATAGTGCAGAGGTAGGTAGGGTGCCAAATGGGTAGAGTGCCAAGTAAGTAGCGTGAGAAGTGGGCAGGGGTTAGGGTGTGCCAAGTGGGTTGAGTACCAAGGGGGTAGGGTGCTAGGTGAGTAGAGTGCCAGCTGGGTACAGTGCCAGGGTGCCAGCTGTTCAGGGGCAAAGTACAAGGTGGCAAAGTAAGTGATACAGTCTCTAGGGTAGGTCAGGTCCGTTCAGATCTGAGGTTGGCTTGGATTGGTCAGGTCTGGCAGGAGGGGGTAAAGTGTGTTGGGTCTCAGTGTGGTCAGGTTGGGTCATGGGGACTGGGTATCATGGTCAGGATCTAGGGCTTAAGGGGTCTTGGAGGGAAAGTATAGTTCAGTATGTGTAAGGCAAGTATGGGGTCTATGTAACAGTGAGTGACTCAGGAGTTTGACTATGCATTTAGTAATCTAACATTATCTGAATAACTATTTTACTCAATTTCATAGGAACTCTCGAATATCTCTGTGTTTTTATGTAGACTTTGAGGATTCCATGCGAATTGCCCAGAGGAACTTCAATTTCCCAGGCAATTCCTTTACAGTTTTCTCTGATGCGAATTCTGCAGAATCCCCATGCACACTGGAATAACCACTGTCTAGCCAATGGATAATCTAGGCCTATATACCTGTAATTTTGATTTGATTTGATTTATTATTGTCATGTGTTCCTAGGTTTCTTAAGAAACGGGGACGGGGAGGGGGAGGGGAGCTCAGAAATAAATAGAGAGAGGAGGGATGTGGCTGGGGAAGGTAGGTGGGATGGTGATAGGTGAGTGCAGATAGGGAGTGGTGGGGATTGGTCAGTGAGGTGGGAGGAGCAGTTAGGAGGGAGAGAAAACAGACAGGTTGTGTCGGGTCAAGGAGGCGGGGATGAGAGGGAGGGTTGGCCATGGGATGAGGCCGGGGTGAATGGTGAATTCTATTTTAGGCCATCGAGCTGTAGGCTCCGTTCCTGAGGTGGAGTATGAGGTGCTGCTCCTCCAGTTCCCGGGTGGTGTCGTTGTGACACTGGAGGAGGCCCAGGATGGACATGTTGTCCAGGGAGTGGGAGGGGGAGTTGAAGTGGTTCGCGACTGGAAGGTGTTGTCGTTTGATACGCACAGAGCACAGGCTCTCTACAAAACGGTCTCCGAGTCTCCACTTGGTCTCACCGACGTAGAGGAGGCCACATCGGGAGCAGCGGATGCAGTAGACCACGTTGGCGGATGTACAGGTGAACCCCTGTCTGATATGAAAGATTTGTTTTGGGCCTTGAATGAAGTTGAGGGGGCTTGTGTCGGGTCAGGTGTAGCACCTCCTGCGATTGCAGGGAAAGGTGCCGAGGGTGATGGGGTTAGTGGGGAGTGTAGAGCAGACGAGGGAGTTGCGGAGAGAGCGGTCCCTACAAAAGGCAGATAGGGGTGGGGAGGGAAATATATCTTTGGCTGTGGGATTGGATTGCAGGTGGCGGAAGTGGCAGAGGATGATATGCTGGATGCGGAGGTTGGTGGGGTGGTATGTGAGGACAAAGGGGATTCTGTCTTTATTTTTGCTTGGGGGAGGGGATGTGAGGGCAGAAATGCGGGAAATGTGAGAGATGTGGCTGGCGTCATGTTTGATCACCAGAGGGGTAAGTTATGGTCCTTGAAATAGGAGGACATCTGGGATGTTCGGGAGTGCAACACCCCATCTTGGGAGCAGACGCGGAGGAGGTGGAGGAATTGGGAGTAGGGGATTGCATTCTTGCAGGAAGGTGGGTGAGAGGAGGTGTAGTTTAGGTAGCTGTGGGAGTCAGTGGGGTTGAAGTAGATATCAGTTTCAAGGTGGTAACCAGAGATGGAGACAGAGAGGTCCAGGAAGGAGAGGGAGGTAACGGAGATGGTCCAGGTGAATTTGAGGTTGGGGTGAAAGGTGTTACTGAAGTTGATGAACTGTTCAAACTTCTCTTGGAAGCATGAGGCAGCGCTGGCACAGTCATCAGTGTAGTGGGGGAAGAGGTGGGGGATAGTGCCAGTGTAAAAGTGGTAAAAGTCCATGTCCATCCTGGGCCTCCTCCAGTGTCACAATGACATCACCCGCAAACTGGAGGAGCAGGACCTCATATTCCGCCTTGGGAGCCTATAGCCCGATGGCCTAAACATGGAATTCACCAGTTTTAAAATCTTCCCACCTCGGCCTCATCCCATGTCCAACCCTCCGTCTCATCCCCGTCTCCTTGACCCGCCACAACCTGTCCATCTTCTCTCCCACCTATCTGCCCCTCCCACCTCGCTGACCAATCCCCACTGCTCCCTACCTGCATTCACCTATCACCCACCTACCTTCCCCAGTCCCAACCCTCCTTTCTCTATTTATTTCTGAGCTCTCTTCCCCCTCCCCATTTCTGAAGAAGGGACCCGACCCAAAACGTCAACTTTCCTGCTTCTCTGATTCTGCCTGGCCTGCTGTGTTCCTCCAGCTCCACACTGTGTTATCGCTGACTCCAGCATCGGCTGTCTCAGAATCAATAGACAGCTACTTTACACGACTAGGCCTCCATGAAAATGTAATGCAGTTCTGTAAAAGATAGCATACATGTCAGATGGTAGGAAAACCTCAGCATGTAACCAGACTAGCGTTTTTGATACCAGCACCAGTTTTTAAACAACCATGTAGTCATGTGTCTGTAGATTGTGTGGAACTATTACCAGAAATGTAAACAGCGCTGCACTACATCCTTACAGATAGGATTACACCCTGATCACAGAGCTAAATCTCTAAGGACAACCACAGCTAGAGTAGTGATAGAAACATTAACTTTAGTGTGTTTTTAAACTCATTAAAGACTACCAATAGAAATATATCAATGATCCAACTTTATGTCTAAAATGTGTCTGGTCATGATGAGCAGTTTGGATATAAAACCAATGGAATCCACCATCTACCATCCACAAACATAGAACGCTTTGGAGAGATACCATTAGACTTAAAAGATAATGATTAAGTTCTATTGTCGTGAGAATGTGCAGGATTGGGGCAACGGATTGGAAGTTTTTGTTCTTAGCTCCCAGAGATACCCTCAATGAATCAATTGGGTCGAGTCCATTCGAGTTGATCTATAGTGAGCCAATCTTAAGACAAAACGTTGAATCCTCAATGTGTCCATGTTTCCAGAGAAGCTCATGGAATGTAACAGAGG
>NC_063338.1:9193406-9251751 GCF_021869965.1 Rhincodon typus
GAAATCCACCGTTAGCCTCGTGTCCTACGCACATCCAACCCAAGACGTCACCTATATATAACCTTTAGCCTTTGGCCCGTCTTCATTTAGCCTTTTTTATTTGGCTTCCCAGATCCCCAAATCTCAAACATAATCTTGAAGTCAGCAATGAGTAATACTCTTCAGTTTGACGGTTTAAAGGGTCAATTCCCGCCCCAGAGGCCTGAACACACTCCACTACAGTAATGAGGGAACGCTGCCCTGTCATAAGCTTGTGGGCTCTTGCTGTGCACATGATAGCTGCTGACCTTCTCTCCTTATGACAGAGGCGACACTTCAAAACGTACTTTATTGGCTGGGAAGCACTTTCGGGATATCCTGCAGTTAGGAAAGGTGCTATCTAAATGCCAGTGTTAAAATGAGTGTGTCAACTTAACTCAGTCAATGAGCTCCATTGCTGATAAATTGGGATAGAGTGCCCATACTGTCAGTGATTCCTCTCTGTAGATTCCTGTCATTATGCTGAGCAAGAACAGGCCATTTACTGTGTCGAAGAGGCAAGTGTTGCTTCAGTTGAAGAACATTTTCAATCTTGTCTGTTGCTCCCTCGCTTGATAAATCTCGGACCTGAAAATCATGATGAAACATCCTGGCAGAGGCAAATGGACGACACTTCTCTCGCTAATGGGTGGAGGAAAAATAGGTCAGAGGAGCAGCGGGAAGTAGAAAATAAAACCTTTAGCGTTAATGCGACTTCTCATTCCCTGATGTGGATTGTGGCATACGCTGAGAGACATTGTGGTGCTAAAGAGAGCTGAATGGCTTTAAAAGAACAATGATTGAAGATACACATCATGTTTCAAATTGCTATCGTTGGCCATTTGACTGATTTTTTCCCTTCAACCACTGGTTGAAATCTTTTCCCAGAGCTTATTTTTTGCAGCAGTTTAATCTAGCTCTCTAACCTAAATTTTCTGAAGAAGGGTCCTGACCTGAAAAGTCAGCTTTCCTGCTCCTCTGATGCTGCCTGGCCTGCTGTGTTCATCCAGCTCCACACTGTGTTATCTCTGACTCCAGCATCGGTAGTTCTTACTATCTCTGAGAAAGGAAATGCAGTTTTGTTTAATTCTCGTGTGAGCTGCCTCGCTTTTATGTTGTGAGGTGTCATCTTTAACTCCAGGGGACCACACCACAACCTTAGAGGGTTAGCAATGGACAAAATGATGTTCTGAACCTTTTATTTCGCTATTTTCTAATTTATTCCAACAATCTGCAATGCTAGACTTATTATTTCTTTATTTTTACTTTTTTATCTCAGAACTTGTACTGAAATATCTGTACCCAAGATGGCACTGAGTGGCAACTTGTAAACTTTTCACTGTGCTCATCTGGGGACATGTGACAATAAGGCTAATTGAATTCAGTTCAATTCAATTCAATTCATTGTCTCATTAAATGGGACTGGAATCAAGCCTTGTCCCATAATTGAAGGATAGCACACATACTCAATCCTAGAAACCCTTTTCATTCAATTATGTTTGACTTGTTGTGTTAGCATACCCAAGAGAGACAGAAGATGATCATTGCCCTGGAAGCAGGTGGATGAGGCACAGTTTACTCACTGAGCAAAGGCAGCCGCTCTCTGAAGGTAACTGAAATGGAAAGACATTTCAGGTCCGAACAAAGAAATGAGATACCTCTGCAACATGGTAATTTAACAAAACCAAGTATGGATGCATGGCGCAAGAGAGGGGAAAGAACACTTGAACTGACAGTGCTAAAACTAAACCTCCGCAACAAGGTGTTGGCTACAACTTTTGTCTCTCTGACTCTTTCAAACTGTTCCACAATGCAGAGAGATAATACAAAGTATCACTTGACCAGACCAGTTTAAAAACATACAATGGAAATCAGCCAATAGGTCCCTCGAACCTGCTCTGCTATGTCTGTGTTTTGAATTTCACATTCCCATGCTACACCTACAATCACGATGGGTCCCCATGCCTGACAAGAATCTATTTATCTCTTTTTTTGAAAAATATTCAATACCCCTGCCTCCCCTTGCTTTCTGAGGCAGAGATCCAAAGACTCACCATTCTGCCACAGAAAAAAATAAATTCTCTTAGTTTCTGTCCTTAAAGGATAAGCCCTAAGTTTAAACCTATCTCCCTTAGTTCTGAACTGACCCACTTGAGGAATTATTCTTTCTAGTTCCACTCGTCAAGACCATTAGTCCAACCTCTCCTCATAAGACAACTGCTCATTCCAGTTTTAAATCCAGTAAACCTCCTCTGAACTGCCTGCGACACATTTAAATCCTTACAGAAATAAGGAGACAAAAATTGCACACAGCATTTGAGATTTAGTTTCACTGATGCTCTGTATAACCGAAGCATAACATTTTTATTTTATTGTTCAGCTCCCCTTGTAGTGAAGGTTAACATTCCATTCACCTTCTTCATAGCACTCTGTACCTGGTGTACTAACGTTTTGTGACTCATAGACCATAAAACCCAGACACCTCTGCACTTCGGGATTCCCCAACCATTCTCTGTTTAAGTAACTTTCTGTTTTCTTTTATTCTTCCTGCCAGAGTGAATGACATCACATTTTTCCACATCATACTCGATCTGCAAGGTTTTTGCTCCCTCACTCAACCAATCTATGTCTGTCTGCAGCCTCCTTGTGTTTTCTTCACAACATACTTTCCGATCTATCTTTGTGCCCTCTGTGAATTTAGCTCCCAGGTCTTCATCCCTCTCACCTAAGTCACTGATGTAAATTGTAAAACATTGAGGTCCCAGCACAGACCCTTGTGGGACTGTACTGATTGCATCCTGCCAATCAGACAAAGACCCATTTATTCATACTCTCTGTTTCCCTCTTGCCAGACAATCCTCTATCCATTCTGACGTGTTACACCCTGCACCGTGTGTTTTTATTTTCTACAATAACCTTTGGTGACACCATATTAAATTCCTTCGGAAATTAAGTACATACAACAGCTGGTTCCTTTATCCACTGCACGTTATTTCCTTCAAAGAATTACCATAAATTATAGAGTCATACAGCAGGGAAACAGACCCTTTGGTCCAACTCGTCAACCAGACATTCCAATCTAATCTAGTCCCATTTGTCAGCAGTTGGCCCATATCCCTCTAATCCCTTCCTATTCATGTACTCATCCAGATGCCTTTTTAATGTTGTAATTGTACCAGCCTCCACCACTTCCTCTGGCAGCTTGTTCCGTTTACACACCACCCTTTGTGTGAAAAAATTACCCCTCAGGTCCTTTATAAATCTTTGATCTCTCATCATAAACCTGTGCCTTCTGGTTTTGGACTACCCCACCCTCAGAAAAAGACCTTGGCTATTCACCCTACGCATGCCCATAAGGGTTTCATAAACCTCTTATGCTCCAGGGATTAAAAACCCCAGCCTATTCAGCCTCTGCCTAAGACTCAAACCCCCCCAGTCCCGGCAACGTCCTTGTAAATCTTTTCTGCGCCCTCTCAAGTTTACTGACATCCTTCCTGTAGAAGGGTGACCAGAATTGTACACAGTATTCTAAAAGTGGCCTCAACAATGTCCTGTACGGCAGTAACATGACATCCCAACTCCTCTACTCCATGTTCTGACCAATGAAGGCAAGCGCGCCAAATGCCTTCTTCGCCATCCTGTCTACCTGTGACTCCACTTTCAAGGACCCATGCACCTGCACCCCTAGGCCTCTCCTCTAGATAGCGCTGACTGCCTGTCTCGGGGTCCTCCTATTGCCACCTGTTCCCATTTGCGGCTCGAAGTCTTTACCCCGATAAACTCAGTGAGTCCCAGTTCAGAGGAAGAGCTGGAGAGAAAGTCTGGCTGCTCCCTGAAATTGCTTGCCATGAAGCTGTTAGTTTGCCAAGTGATCGTAGTTTAAAGGAGGGAGGGAAACTTGTGAGACAATGAGGGTTGGCACTCTAGACTCTGGGGAAGTGCTGAAGGCATGACTATAATTTTAAAATCTCTTCAGTGCCTCACCCCTCCCTAACTCTGCAATGACCTCTACCTTTCAAGATATGTGACCTCCTTGAAATCTGGTCGTGTTTTCACCCCATTTCCTTTGCTCCACCATTGCTTTTAATTCACTCTGGGGGTATAGGCATCGCTGGATGGGCCAGCATTTATCACCCGTCCCTAGTTGCCCTTGAGAAGGTATTGGTGAACTGCCTTCGTGAATCACTGCAGTCCACCTGCTGTTGGTTTTACCACAATGCCCTTGGGAAGGAAATTTCCAGGATTTTGACCCAGTGGCAGAAGCTGCGATATATTTCCAAGTCAGAATGGTGAGTGGCTTGGAGGGAACTTGTTTCTGCTGCCCTTGTCCTTCTAGATGGAAGTTGTCATATGTTTGGTAGATGCCGTCAAAGGAACCTATGGGTAGGCTTATCTCAGCCCTTAAGTCTGGGGATCCTTTCCCTCAACACTTCTTCCTTCCCCTGATGCTTTAAGGTGCCTCTTATTACCTGCTTCTTTGACCAACTATTAGGTGAATGCTGACTAATATCTCCTTACGTGGCTTGGCATCCAATTCTGTTTGACAGTGTGAAGCCAGTCATGACATTTTGTTATGTTGACAGTACCACATCAGTACAGGGTGTAGTAACAGTAACGTAGGTCACTGGAGTTCGTCCCTGGCAGACAGAATGAGACACACACGTTGTAAGTTGCAGGATAACAAACTGTAGAGCTGTAAGTGCACTACAACAGTTCCATTAGGTATTTGTTGTTGCTTTTTAGTGAGACTGTAGTGCTGAAATGTTTAACATTTATCTTCTCTCTATCTGGCTTTTCCTGGTTTTCAGTGTAATAGCTGAAAGTTGTCCCATGGTGTTGAAGTTGTACATTTCCTATTCCCCAGTATGAGTGAAATGTACATGCAGTGGGAAACCACAATAGCTCACTGCTGTATGTTTTACACAAGGCAGTCAGTGTCTGTTTCAGCGTAGGAGAACGCTACAGACACTAAAAAGATCTCCAGCAGTGGCTGCTACCTCTATAGCATCAGTGGGGAGCACTCCTTTCCAGGCCAAGAGAGTTTGGGGTTCAGGATCCCTCCTGGCAAATTTGAACAAAAAAAAAATGCCAGGCTGATACTCCAGTGCAGGGCTGAGGCGACATTGCACAATTAGGTGGTGTGGTCTGGAAGGCAATGGGAAACTGAGGATCCTCTTGCCCTCTCAAGAGAATGCAAAATGCTATTTCACTCACAAAAACAAAATTGTTTGCTCACAAAACAAAGTAAGACGTTGCCATCCGATTTCGTCATCGTCACTGGGTAAAATTCTGGAGCTCCCTCACTAGCGCCACTTGAGGGCGCATCTTCACAACAGTGTCTTGAAAATGCAGCTCTATCAATGCCAGCAAACCTAAAGAACTGGCCATTAACTTCAGGAAGCAAGGAGGAGGCAAAGTTGTAGAAGGGGCTAGTCTGGGCGATAACGTCAGCAGGAACGAGATTAGGGGAAAGCAAGGCTGCTAGGGGCTAACGTTTGCAAAAGGAAGACAGAGGATGCAACATGGTGGGGTTAGTGGAACTGCAAGAGAAGACAGGAGCTACAAAAATGGGGTACAATTTTAAGCCTGTCACGAATGGAATACTCAGCTAACTGAGCAGCAGGAAAATGTGGAATCTCTGGGGTCATTATTGCCTTGCAAGAGAATGTGGAATCTCTAGTTTAAGACTGCCTAAGTTCAGGAGCTGCTAAAGTGGGGAAAACGCAGTGGATGCCAATATAGTCAACACTTAGTGAATTGGATAGTCTATTACTGAATAGTTTACTTTCATAGCAAGGTCTTCATTGATGTTTTATCTCAACACATTTTTCATGCTGTGAATAATTTTGAGGTGCTGCCAACTCTTGCAAAGATGAACATCCAACTATTTTGCATGTACTAAGATTACCTTAGGACATCCCAAAGTGCTTCGCAGTCAATTAAATATATGGGAAATGTGATCACTATTGTAATGAAGAAAGCGTGGCGAGGTAAATGATCACTTAATTTAGCGAGATCCAGTTCATGGGAGCATGATCGGAAAATTCAAACCAGATCTTCCAGGAGTGCAATTGGGGAATACTTCTCTACACAAAGGTTGGTAGAGGTTTGGAACTCTCTTCCACAAGTAGCATTTAGCCCGAGATTAATCCCAACGTCCGCTCAAGTGTTCAATTTAAATTGGCGAATGAGATCTGAGATAGAGTAAAAAGAGTAGAAACCTCTTTGTTGATATCATCCAACTTTATACATATTCAATGGATTAGCTATGATGTCAACAGCCTGCAGAAGGTATGTCTGGAGTGAGGGTTTGTTGTGTATAAAAGTGTGCGCCAATTATCTGGTTAAAAAGCAACTTTTGCTGTTAAGTTATGCCTGATCTTTTATTCCAGTTTAAATGCTGCAGTAGCTATGATGTTATTACTTTCCTTGTGTGTTGTGGCTTTAAAGTCGATGGTGCGTTGCTAATTAACAAGAATATTGTTGAATTCTTCTAATTCTGCTTTTGTGTGAATCTAAATACCCACACTCCAACACAGATCTAGAGGATATTGTTACCAAGTGAATGCTTCACCTGAGGAAATAATGAGTGAAAATGTAAAAAGAGTTCCTGTAAAAGTAGCCCTGGAGAAATCTCACACAGAGAACCCTAAAAAAACGCTGACCTTTTGAGCATCCTGATTTTAATTATTCTATGACTGATACCAGCACCTTCAGTTGCCTAAGCCTGAAGCACTGAATTAGCCCTCCATACCTCTCTATCTGACTTCCCTCCTTTAAAACATCCCTTGGCACCTACCTCTTTGACTAAGCTTCTGGTCCATTGGACCTAATGTGTCCGAAAGTGGCTCAATGTCCTATTCCATTTTGAAATGCTTCTGTGAAGCACCTTGGAGCATTTTATTGCCTTTCAGGTGCTACATAAATAGAGATTGTTGAGCAGCACAAATTGCGCAGTGACTTCTGGCGATATTTCTTTCATCAGCCCAAACTGCAGGACAACTTACACATTAACAAAGGCCAGAGAGCCTTTAAAACTCAGCGTTCCTTTGGCAAGGGAATCAGGGCCATTTGGAAGCAGAGTGAAGAATGGATAGACTCCTGATGAATCAATGTCAAAGTACCAATCTTTTCATCCACATCAAACAGCCAAACGCTTGCCAAATTGACCCTGTGATGAACCTATAGGTTGACAGCTGAAATGCAAAGCAATGATTTTGTTTTCTCTCTCTCTCTTTGGAAGTAATTTAGAGATCGTTACTTACTTCAGTAGGAAGCCACTGTGTAGCGATTGCGAAGCACTTCAACATGTCTGAAAGCCTTGCAAATTCTCTGATCGCACAGTCAGATGGATTGGTTCTCCTGTGCAGATGTCAGCTGATTAATTGTGAGGGTCTGGTCTGACAAGTCCATCACAGGGTAATAACTGGTCCTGCCCATCAGTCCCTGTAACGTTGTGGGGAGGAATATATGAGTCAGACTGAAAATGTGAGGTGCAATTATTTCCCAGGAAACTTGCCAGACACGTGTTACATTTTAAAGCCACTTAGACCTCTCTGACAGATCAACTGAAATGGAAATGCAAAGAGTTCTACAGAGAGGAAGTGGTGGAGGCTGGTACAATTACAACATTTAATAGGCATCTGGATGGATACATGAATAGGAAAGGTTTAGGGGAATATGGGCCAAAGGCTGGCAAATGGGATTAAATTTATTTAGGTTGGCATGGCCAAGTTGGACCGAAGGGTCTGTTTCCATGCTGTATATATCTCTATGACACTATTTAGGACAGCACGGTGGCTCAGTGGTTGGCACTGCTGCCCCACAGCACCAGGGGCCCGGGTTCGATCCCACCCTCAGGCGACTGTCTGTCTGGAGTTTGCACATTCTCCCCGTGTCTGCGTGGGTTTCCTCCGGTTTCCTGCCACAGTCCAAAGATGTGCGGGTTAGGTGGATTGGCCATGCTAAATTTAGCAGAGGGTCCAGGGATGTGCAGGCAAGGTGGATTAGCCATGGGAAATGTTGGGCGACAGGGATAGGGTTGGTGGCGTGAGGGGGCGTTGTACAAAGCATTCAATGTATCTCAGTGAGTGTAGCTCCCTGCCCCACAACATCAAGTCTGACTCCAGATCCCTGAGTACCCAGACTGCTACCCCAGTGCCATACGGAGGGAGTGCTGCACTGTGGGGTTAAACTAAGGCCCTGCCTGCTCCCAACAGGCGTACGAGAGAGTTTCCTTAGCACCAGTTTGAAGACCAACCAGAGTTTTTGGTCACCATTTATTCCTCACCAAACATAGCAAGTGGGCAAACCCTCATTCTTTGTCATAGAATCGTAGAACACCTACAGTTTGGAAGCAGACCATTTGGCCCATTGAGTCCACACCGACCCTCCGAAGAGCATCCTACCCAGACCCAGGCCCCTAACCCCACATTTCCAATGTCCAACCCGCCTAGCCTACACATCCCTGGACACTATGGGTAATTTAGCATCCACCTAGCCTGCACATGTTTGGACAGCGGGAGGAAATCTGGAGCACCTGGAGGAAACCCACGCAGACACAGGGAGAATTTGCAAACTCCACACAGACAGTTGCCCGAGGGTGGAATCGAACCCGGGTCCATGGCGCCGTGAGGCAGCAGCGCCAACCACTGAGTCACCGTGCTGCCCTAATCTCCCCTTATCTCATATGATCATTAACAGTGCTGTGCACAAAATGGCTGCTACCTTGCCCACATTCCAACAATGATGATTCTTCACTTATATTTACCCGGTGCTTTTATTATAATGAGACATCCCAAGGCAACTCCTAGGAGTATTATAAAATGATGAGGTACATAACGGGGTTACAGTCTGGTGACCAGTAGCTTGAGACCCAACAGTTATAGGCTTTGAGGACTGTTTTAAAGGGGGAAAGTGAGGTCGAGAGGCAGAAAAGTGGAGGAAGGGAATTCCAGAATTTGGGATCCAGGCAACTGAAGATGCAGCCTCGGATGGCAGACTAGTTAAAGTTATAATATAATTATGCTGCAGCTGTATAGCAACCTGGTGAGGCCACACCTAGAGTATTGTGTACAGTTTTGGTCTCCTTACTTGAGAAAGGATGTACTGGCACTGGAGGGGGTGGCAGAGGAGGTTCACTAGGTTGGTTCTGGAGTTGATAGGAGAGATTGAGCAGACTGGGACTATACTCATTGGAATTTAGAAGAAAGAGGGGGCATCTTTAGGAGCACATAAAATTACGAAGGGAATAAACAAGATAGAAACAGGGAGGTCGTTTCCACTGGTGGGTGGAATTAGAACTGAGGGGTCATAGCCTCAAAATAAGGGGGAACAGACTTAGGACTGAGTTGAGGAGGAACGTCTTCTCCCAAAGGGTTGTGAATCTGTGGAATTCCCTGCCCGATGAAGCAGTTGAGGCCACCTTGTTGCATCTTTTCAAAGCAAAGAGAGATGGATTATTGAACAGTAAAGGAATTAAGGGTCATGGCGAGCGGGCGGGTAAGTGGAGCCGAGTGTACGAAAAGGTCAGCCATGATCTTATTGAATGGCGGAGCAGGCCCGAGGGGGTCAGATGGCCTATTCCTGCTCCTGGCTCTTATGTTCTTAATCAGAGATGTGCAAGAGGCCAGGATTGTGAAGCACAAGTATCTCCAGGGCAACCGGGGCCAGAGGAGATAACAGAGATGGGGAGGGGTCAAGGCCATGGAAAGATTTAATAGCGAGGATGAAAATTCGAAAATGTGGGTGCTGCTTGACTGGGAGATCGTCTTGGTCAGAAAGTAGAAGGGTGATAGGGAAACGGAAGTTGGTGCCAGTTAACCACGGTGGCTCAGCGGTTAGCACTGCTGCCTCATGGCGCCAGGGACCCGGGTTCGATTCCACCCTTGGGCGACTGTCTGTGTGGAGTTTGCACATTCTCCCTGTGTCTGCGTGGGTTTCCTCCAGGTGCTCCGGTTTCATCCCACAAAGATGTGCAGGCTAGGTGGATTGGTCATACTAAATTGCCCGTAGTGTTCAGGGATGTGTAGGTTAGCTGGGCTATGGGGGATGGGTATGGGTGGGATGCTCTGTGGGACGGCGTGGACTCGTTGGGCCGAAGGGCCTGTTTCCACACTGTAGGGATTCTATGATTCTATGAGTGCACTGTGGTCTTGAGGTATGAAGGCAGGAATTAGCGTTTTCCTCAGCAGCTGAGGCAGGATCAAAACCTGGTGATGTGATAGGCATGGACACCCTACTGTAGAAAGGATACTATTAAACTAGAAAGAGTGCAGAAAAGGTTCACCAAGATGCTAGTTGGCCTGGAAGGTTTGAGTTATCAGGACAGGCTGGATCAGCTGGGACTTTTCTCCCTGGAGACTGAGGGGTGACCTTGTAGAGGTCCATAAAATCATGACAGGCATCTATAAGTTAGATAGCCCACAGCTTTTGCCCGTGGTGGGGGTGGGTGGGGAGTCTAAAATTTAGAGGGCATAGGTTTAAGGTGAGAGATACAAAAGGGTCCAGAGGGTCAATTCTTTTCACACAGAGGGTGGTGAGTGTCTGGAATGGGCTTCCAGAGGTAGTGGTGGGGGCGACTACAATGTCATCATTTAAGAAACATTTAGACAGACACATTCATAAGGTAGGTCTGGAGGTACATGGACCAAACGCAGGCAAATGGGACTAGTTTAGTTGTGAAAACTGGGTGGCATGGGCAAGTTGGGCCGAAGGGCCTGTTTCCACACTGTAGATCTCTATGACTCCATCAGTGGTTCTCACTGACAGCATGTACAATGGTATCAGGATCTCCCCTTGGAATCAAACGCAGTCCCAAAACTGGGAACAGACTGGCTCAATGTCAGGGAGGCAGACTGACTCGGTTGCTGGGGGAATGGAATTCAGAGCCGGAACTGAAAATCGTAGCTTCAATCTTCCCAATACTTCACGCTGCTAACCCAATCCTGGATTTGAGATGAGTAGAGCGTACTGGTTTATAAATGGGATAATCAGTGGCCGACTTGTTCAGGTTTGGTCCTTCCGATAAACATGCTATTTCCATCTCAGGTATCCATTAGTTAAGAAGAACTAACCTTGAAAGCAATGAATATTTAGCAAAAGCTCTGACATTTTTAAGAGAGCAGTCAAGTGATCACCCCTTAACCTTCAAAAGTCAGGTTTATGTGACCAGTCAGCGGTCATGAAATATTGTGGTAAATCGGCATTGCACTCCCATCAGGGCCCAAGTATCCTATCTGAGGTAGAGTCCCTCAAATTACTTCCATTAGGATCTGACTAGAGTAAGATTGGGGCCGGTAATGACTAGAGTAAGATTGGGGCCGGTCAAGGACAGTAGTGGGAAGTTGTGCGTGGAGTCCGAAGAGATAGGAGAGGTGCTAAATGAATATTTTTCGTCAGTATTCACGCAGGAAAAAGACAATGTAGTCGAGGAGAATACTGAGATACAGTCTATTAGACTAGACGGGATTGAGGTTCATAAGGAGGAGGTGTTAGCAATTCTGGAAGGTGTGAAAATAGATAAGTCCCCTGGGCCGGATGGGATTTATCGTAGGATTCTCTGGGAAGCTAGAGAGGAGATTGCAGAGCCTTTGGCTTTGATCTTTATGTCGTCATTGTCTTCAGGAATAGTGCCAGAAGACTGGAGACTAGCAAATGTTGTCCCCTTGTTCAAGGAGGGGAGTAGAGACAACCCTGGTAATTATAGACCAGTGAGCCTTACTTCGGTTGTGGGTAAAGTGTTGGAAAGGATTATAAGAGATAGGATTTATAATCATCTAAAAAGGAATAATGTGATTAGGGATAGTCAACACGGTTTTGTGAAGGGTAGGTCGTGCCTCACAAACCTTATTGAGTTCTTTGAGAAGGTGACCAAACAGGTGGATGAGGGTAAAGCGGTTGATGTGGTGTATTTGGATTTCAGTAAAGCGTTTGATAAGGTTCCCCATGGTAGGCTATTGCAGAAAATACGGAGGCATGGAATTGAGGGTGATTTAGCGGTTTGGATCAGAAATTGGCTAGCTGTAAGAAGACAGAGGGTGGTGGTTGATGGGAAATGTTCACCCTGGAGTTCAGTTACTAGTGGTGTACCTCAAGGATCTGTTTTGGGGCCACTGCTGTTTGTCATTTTTATAAATGACCTGGATGAGGGCGCAGAAGGATGGGTTAGTAAATTTGCGGATGACACCAAAGTCGGTGGAGTTGTGGATAGTGCAGAAGGATGTTGTAGGTTACAGAGGGACAGAGATAAGCTGCAGAGCTGGGCTGAGAGGTGGCAAATGGAGTTTAATGCGGAAAAGTGTGAGGTGATTCACTTTGGAAGGAGTAACAGGAATACAGAGTACTGGGCTAATGGTAAGATTCTTGGTAGTGTGGATGAGCAGAAAGATCTCGGTGTCCATGTGCATAGATCACTGAAAGTTGCCACCCAGGTTGATAGCGTTGTTAAGAAGGCGTACAGTATGTTAGGTTTTATTGGTAGAGGGATTGAGTTTCGGAGCCATGAGGTCATGTTGCAGCTGTACAAAACTCTGGTGCGGTCGCACTTGGAGTATTGCGTACAGTTCTGGTCACCGCATTATAGGAAGGATGTGGAAGCATTGGAAAGGGTGCAGAGGAGATTTACCAGGATGTTGCCTGGTATGGAGGGAAGGTCTTATGAGGAAAGGCTGAGGGTTTTGAGGCTGTTTTCGTTAGAGAGAAGAAGGTTAAGAGGTGACTTGATAGAGACATACAAGATGATCAGAGGATTAGATAGGGTGGACAGTGGGAGCCTTTTTCCTCGGATGGTGATGGCTAGCACGAGGGGACATAGCTTTAAATTGAGGGGTGATAGATATAGGACAGATGTCAGAGGTAGGTTCTTTCCTCAGAGAGTAGTAAGGACGTGGAATGCCCTGCCTGCAAAAGTAGTAGACTCGCCCACTTTAAGGGCATTTAAATGGTCATTGGATAAACATATGGATGATAATGGAATAGTTTAGGTTAGATGGGCTTCAGATAGGTTTCACAGGTCGGCGCAACATCGAGGGCCGAAGGGCCTGTACTGCGCTGTAATGTTCTATGTTCTATGTTCTCTGTACAACTGGAGCGTCTCTTCGAACTCTTCATATCCTGATCTCCTTCAGGCATATTCCAGAAGTCTTTCTGGTAGCTGGTTCTACCTGTGCGCTGTTTTATGATTATCTGCCCGCAGATTAAACTTGTCAAACTTTTTTGCACTGGATCCTCATTTCAATTTTTCCCCATCTCGGTGAGCAAATTTTAGAATGGTAAGCAACAAAAACCGAAATCGCCGGAAAAGCTCAGCTCAGCAAAACGTTGACTCTGATTTCTCAGCACGAATGCTGCCAGACTTGCTGAGCTTTTCTGGCAATTTCGGTTTTTGTTTCAGATTTCGGTTTTTGTTTAGAATGGTAAGGCTTAGCACAATTGGAAATATGGATTTCAGGGATCTTCCATATCAATGAATTGACAGTTTAATCAAAGGGATCACTGATAAAATACGGTCCTTAAAAAAGTGCCAAGCAGCAGAGCCAACTAATAAAACTTTTGTTTTTGCCTTTTTGCTTAAGAAGCAGAGAGCATCCAGGAAAGATGCAGAGATTGAGACCAAGCTAAGGAATTGTGCTTTCACCGTCTGGTGGGATACACACTGAACAGGTGACAGTGGGAATCAGAGGGTCAGAAAAAGGTTGTCTTTCAGCCTCATCCGACTGCTTTATGGATAGGATTCTAGGGTCAGGATCAGGAGGAGGAGGGAAAATGTTCGTTGTGTGTATGGCTCACTCAGCTTCAGTATACACCTGCACTCTATGTCCCCTTTCATTCCACCTCTGCTGTGCATACAATCCTCTCTCATTTCTACTCTCGCACGCACACAACCCCTCACTCACCTCCTCGCTCACTCTCACGCTCACTCTCTTAATTCCCTCACTTGCTCTCCCCGCCCACCCCCCACATTCTCTCTCTCCTCGCACTCTCTAACTCATCTGCTCTCACTCCGTCACATCGTCCTCCATCACACTCTCGTAGCCACTCACACATTTACTCCCTCGTTATCCCTTCATACGCTCACCCACCCACTCACTCGCTCCCTCAATCTCTCACTCGCTCACACAATCCGTCACCCCCTCCTCTCTAACCCATTCACTGTCACTCCATCACCTCTTGCCCAACTCACTCACAACCCCTCTCGCTCCCCCATACCCTGCACCAAGGGCCCACTCCAACATTTTGATTGCAGTCTCTCAGGAAGTTGGTGCCTGTGTAGGAAGGAGTGAGTTTCTTTTTCCTCCAATCTACTCATTAACTCCCAGCCTCAACCTGTCATCTGCCATTATCCCATGTAGGCTCTGTATCCCAGCCCCACAGATTTGCTGTCGAGTGCTCAGGCCCAGCGCCCAGGCCCACTGTCCAGGCCCACTGCCCAGTGCCCAGTGCTTAGGCCCAGTGCCTAGGCCCACTGCTTAGGCCCCAGTGCCCACAGCTTAGGCCCAGGCCCAGTACTCAGGGCCAGTCTTGGGCCCAGTGCTCAGGCCCAGTGCCTAAGCCCAGTGCCCAGACCCAGTGCTCAGGCCCAGTGCCTAAGCCCAGTGCCTAAGCCCAGTGCCTAGGTCCAGTGCTCAGGCCCAATGCTCAGGCCCAGTGATCAGGCCCAGTGCCAAGGCTCAGTGCCCAGTGGAGTATAGGTCCCTAACTCAGACTGTAGGAGCCTCATCTGTGTTTGCACCTGAAGACATGAATTTATCGATATCAAAGTCTGCAGATTTTGGACAGAGACTGTCCCATAGCTCAATGGATACCCCTTGGCTTGGTTTTATTGGAGACCGCTTGAGTAGGCTAGGTGGCAGCTGGGAGGAGATGGGTGGGATGCTAGGATTGTGGCAATATATACTTGCAGAATAAGGCCATGGCCCATTTTAACTGGCAGGAAATCTGCTCCCTCCATCTGGTCAGTGCCAAGAATGGGCTGACACAGGGAACTGACTTGCTGGATAAGGAGGTTCATTAATGAGTCGGCTAAAGGCCATTATGCCTGATCCCAGCAGGATTTTGTGATATCACTGGGATATGAGTGTGTGTGTGTGTTTGTGCGTGTATACCCAGGGGGTGGGAAGTGGTGTCCGCTCCTTCCTGGAGGGAGTTTGTACCCCTCTCAAAAGTGGGCAGTGCCTTACAAGAGGACATGGGTATTGGGAAGGGGAAAGCTCATTGAGAGCCACTCCCCTGCTTCTGACCCCCTTCCCCATCACTTGCCCCACTTAGTCTTAATGTGAACCCCACCCTTTCCCACACCCCCATTCACAGGGCTCCATGATGATACCTAGTGAAGGTCTGAGAGATGAATGGCAGCAGTTACCATGCCCAGTGGTGGTGAACTCGGAGCTGTGGAATATCCAGCTGTTCTCAGGGTCTCTGCCCAACTGCAACGTCAATTCTATGACAGGCCCAATGCTGCCCCCTTGAGTGTGCTTGGAAGAGGTGGATGGGTAGGTTAATTAGCTTTACAAAGTGGGCACAGATTTCCCTCTGGGAGGCTCACCAGTTCACCATGAGGTTGAAACCTTGCCATCTCTACTACGTTCCAAATATTTGGCCTGTTTGCCGCTGAAAATTAATTCACACCAATTTTTTTTCCCCTTTATTTATTAACAGGATGAGGGTGTCACTGGCTAGGCAGCATTTATTGCCCATCCCTAATTGCTCAGAGGGCAGTTCAGAGTCAACCACATTGCTGTGTGTCTGGAGTCACATGTAGGCCAGGCCAGGTAAAGATGGCAGATTTCCTTCCCGCAAGGGGATTAGTGAACCAGATGGGTTTTTCCCCCAACAATTGGCAATGGATTCATGGTTATCATTAGATTCTTAATTCCAGATATTTTATTGAAGTCAAATTTCACCATCTGCCGTGGTGGGATTCGAATCCAGGTCCCCAGAACATTATCTGGGTCTCTGGATTAACAGTCCAGTGATAATACCACGAGGCCATCACCTCCCTGTTTTTTTTGTACCCTGTTTCTATCTTGTTTCAGCTCATTTACTGTTGCTGACTGTTTTGGCTAAAACCTTACGAGAGGCAATCATTTGAGACAAGTCAGGTTAGGAATCAATTAAAATCCCGTAAAGCATGTGATATCTTCTGAGGCAGTCAAATGACACCGCCCTTATCATTTATACTTGTACATGATCATTTTCAACTATTACCTTTGAATTAATGTCCCACATTACCTGTTGGCTCCTGGTTATAGTACTGACTAGGTAGATGCTAATTTGTTCCAATTAAACTTTCCCCTCTCTCCCTATTTATTTCAGAACCCCTTTTCCCTCCCCCATTTCTGAAGAAGGGTCTAGGCCTGAAATGTCAGCTTTCCTGCTCCTCTGATGCTGCTTGGCCTGCTGTGTTCATCCAGCTCTACACCTTGTATATCCCAATTAAACTATAGTCGGGTGACAAAGGGAGAGAAGGAGAAAGACTGTTGATTTGATTTAATTAAAATGTATCCTGCTTTTTAGCAATTGCTGGTGCATCGGAGAACCAGGTCTGGTGGGAATTGGAGAATAAAATTACTAATGGAAGTGCAATTATCTCTTAATTGGCAAAAATAAAATGCTTAATTGAACAATTGATTCACAGAAGCTAGTCGCTGAGCTCCTTTCAAGCAGCAACATGCCTGGACCAATTTGGATTATTAAACTCATGAATATTGGCTCCTCAAGGTGGACCCTTGAAAATAGCAGAGGCTATCAATTTGCAAAACGAGCTTACAACTTGCATTTATTTAATGCTTTCAATGTAGAACACGATGCTTTGCAAAAGCTCAATCGGACAGCAATGGTTTGACAATGACCTGCATTTGTATAGCACCTGTAAAGACCATGCCTTTTTTTTGTTTTTTTTATTGTTTTGGACCTGTGGGCTGAAATGAAGATGAACAGCAGCATTCTAAAATGATTGGTGCATGGTTTGAACAGCAAAGAAGTAAATTTATGGCCAGTGTTGTGTAAATAATTGTTTGATCAAGCAGTAATTAAAGTTTGTGCAGTAGGCAAACTGGAGCTGAATGTTTGCATACAGATGCAGCTAAGTCGCAATAAGAAGTTTCTTGGTCAATGGACTAATGACCAGTTGTAAATGACAAGGACTTTCCGTCTGCCAACTGCCACGTGATTGGCTCTTGGGGAACCAATCGGCTTGGCACTGGGAACAAGATACAGACAGAAGTGTTTTGACCTCCACCAGCACAGTCTCCCTGTTCTCTGCAGTCAAAACCAATTTAAAACCTGAAGAAAACCCGTTCGTTTTCACTTCAACAATTGTTTTAACTGATAGGTCAGCGAGCTTTTATAATTGAACCAGGCACGTTGTGTCTCTTACCAACCAGTGGCAACACCCAGACAAAGGCAGCTGATAAACAATATTCCAACCAGCACAAGAATCATAAGAACCATAGATTCATAGAGATCTACAGCACAGAAAAAGGCCCTCCAATCCATACAAAAACAATCATCTAACTATCCTAAATTTATTTTCCAGCACTTGGCCCATAGCCTGTACGCCTTGGCATCACAAGTGCAGATATAAATACTTCTTAATTCATTTCAGCAAACCGTGCCTCCCCAGTTTTCCTCTGCCCATGACTTATTTTTCCCTGTCTGTTTGTCTGCGTGCATAAGGAGGAATTTATATGGGGATTAGATTTGAATTGTTGTGTTATATGCTAATGGTTTATAACTGTTTACCTATAGCTAGGGCCTAATCACTAGCAATAAAGTCAGAATAGAAACCTGGCCCACACTTTCTATCAAACCTGGCCTGAAAATCAAGTAAGTTTGGGGATATTTATAAAAGTTTTAACTGTGGTGATAACTCTGGGACGCTAACAGTTGCCTGCGCCAGAGAATTCCATAAGATCACCACTCTCTGGGTGAAGATATTCCTCCTCATCTCAACCCTAAAAGGCCTATCCTTGATCCTTAGACTGTGAACCCTGGTTCTGGACTTTCTGGTCATTGGGAACATCCTTCTGCCATCTACCCTGTCTAACTCTGTTAGAATTTTTAGGGTTTCTATGAGTTGCAAGAAAGAAAGAAAGGAACTTGAGGGGTGACCTTGATAGAGGTTTAAAAAATCAAGAGGGGAATGGATAAGGTGAATAACAAAGATCTTTTCCCTAGGGTTGGGGATTTCGAAACCAGGGGGCATATTTTTAACATGAGAGGAGAAAGATTTAGAAGGGGCCTGAGAGGAAATTTTTTCACACAGATGGTGGTTCATAATTAGAATGAATTGTCAGAGGAAGTGATGGACGCAGGTGCAGTTATTACATTTCAAAGACATTTGAAAAGGTACATACATTGAATAGGAAAGGTTTGGGGGGATATGGGCCAAACGCAGGCAAATGAGACTAGTTTAGATTGGGAAGCTTGGTCAGCATGGACAAGTTGGGCTGAAGGGTCTGTTTCTGTGCTATACGACTCTATGACTCAATGACGCAATCTTGACCCTGTAAAACGTACCACAACACTTTACAGGAGATTTATGAGGTCAATGTGGACAATAAGCCACAGTGAGCAATAATGGGCCACAATACTAATGTGTCCAAAAGGTCGTTTTTAAGGCTGAAAGAGGGTCAAGACAGAAAGGATTTAGTGAGGATTTTAACAGTTTATTACAGTTCTAGCAGCAAGGCCACCAATGTTGGGTTAATTACTATAAGGGATGCTCAGGAGGCCAGAATTAGAGATCTTAAAGGGTTGTTGGTTTGGAGGAGATTCCGGAGGTAGGGAGCCAAAGAAGAATTGGAAAGCAGGAATTTGAAACATCCAGTGTTCCCTTCCACGGGAGGCAACAGAACTCAATGAGTGCAGGGGTGATAGGTCGACAGTTCCTCTGGCACGTTCAAGGACAAGAGTAGCAGGGTTTCGAAAAGACCTCTAGTTTTCAGAAGGAGGAGCATGGGAGACTAGTCAGGACTGAGCTGGAGTGGTCACATCGGGGCATGGCAAAGTTACGGAATTCAGCAGCAGATGAACTCAAGGGGTGGAATCAGGTCATCTTACTGAGCTGGCAATAGGCAGGCTTCATGATGGTGCAGGTACATGACTGAAGGCTCATCTCAGGGTTTCATACACTCCGAGATCTCTGCCCTTTCCTGCATCCCTGATTTCAGCTGTGGCTGGAATTCTCTCTTTAAATCTGTCAGCTTCCCTCCCTCTCTTGTCTCCTCTGAGGCATTCACAAGAGTCATACAGCAAACAGACCCTTCAGTCCAGCTAGTCCATGCCGACCATGTTCCCAAACTAAACTAGTCCAGCCTGAGTTTAGCCCACTTCCCTCCAAACCTTTCTTATTCACGTACTTACCCAAATGTCTTTTAGACGTTGTAACTGTACTCACATCCATCACTTCCTCTGGTAGTACATTCCACACACAAACCACTCTGTGTGTAAAAAGTTTGCCCCCCATGTCCTTTTTAAAACTATCATCTCTCAACTTATAACTATGCTCCCTAGTTTTGAACTCCCTCACCTAGGGAAAGGACCCTTGCTATTCACCTCATCTACACCTCTCATGATTTTATAAACCTCTATAAGGTAAACTAATTAATAAAGTTAGATCACATGGATTCAGGGTGAGCTTGCCAATTGGATACAAAGTTGGCTTTACGGTAGGAGACGGAGAGTGGTGGTGGAGGGTTGTTTTTCAGACTGGAGGCCTGTGACCAGCAGTGTTCCACATGATGCAGTTTTGTTTGTTATTTACATAAATAATTTGGATGAGAATACAGGAGGTATGGTTAATAAGTTTGCGGATGACACCGAAATTGATGGTATAGTGGACAGTGAAGAAAGTTTCCTAAAATTACAAAAGGGGTCTTGATCAGTTGGGTCATTGGGCTGAGGAATGGCAGATGGAGTTTAATTTGGATAAATGCAAGATATTGCATTTTGGTAAAACAAACAAGAGCAGGACTTATACAATTAATGGTAGGGCCCTGGGTAGTGTTGTAGAACAGAGGGACCTTGGGGTTCAGGTACATTTTTCTTTGAAGATTGCATCACATATAGACAGGATGGTTAAGGTGTGCAGTACACTGGCCTTCATTGTTCAGACCTTTGAGTATAGGGGTTGTGATATCACTTTGAGGTTGTACAGGACAATAGTGAGACTTCTTTTCGGAGCACTGTGTGCAGTTTTGGTCAGTTGGTTATAGGAAGGCTATTCTTAAACTGGAGGGGGTTCAGAAAAGATTTACCGGGACGTTGCTGGGAATGGAGGGTTCGAGTTGTAAGGAGAGGCTGGATAGGCTGGAATTTTTTTCACTGGAGCATAGAAGATTGAGGAGTGAAACATACCTAAAAACGTACATCATTGACTGAGGTTTTGGTCCTAATAATTCCTTGTTTGACTTGAGATTATAGATGAATCATAGAATGATTGGGGGTGAGGATGAGGCGGGTGTGGGTGGTCAATTAGCCCATTGTTCTTCTGCTGATCTTTGGTATTGTATCCAATTCATCTCCCCCACTATTCTAATCTGACAGGCCTGTCATATTTTCCCAGCAAGTATGTCACCAGTTCTCCTGTGAATGTTCCGCATCCAACAACCTTTCAGATAGTGTGTACTAGATCCAAACAACTCGCTGTCCAAACTGTTACCTCCTGTTTGATAAGGCTGTGGGAAAATGCTTTGAGACTTTTTTGGAATTTAAGGTTTCGCGCAGGACATTGCGAAACTCCAAGTGCCTATGTCCTTGATATTTTTTTATTTCGTTGTTGCGTTTGCCTCGTCCGGGGACTCTGCAAGTATTGTTTTGAGGTCACGGGAAAAATCAAACATGAAGTTTTGACAAGCTAAGCCAAGGTATTGAGTGCACACACATTGTAAGTCCACAGTGTTTGGATACATGACAGATTTGTGTTGCTGAGCGTGGGTTGTAATGCCACTTTTGACAGATGGAAACTCCCTCCTGATCTATGAACTGCTACTAATCTGGTGCATCTATTCAATGACACTCTCTTCACAGTGCACCAGTCTAACTAATTATTAAACAGACGGGGAAGCAGGGTACAGCTTGTGAACATTTTCAATGAAATATTTCTGGCACTGCGATGGAGGACTTGGAGACAGGTTAATTCTGGTCTAATAGGAGGACAGCCATGTTGTTCCTCAAACACGACGTAATACCATTCTTTCCATTGTCTTGCTGGTGCATTGGGAGCTCTCCTAGTGACAGCCTGCACAGATTCAGGGTTTGCAGTCTGGCCTCAGGAAGCTACCCCTGTCCCCTCAGATGAAAACTGAAAAGAACTGCGGATGCTGTAAATCAGAAACAAAAACAGAAGCTGCTGGAAAAGCTCAGCAGGTCTGTGTGAGATATTGTATTCTCACTACTATAGTACACTATGGTTACTGTACCATGTTTCCATTCACTCATTCGTAAACATGTGTTTTTGTGGTACATTTTATAAACTAAATTAAACATCTCTTCCAACCCATTACTGTTTCTTTACACCTTTCAATTCTTATTGACCCCATGCTGCAAGCAGTGTTTACACCTGCATCAAAGGTGACCCCTGAATAAGTGTTAATACCGTAACCTACTCAGAACAATGTGTCTCCATAATCCACTCGAAACTATGGAAAGATTATAGTATTAATTAGCCCTTAGCAACCATCCCTCGGGACCTGAATAGGTTGCAGACATCAAACAATTACCCCTCTAATATGTATTTTTAGATACATATTAAATAGGGCCCCTATCCCCTTTGAGAAACTTACTGTCAAAACAGCAATTCTGTGAAATTGTATGAACGAATGTGTAAGAACTGTCAAAACTGGTGATAGTAAATGAAATTTCACCACCCAGCTGCAGGAGATCAGTTTAATATCCTTTATACTTTTATTTAGTACACGTATAATTTCTCACTTATTTAGATCACATAGGGCTGGGATTTTTACTAATTATTACTAACTTTGAAGACAAAAGGATGAACACCTCTTAATTATGCAAGCTCAGACCGGACAGACATTCTAATCATCAGCAGTAACAGCCAGCATTTAGCAAGTGCTTGAACCATTTCCTGCTTCCCCAGGACAGATGTCGCGCAAACATTTGTGTACAATAGATACAACTATATGACAGCATAATGCTAAAATTTTAATGTTTTAAAAATTGGGTATAAAAGAGGCAATGGTAAAACTGTACTTTGGATTCCATCACCGCCTCAGAACAGAGGAAGCGTCACCGGACCCGAAACGTTAACTCTGATTTCTCTTCACAGATGCTGCCAGACCTGCTGAGCTTTTCCAGCAACTTCTGTTTTTGTCCCTCAGGTGAAAAGCCTGTTTTGCTTGCAAAATTCAGCCTGCTGAACAAACTGCACCAATTAGCCTAATGTAAGGTCTTCTTTAGACTGCAAGTATTCTGACAAAGCTACAGCCACAGTGTGACATGGTCTGATATGAAGCCTTCTTTTAATGGCCGGCTGTGCTGCTTGCACTTTACCTGACTTATAATAGGCTTGAGCTGCAAGCTAAAGGAAGAACCAAATATCGCAATGATTTCTTTATATTTTGTTCTTACTTTGGTCCGCAGCCTCCTCAGAATGGCAATGACAGCGCTGCTGTTTGTGAACAGCAGTAACACAAACCTGATCCTCATCAAACTTCTAGGCGGGTGCAGAGGCTGTCCAATGCTACACATTGATCCAGTACACGACCAGCTCGAGACCCTCCATGTTGTCCTGGAGCCGGGTAAGGCTTTTCCCATGGTTCTCTGCACTCCTAGTCAGCTTCCATGGGACTCCAGGAAAGGTGCACCGCTTGGGATCATTGCTGTGGCATGTTCTCAAGTGCGTATTGCCACACCCACCAGCATCCCCGCCTTCATCAGCATCAGGAAAGGGTTCACAGACTGCTGCCACCATCTATAAAAATCACGATGCTTTTCACAGACAGAGGACCGGAAACCATACCGGTGTAAACTCACGAACCGTTTATTAACTAACGAGGGTCAGCAAGACTCCACAAGAACCTTCTTCCCTCACGTCCTAGCGCCACATGATCTAACCGTGATAATGCGCGTGAACCATTAACCAGAGAGACGTTCGCCCATTATACCACAATGCTTGCAGCAGCCTAGGCCCTCAGTTCTGTGGAAGTATTTCCCTTTGTTTTCCCACTTCATGGGTGAAAAGGCGAAACAGCATCGATTGGCCCTGAAATGTGGCACCGACAAGTCTTTTGGCAGATATGACCCAATGACAACGTCGACTTCAGCAGAGGACGATAGTAAAGAAATACCCAGGGAGCAGCTAAGTGGCCCAGTTGTCCCGGCCTCGGGCGTACAGGGAGGCAGCTGAGAGACTGAGACCCACCCATCGCCCATTAGATCGGGCTGTAAAATGTGACCTTATGACAACCGACTGGTGGCGGAAAGTTGGCCATGTAACAGATGGAAGCTCGCTTGAACTTACAGCCCTCAAGCGCCCTGTGAACGGTCCTGAGGCGATACTCCATTGTGCAGCATCTTACCTTACTTAAGAAAGAGTGCACTGGCACTGGAGGGAGAGTGGAGGAGGTTCACTCGGTTGATCCCGAGTGTTGGCTTGTGAGGAGAGATTGTCTAGACAGGGACCATCCTGTGGAGCCGAGTGCATGAAAAGATAAGCCACGATCTTATTGAATGGCGGAGCAGGCTTGAACGGTCAGATGGCCTACTCCTGCTCCTATTTCTAATGGCCTTATGGGATATTGTTGGGTGCACCACTGACATCAGGCAGTGCCTTTTGGAGCCCGAGCTGCCCCGTTCAGGGATGTACGGCAGCTGGGTTTCCACAAGAGTAGCTGAGGTGTACAGAAAGCATGTTTGTCATGTTACCGTCCTGCGTACCACGGCTGGGAGTGACTAAATCCAGAAACAAGAGCCTGAGGAAGAGCGTGACCACTATATCACCAACCGTGAAACCCGCTGACATAACAAGGTGTAGAGCTGGATGAACACAGCAGGCCAAGCAGCATCAGAGGAGCAGGAAGACTGACGTTTCGGGCCTAGGCCCTTCATCAGAAATGGGGGAGGGGAAAGGGGGTTCTGAAATAAATAGGGAGAGAGGGGGAAGCGGATAGAAGATGGATAGAGGAGAAGATAGGTGGAGAGGAGACAGACAGGTCAAAGAGGCGGGGATGGAGCCAGTAAAGGTGAGTGTAGGTGGGGAGTTAGAGAGGGGATAGGTCAGTCCAGGGAGGACGGACAGGTCAAGGGGGCGGGATGAGGTTAGTGAAATCAAGCGGAGGCTCAGGGACCGCTTTGCAGAACATCTACGCTCGGTTCGCAATAAACAACTGCACCTCCCAGTCGCGAACCATTTCAACTCCCCCTCCTATTCCTCAGACGACATGTCCATCTTGGGCCTCCTGCAGTGCCACAATGATGCCACCCGAAGGTTGCAGGAACAGCAACTCATATTCTGCTTGGGAACCCTGCAGCCCAGTGGTATCAATGTGGATTTCACAAGCTTCAAAATCTCCCCTCCCCCTACCGCATCCCAAAACCAGCCCAGCTCGTCCTCGCCTCCCTAACCTGTTCTTCCTCCCACCTATCCCCTCCTCCCACCTCAAGCCGCACCCCCATCTCCTACCGACTAACCTCATCCTGCCCCCTTGACCTGTCCGTCCTCCCTAGACTGACCTATTCCCTCCCTAACTCCCCACCTACACTCACCTTTACTGGCTCCATCCCCGCCTCTTTGACCTGTTTGTTTCCTCTCCACCTATCTTCTCCTCTATCCATCTTCTATCCGCCTCCCCCTCTCTCCCTATTTATTTCAGAACCACCTTCCCCTCCCCCATTTCTGATGAAGGGTCTAGGCCCGAAACGTCAGCCTTTCTGCTCCTACGATGCTGCTTGACCTGCTGTGTTCATCCAGCTCTACACCTTGTTATCTCAGATTCTCCAGCATCTGCAGTTCCTACTATCTGTGAAAACCGCTGAGATGTCAACACCTAACTTTGCCACCAAATGGACTCCATTGTGTTCTAGTAGCTGGGAGCTTAGCCAGTGTGGTGTAGACAGAGCTTCCCTTACAATGATAAGGCCAGGAGGAGCAGCAGGCCTGCATAATGAAACAGGGCCAAGATATACTTTCTCCTGGAGTGGGATACCTGCGACAGAATAGAGAGGGGCGGGAGCTGGTTTTGCCAAAAGTAGAGAGATTACAAAAGATCTGGAAAAACCTTCCAAAAGGCATCAACAGGCAAATGATGTGTCGACTATTACCTCTGTGACAACATGAAACACTCTGTCGTGCATCAACAAGAATGCAGAAGAAAGGTTCCATCATGATCCAGACCATCTCGTAGAATCAATCCCTAAGAACGACAATATCACTCTGACAGCCAGGTTCAAAGTCTGAATGGGACATGGCTACATCATGTAATCCCTACAGTGTGGAAACAGGCCCTTTGACCCAACAAGTCCACACTGACCCACACAGCATCCCACCCAGACCCATCCCCCTAATCTACACATCCCTGAACACTACGGGCAATTTAGCATGGCCAATCCACCTAACCTGCACACCTTTGGGCTGTGGGAGGAGCACCCGGAGGAAACCCACGCAGACACCGGGAGAATGTGCAAACTCCACACGGACAGTTGCCCGAGGGTGGGATTGAACCCAGGTCCCTGGCGCCGTGAGGGAGTAGTGCTAACCACAGCACCATCATGCCACCCTTCATAATTACAGGAAATGTTTGTATGATAGATATTGAAAAGTACAACCCCGTACAGGATCATGTTCGTGAGTATGGCATTTGTAAGTTGGATGATCATACATTGAGGACCTCCTGTACAGAGCTTTTTTTTCTCACTCATGGAGCATGGGGTGTCGTTGGCCATCCAGCATTTATTGCTCATGCCTAGTTGGACTTGAGAAGGTGGTGGTGAGCTGCCTTCTTGAACCGTTGCAGTTCATGTGCTGTGGGTCGACCCACAGTGCCCTTAGAGAGGGAATTCCAGGGTTCTGACCCAGCAACAGTGAAGGAACGGCGATTTATTTCCAAGTCAGGATGGTGAGTGACTTGGAGAGGAACTTGCAGGTGGTGGTGTTCCCATATATCTATTGCCTTTGTCCTTCTAGATGGAAGTGGTTATGGGGTTGGAAGGTGCTGCCTCAGGATCTTTGGTGAATTTCTGCAGTGCATCCTGTAGATAGCACACACTGCTGCTACTGAGCGTCGGTGGTGGAGGGAGTGGATGCTTGTGGATGTAGTGCCAATGAAGTGAACTGTTTTATCCTGGATGGTGTCAAGCCGCTTGAGTGTTGTTGGGGCTGCACTCATCCAGGCAAGTGGGGAGTATTCCATCGCACTCCTGACTTGTGCCTTGTAGATGGTGGACAGGCTTTGGGGAGTCAGGAGGTGTGTTACTCGCCGCAGTATTCCTAGCCTCTGACCTGCTCTTGTAGCCACTGTGTTTACGTGGTGAGTCCAGTTGAGCTTCTGGTCAATGGAACCCACCAGGGTGTTGATAGTGGGGGATTCAGTGATGGTAACACCATTGAATGTCAAGGGGTGGTGGTGAGATTGTTTGTTATTGGTGATGGTCATAGCCTGGCTTTGTTACTTGTCAATTGTCAGCCCAAGCCTGGATATTGTCCAGATCTTATTGCATTTGAACATGGACTGCTTCAGTATCTGAGGAGTCAGGAATGATGTTGAACATTGTGCAATCATCGGCGAACCTCTCTACTTCTGAACTTATGATGGAGGGAAGGTCATTGATGGAGCAGCTGCAGATGGTTGAGCCGAGGATACTAGCCTGAGGAACCACTGCAGAGATGTCCTGGAGCTGAGATGATTGACCTCCAACAACCACAACCATCTTCCCACGTGGCAAGTATCACACCTACTAGCAGAGAGTTTGCCCCCCGGATTCCAGGTTTGCTAGGGCTCCTTGATGCCACACTTGGCCAGATGTGACTTTGATATCAAGGGCAATCAGCCTCACCTCACTGTATTGATATAGGTTTTCCAGTGCAAAAGGTTGTCCTTGACTGTGAAGCTGCAGACTGGCACATTCCAAGATCCAGGACCATATGCTGAGGGACACACTCCAGCTTAGGGAAGCTCTGCAGAGGTGTGATGGGGAAAGTTTGCTTGCTGGGACTTGTCAGCCAATAGCACACCTGGAAACTGTAGAACTCCTGGGGCTGTGTGCCTTACAAAGAATGTACACTGTAAATTAACAGGATTGAGATGGTATTAGAGGCACTTCAGAGAGAAACATACTGTACCGGGAACGTTACATTATTACACTTTCTGTTCATTCCAATTTGAAATGCTTTACCCTTGGGCTATGTGCCTAAAGTAGAATGGACTTTATAAATATTAAGACAATTACAATTATACATGTTGAATTTTCTGGCAAATCCTGTAACATACATGTTGGAATGTTTTTGTAATGCTCTGATTTACAAATTTTATGAATAAACTATGATTTTGGGGAAAAGAAAGATTGAATTGAAAATCTTTGCCCTTGGTCTGCATACCTGATAATGGAATGTAGTGTGCGAATATTGAGACTTTGAAATGCTTTTGTTTCCAAATGTTGATGTATAAACTTGCCAAAGTTATGAATAAAACATATTTTTGAGGGGAAAATGCAGTTTATTATCAAATTTATACCAAACTTTAAGAGTATCTGAGATCAAGAGAAAGTTCCATAGAGTTTGAACGATATCATTATTGTTCATCCAGAAGCAGAATGGATCTGAAACTGAGGGAAATAAGAAGCGTTACAGCCAAACCATGATTGCAGATGTAAATTCAGTGGATGTTTGAAGAGGAACCTTGGAATATTAAACCTGAAGGTGTCAACGAAGCGTCAAAGGGAGAAATTCCCTACAAACTGAACTGCAATCCTTTAATGCTTTAGCAAACATCTGAAGCTTGGGTTGTTGCTGGAGTTGTTGGTTGGTTCACCAAGCAGACTGGTTTCGTGCAAACGTTTCGTCCCCCCTCTAGGTGACATCTTCAGTGCTGCCTAGCCTCTGTTGAAGCTTTAACAGAGCTACATATCACCTCGAAGGGGGAACGAAATATTTGCACAAAAACCAGTCAGCTCGGTGAACCTACCAACAACTCCTGAACTGTAATCCCTTGTCAAGAGCTCACACTCATGAACAACTTGGGAGAAAGGACAGCTCACTAACTCGAATCTTTTCTTTGCCAGCAATGCTTAAAAAACCACAAGAGATGCGACTAGAGGCATCAAAGTGACGTTTTGGTCAAGAAAGCTCTTCCATATGATTCCTCTTCCAGTAGAGTCACAGAGGCAGTCATTAGAAAGTTTCCATCTGCCGATGGCTGTGTCCTATCCTCCTGCAACAAGGAAGATATCCAGATGATGGCAAACCAATTCTTGATTGCTGTCGAAAACGTTGGTATTCAAATCAGTCTCGCTAAGACCGAGATTATGACTTAATAAGCACCAGGGATACGGTGTGCACCACTGGATGTAACTTATTATGGCATCAGCCTCATGGCTGGAGAAGAATTCTTATACCTTGGTAGCGTGCTCTTTAGGGATGCCACTGTACATGACGATATCACTGCACACATCCAGAAAGCAAGCTCTGCCCATCAATGTATTTGAAGGCAGGATGACGTCAAGTGGAAGATGAAAATCAAACTTTGTCAGGCTACCGCAAGACGACAAACATACAGAAAACTTGACTGGTAGTAGACCATTCAACCCTTCAAGCCTGAGCCACTATTTAAGTAGATCATGGCTGATCCAATTGTAACCGGTTCCTGCCTACTCCACTTAACAAGAATCTGTCTATCGCTGCCTCAAAAATAATCAAGGACTCTGTGTCCCCTGCTTTATCAGGAGGGTCACAAAGATTCATAGGTTTAGATTTATTGTCATGTATATAAAAAATAGAGTAAGAAGTGTTTTTTTCAGACGTTATACGCCAAGTATCGGTCACATTCCTGCGCCATCTTGAAACACTGAATATGATGCAAGATTTTATTGCAGTCGAATTCATCTTTCTCTATTCTGACCCTCACAGAAAAAAAATTACACCTCGTCTCCATTCCTGATGTGCGATCCCTTCTTTTTAAAACAGTGATTCCACATTCTAGATTCTCCCAAAAGAGGAAACATTCTCTCCACTGGCACCCTGTCATGACCCCTTTGGATCGTGCTGTTCTCACCACACTGCCGGATGGCACAGAATCCTAGGCCTGCTATGAGCAAAGGTCTGGAACATGTACGCCAATGGCACCTCGATAAATGCAAGGTGTTGCATTTTGGTAAGACAAACAAGGGCAGGACTTACACAGTAAATGGTAGGGCCCTGGGGAGTGTTGTCAAACAAAGAAACTTAGGGGTTCAGGTACATAGTTCTTTGAAAGTTCTGTCACAGGTAGACAGGGTGGTTAAGAAGGTGTTTAGCATGCTTGCCTTCATTGCACAGACTATTGAGTGTAGGAGTTGGGACATCATGTTGAGGTTGTACATGATGTTGGTGAGGCCACTTTTGGAGTACTGTGCACAGTTCTGTTTGGCTTGGTAGAGGAAGGATATTATCATATTGGAGAAGGTTCAGAAAAGATTTACAAGGATGTTACCAGGGCCAGAGGGTTTGAGTTATACGGAGGGGCTGGATAAGCTGGGACTTTTTCACTGAAAGCGTAGGTGGCTGAGGGGTGACCTTGTAGAGGGTTTATAGAATCATAAGGGGCATAGGTAAGTGGATAGCGAAGGTCTTTGCCCTAGAGGAGAGGAGTTCAAAACTAGAGGGCATAATTTTAAGGTGAGAGGAGAACTTTTTCACACAGAGAGTGGTTCGTATGTGGAATCAACTGCCAGAGGAAGTGGTGGATGTGGGTACGGTTACAACATTTAACAGACAATTGGACAGGTGACACGAATGGGAAAGGTTTAGAGGGATATGGGCCAAAAGCAGGCATGTGGGACTGGTTTAGTTTGGGAAACTAGGTAGGCATGCATGAGTTGGACCAAGGGGCCTGTTTCCCCATGCCGTGTGATTCCATGAGATTTCATTGTCAGCATGCCTTTCACGATGAGGTTCTCCACCGTGCTGTCAATGGCATTGAGAACACCCTGCAGACCTCAGATGTGAAGGACCCAGCTCCTACACGGAAAACTGGGGAAACCAAGCGGAGACTCGGGGACCGCTTTGCAGAACACCTACGCTCAATTCGCAACAAACAACTGCACCTCCCAGTCGCGAACCATTTCAACTCCCCCTCCCATTCCTCAGACGACATGTCCATCCTGGGCCTCCTGCAGTGCCACAACGATGCCACCCGAAGGTTGCAGGAACAGCAACTCATATTCCGCTTGGGAACCCTGCAGCCAGAAAAAAAAAGATTTTCTGATGAAGGGTCTAGGCCCGAAACGTCAGCCTCTCTGCTCCTATGATGCTGCTTGGCCTGCTGTGTTCATCCAGCCCTGCACCTTGTTGTCTAGGACCCTCCCCCACCCAGCCAAGCAGAAGGTCAATTAGCAACTGTCTCACAGCAAACTACATTGTCAACACATGGACCGCCTGGAAAAGATCCTTGCAAGCTTCAGCAGTGCAGACCATCTCTATTGGGAAGACACTGCCAGATGTTCCCCTCAGCGCTAACAAAAATAGGAACTGCCAATTCTGCCCGTCCCCCATCTCCCTCTTCGATCTTAACAGAACTGCTTTTAATATGTTTAACCAGCAAGGATGCAGCGCCAACACAGATGTAGTTTTTTATTGCCATCTCCTAAAGTCATTGGTGCTCAGATATTGCCCCTGTTTTTGCAGGATCACTGCTTAGGGAGAAATCTTGTAAATCATTTAGGCCTTACAACCAGCACTTGTAGCCCTTAATGAATATGGGTCATTTATACGCAATACATTTTTTGAAAGGGCACAATGAATGGAGGAATGTGACCTTGAGATGCATGTTTAACGAAACAGAAGGAACTTTGTAGAATTAAATTGCAACACATCAACAAGGTTCTCATGTGCCCTGTGTTATTGGTCTCAGGAGGTCTTGTGCTGCTGTTGCTAAGCCCTGTGTACTCCCACTTCAGAGCTCTGTGTGTGACGGTGGAAGAGGACCAGACAACAAGAGAGACTGCTGCCTGATGTCCATGACAGCCCCCTGCCCAAAGCCTGGGCCACTTCCATACTGGGGCCTATAAAATGCCAGATCCGGACACAGACCCCAAGAGAAGGTCCTTCCACCCTCACCCCTGCAACAGCAGTGTATCAGGAGAGTGGAGCTAGAGTAGAGCGTGTTGGCGTGAGTGATTATTTGAGGTGCCGTAGCCATGCAGCTAAGATCAATGATGTGAACGGCTCTGAACCCAGGAGAACTGTGACTCTTTTGTTACAGGCTGCAGTCTTGTGAATCTTATTCGGTATTGATAGAAACAGGCCATCCACAAGCAATTTAAATTCTGATTTGGAAGCAAATTATTATGGTCATGAGAGGGATAATGAACAGGACACACACACACACTGTCTGAGCCATTCAATACAAATTGTACAGTTGATCTTTTGTGGTATAACTTGGATTTGCTTACAACAAGTTCAAACCTGTAGTTAGGGAGAAGGCAGTAGGGCAGAGGGGTTCACTGGTTATATTTATGTTTAATCATTTATTGTCACGTGTATTTAATTGAAAGTACAGCGAAAAGTTTAAACTGTTGCCGAGCATTTTGAGTAACTTAAACATTTTTTTAAAATGATAGAACATGATGAAATGATAGAAGAGAGATTTGCATTTGCATAGTGCCTAGCATGGCCACCGGATATCTCAAAACGCTTTACAAGCGACAAAGTGCTTTTTTCCGGAAGCGTAGCACCTGTTGTAATTGTCGGGAATGTGGCAGTCATTTCACGCAGGGCCAACTCCCATAAGCAGCAACTTAACAGCAACCTGTTCTCAGCGGTGTTAGTTGAGGGATAAACGTAGACAAGTACGCCAGGGATGACTCCCCCGACCTTCTCCAAAATACCGGGATCTTTTTACTCTTGCCTGAGTGTTGAACAGCACATCCAAGAGACCGGACTGCTGAGACTACAGCACTCCTTGGTACTCAATTGCGTACTCAGGAGTTTCAAGTCCCACCTTGGAGCTTTGAAGAGATTTCGCTGGCTAGCAGATTTCAGCAATAAGGAACGTACTTCCCTTCGTATGAAGTGTTAAAACTCAGCTCCTGATATGAAAGAGGAGATTTTGAAGAAGTGCAGGGGAATTCTCTGCAGAGTCTGGAGAGAGAAACAGAGTTAGTGTTTTGGGCCGAATACAACTCTTTGTCAGAATTGCCTCCCGAGTTCTCAGGAAGGGTTATGTTGGAAATGGGATCGTGTAGGGGTCTAAGCCACATGAGCTACGGTGAGGTGCGTGGCAAAAATCAAACGAGAAATCTGGTGCAGCTGATTTCAATGTCAGGCACAACCCGCTCTACCTTTTATGCATCTGCTGAGGAGAGAGATGGGTTTTTCACCAGGCAACGATGAGTTTCCAGTTTCTTGATTATCACCGATATGGACGTTACTGCTTGTTAAATGCCTTATTAAACTCCCAACTTCCCCTCATGAATATTCAGCTTCCTAACTTATCAAATATGGAAATCAGAGAGCAAGGGTACTTTGCGACTTCAGCTTGCCACTTGCTCCCAAGGGCCTCCATGTCAACACATGGGCGCCAACATCTCAAGGCATTCTCCATGGGCACTGGTCACACGCACCGCACGCCCAAGGGCATTGACATTTGACATGTGCCAGCCTCGAAGCACCCTTACGGCACATCCCCGATCCACTTACACGACTGTTCTGCCCCTCAACACTACATCTTGGGCTACACTGGGAACTCTCACCGTCATGCTGCAGCAAGGACTCAGGGACACACACCCAGCTCAGCGACTGGGCCAGGCTGCACCTGTGGGCCTTGTGCTCACTGCCACGGCGCACACTCACTCTGAGCCTACCTCTGAGCTCACAGCATCTCTGCCTTGCCCTGTCCTTTTTCGGACTTTGCCCCCTCAGCCCAAAGATACAAGGCTCACAGCGTTGCTGCTTTGCCTTGTCATTTAGAGCCTGGAAGCTAATCATGGGTGTTGTCAGCAATCCCCAGTCAAGTCAAGGAGAGCAGCCTTCACTCAGAGTGGTGTCCTGGCACAGCTAGGTAGGGGCAGCCTCGGATACAAGCCCAGGGTGGTATTAATACAGAAGTTGGTATTAATGGCGATGAAAGTGGGTGGCACAGCCGTTGGTACAGGTGGGGAGGTGCTCCGAGTGAGTGAGTCAGCAGCGCAGAGGGCATACAGGGCATGTGGTGTCGAGGGTTGGGGTGGGTGAGAGAGTGGGGGGAAGGTGTTGCAGGATTAGCCAGAGCAGCAGAGCTTGAGCCTTGGTGGGAGGTGGGGACAGTAGCAGAGAGAGAGTGTGAGGATGGGGCATCAGAGAGAAGATGGCGGTACTTTTACTGGTGGAATGGAGAAGGACATTAGCCTTCATCCGACAGTGCTGGGCACTCCTCTGGGTGGCTGAGACTGCTTTATCCTGGGCTGAAATCTCGGACCAGGGAAATTGGTGCTGGAATCGGGCAGGGGGAAACGCTACAGTGTTGACATTTTGGTTTTGAGGCAAATTCGATAAGATGCGGCGAGAAATCTCATTAGAGACTTGCGGAAGGTCTCCTGAACTTTTACTTCAGATTTCCGGCATCCCTTGCTTTAATCCCTGTGTCCTGATGATTTCAGGGATAGCAAGAACTGCCGATGCTGGAGTCAGAGACAACGCAGTGTGGCGCTGGAGGAACACAGCAGGCCAGGCAGCATCAGAGGGGCAGGAAAGTTGGCCTTTTCGGGTCGGGACCTGCTCCTCTGATGCTGCCTGGCCTGCTGTGTTCCTCCAGCTCCACACCGTGTTGTCTTTGATGATTTCTTTTCAAAAACAAAAAAAAAACACAAAATCCTGGAGCTCTCCAAACCAAGGAGAGCCTGTGGACTACATTAGCCCCGGGGGCTGGCAGGCCACCAAGCACCTTTGCTGTTTGTGGGATCTTGCTGCGCCTTGAGATGGGACACCCAGTGAGACTCTGCATCTCCGTGTGCTCGCAAATGCGGGCTATTATCCAGGGGGCAGCGGTTTGCGGGAAGATTTTGTTTTATTTTTGAGGGAGGGGGGAAGTACTTGAATCTGTTCAGGGTAGAGGAGCCTCTCTCTGCCTGCAGTGGATTACCCGTCCACAGCAGGTTGTCGCTCCGCCTCACTGCCTGGGCTCTTGCTGTGCACACACACACACACACACACACACACAGAGAGGAGGAAGATTGCTTGCCCGGCTCCGCCCAGCGGCGTGGATCCGGTCGGAGCGCAGCGTGCAGCGGGTACAGTCTGCGCGGAATGGCCCCCACGGAGCTGGGTATGGGGGCGGACGGTGCATGGGAAACGATAGGGGCTTTTGCCGGGGGGGGGGGGGGCGGGTTTGCACGGTTTACCCTCTCCTTGGAGAGGAATTTGCACGTTTACCCCCTCCCCGGGGGGGGTAAGTTTGCGAGGTTTACTCCCAGACTCGGCGGCGGGTTTGCTGGGGAGTTTGTGCAGATCTCTCCTGGGGGAGGGGGGAAGTTTTGCGCTGTTTGCTGTCGGGAGTAGAAGGGGATAATTGCACATTTTACCCCCACCCCAGGGAAGGAGGTGGGGGCGGGGGGGGGAGGTGTGCGAGATTGCATCGTTTACTCCTGGACATGGTGAGATTGCACAGTTTTTCCTTGGGGATAGGGGAGTTTTTCCAACGTTTACGCGCCCTCCAAACCCCCCACTAGGGGAACCTGCAGTCTCTAACCCTCCCCTCCAGCATGGGGAGGGCGTTTGCAAAATTTACCCCCCCGGGGAAACAGCTTGCACTGTTTGCCCTGAAAGTGGGAGCGCAGGGAACACTGAAAGTGGAGGAGTTTGCAGAGTTTCTGTGGATTGGTTCTGGTAGTGGTAGGAGGTATTGGCGCAGTAGGATTGGGTTGGGGGTTGGTACAATGGGCAAAGGGACAGAGCCCTAACCTCTCACAGTACAGGCTCCTATGATGCTGCTTGGCCTCCTGTGTTCATCCAGCTCTGCACCTTGTTGTTTCAGATTTTCCAGCATCTGCTGTTCCTACTATCTCTCCAGTACAGGCCTTTTTGTTTGGAGAGCAGGACAGAGAGACCAGGATATGCTGGAGCGTGACTCCCGAAAGCCCAGCACACTGGGACAACAAAGTGATTAGGAAGACAAAAAGGGAATGTTGGTCTTTATTGTGAGAGGGATCGTAGAATCCCTATATAGTGTGGAAGCAGGCCATTCGGCCCATTGAGTTCACACCGACTCTCCAAAGAGCATCCCACCCAGACTTAACCCCCTATTCTATCCCTGTAACCCCGCATTTCCCAGGTGGGGGACGCATTAATTAATTCAAACCTGAGACTGATAGATTTTTATTCGGGATGGATATTGAAGCATTTCCCGCCAACTCTCTAATATCTTTACCAACACCGAAAGAACTGCGGATGCTGTAAATCAGGAACAAAAACAAAGTTGCTGGAAAAGCTTATCTGTGAAGGAACAAACAGTTAACATTTCGGGTCCGGTGACCCTTCCTCAGAACTGAGTTTACTCCCTACCCCATTTTCTGCATATAAACCGACATTTTCCCAGCTACCACCAGCTCTGAGGAAGGGTCACCGGACCCGAAACGTTAACTGCTCCTTTATTTCCCTTCACAGATGCTGCCAGACCTGCTGAGCTTTTTCAGCAACTTCTGTTTTTTGTCTCCCAGTATCTTTGCTGTTTAATGTTCACCAGTGTTTATCTGCTTGTGACTTTGTCACTGATTTTGTCTGGCAGCGTTGTTGAGCGTTTCGGATAAGACTGGTTTGTTGGACTTTGCCAGGCGTCTGGTTTCTCTCGGCCTGTCCCTTGTGGCTTCTGGTGGGACAGCCAAGGCTCTACGCGAGGCTGGCCTCACTGTCCGGTAAGTGATGGGTTACAAAGGGTTGGCATCGTAATCTTATTTTAATGCCAGGTCTTGCTTTATGCAGTCCCTGCTCAGGAAAGGGGAAGCTAAGGAAGGGAGATTAAATCCAAGATTTTGATACACCATTGGATTAACATCAGTTACTCCAATGTAACACTGAGAGATTCAGATGATTACAAATAGATCAGACATTTTTCAATTAATTAAATCAAGTCAATTAATATTCTTTTAGAAAAAAATTAATGTCTAACCTTTCACAACCTTGAGGGATCCCAGCACAATTTACCTCCTTGATTTATTTCTGGTGTGTAGCCACTGTTGTAATGTGGAGAACAGCGATGATTGAGATTTTGAGCTCGAAAAATGTATAAAATTTCATCGATTTTCTAGTAGGAGTGGGGGTAGCATTGCCGTGGCTACAGTGTCAGTAGAGGAGAAATCCAGAGGCCCGGGGTAATGTTCTGGGAACATGGGTTCAAATCCCACCAAGGCAAACGATGAAATTTGAATTCCCCAAAAAGGCTAAAATGAAATTGACAACTTTGGGACGACTCACGATTGTGGTAAAACCCCATCCGGTTCACTGATGCCCTGTTGGGGAAGGAAACTGTCACCTTTACCTGGCCTGATCCGACATATGACTCCAGACCCACAGCAACGTGCTCGACTCTGAATTACCCTCTGGGCCGTTAGGGATGGGCAATAATCGCTGGGTTTAGCCAGCGACGCCTATGTTCCATGAGCAAATAAAAGAACTTTATTTTTGTTCTAGCGGCCCCTGCACTGGGTTATTGAGATATCTGCTCAGTACTTGGAAGAACTTGGATCCACGTGCTCCTGACAACACATGAAGCAAGGGAATATTGAATGTAAAATAACATGGTGTAGAGCTGGATGAACACAGCAGGCCAAGCAGCATCAGAGGAGCAGGAAAGCTGACGTTTCGAGCCTAGACCCTGCTTCATTTTTTTCTGAAGAAGGGTCTAGACCTGAAACCTCAGCTTTCCTGCTCCCCTGATGCTGCTTGGCCTGCTGTGTTCATTCAGCTCTACACCGTGTTATCTCAGATTCTCCAGCATCTGCAGTTCCTGCTATCTGTGGGATATTGAATGGTCAGCTTTGCTCACGAGGGACGATATCGCTGACCTTCAAAAAAAAAAGACAACTGGGTGAAACGTGAAGGGGAACGATTTTCAGGCTCGTGACGCAAGAGGAGGACTGGGGTGAAATGGGGCGGCTCTTTGGGGGGGAAAAATCAGCTCTGCAATGCTGGGCGGAGTGACCCCTCCCTTAGTTACTTTGTCTCGACTGTAACTGTTGCTGGGATCCATCAGCTCCCCTAGCAGCACGTCCCTGGAGCTGAGGAAGGAGCGATCCACTGCAGTGGGTGCCCGAGGAGGCGTTATTTTATGCTTGGCGGATTTCCTGCAATGTTTTGGGGCAGGGCTACTTCGTTTGCAAGGCATGAGCTCACCTGCCCTGTCAGGAATGCTGCCTTCTCCCGGGATATTAAACCCGAGACCTTGACTGCTCCCGGTCGAGTCAGTCTTGGCGTCAAAGATCCCACTATTTCAAACAATTATAATTATACTTATACTGCGATACTTATCCCTCAACCGAGATCGGTTTAACTGATTACCTGCCCATTGTGGCACTGCTGTTAGTGGGAGTGTACTGAACACAAATTGGCTGCTGTTTCCAAGATGGCGTTAGTGAATATGCTTCATGGGCCTGTCAAGTGCTTGATTCCAGTCGGGTGATTTGATTTGATTTATTATTGTCACGTGTCCCGAGGTACAGTGAAGAGTTTTGTTTTGCACGCGGCTCAGGCAGATCATACCGTGCAAAGTGCGTTAGGGTAGCGGGACAGAGCGAGGAACACGATGTTGCGTCTGCAGAGAAGGCGCATAAAGAGCGAGATCAGCGTTTAAACTTAAAGATTTGAGAGGCCCATTCAGAGGTCTGATAGCAGCGGGAGAGAAGCTGTTCTGGGCTCTATCGGTAACTGGCGCTTAAGCTTTTATACCTTCTGCCCGACGGGAGAGGGCGGAAGAGGTTATAACCAGGGTGGGAGGGGTCTTTGATCACGTTGGTCACTTTCCCGAGGCAGCGGGAAGAGTCGGTGGAGTCAGTGGAGGGGAGGGTTGGCTCAAGTGACGGTCTGGGCCGAGCTCGTGACTCTGCAGTTGCTTACGGTCCTGGGCACAGCGGTTGCCATGCCGAGCCCCCGCGATGCACCCGCGTGGAAACGAAACCCTGCTGCTTTTCCCAGTGGAGCGTTTGCAGGCTGCGGCTGCAGCTCGGCGATGGCGGCTCTGACGTTGGCCCCCTCCAGTGCCTGCTTGCTTTGAGAAGGCGCCGAGGACCTGTAGAGCTGCTGGCTGACTCAGCCCCTCTCGGGACAGTAACCTGTGGAGAGATGTGTTTTCCGTGTTCACACTGGACCTGGCAGAAGGGCAAGAGCAAAGGCGCCTCGGCAATATTCCCCCTTCATCGGCTCATCTCTTGACCTCCAGGCCTTGCGAGCTCGTCCCATCTCTGATGGGATTGGGCGCCAGCAGACTCCGATACATTCCCGGCGAGTCAAGTCATCCAAAGGCCAGGGTAGGGTTGAATTCACCACCCTCCACCGCCCCCGCCCCCCCCCCCCCCGCCCCCCGCCCCTGTGAGAAAGGGAAAATTGAGGGTGGTCGCCTAACAGTCAAGCGTGGGGTTGTTCTCATCTACGTGCTGGTCCGAAGTACCTCAAACCCCCTCCGTATTTCATCTCGACAGCATCAGGGTTCAGTCGCGTTCTGGGCCCGACACATATTGTGCCTGCTGTTGCCGGTGTTCCCGTTGGCCCGGTAGGCCGCGATGTCCGTGACGCGGCGTGAGCCAAAATGAACCACCCTGCCCGTCGCGAGAAACTGACGTGCCTCTCGTTTGTTTCTCTTGCCAAGGGATGTGTCCGAGATCACCGGCTTTCCCGAAATGTTGGGCGGCAGGGTGAAGACCCTACATCCGGCTGTTCACGGAGGTGAGAGACTTCGGGGAAGTGGGGGGCGGCGGGGGACAGAAACATCAGCCGGGTGGGTTGTAACGTTAATTGTTATTTAGCTGGAGCCAGGGTGGGTGGTGGGGGGATGGAGGGGGTGGAGGGATGCGGTGTTTGGCTGTTGGCGGTGCGCAGCCTCCAGAAACTTCCTGGAGCCCAGCGGTGCCGTGTCTCAGTGGTGTCTGCAATGAGAGAGTTCGTCTGCAGCGTAGACCGGGCTCTGTACATCGCGGCCTAGAAACCAGGAGCAGGGATAGCCCAATCGGTCCATTTGCGTCTGCGCTGCTATTTAATATGGGCAGGGTAGATCCTCTGCGTCAGCGCCATGCTCGCACTTTGTTCCCGTGCCTTTAAACTCGAAAATATTTATCTATCTCTTTCTTGAAATATATCGCAGCGCCTTGTGGTAGAGAATTCCACAGGTTCGCAACCCTTTCAAGTGCGTCCCCTGGTACTAGACTCCTCAACTGGGCCAAATAACCTTCCTGCATCTGGTCTGTCCAGCCCCGTTAGAATTTTCATAGAATCCCTACAGTGGGGAAGCAGCCCATTCGGTCCATCAAGTTCACACTGAGCCTCTGAAGAGCGTCCCACCCAGGTCCAGCCCTCTACCTTAACCCTGTGTTTCCCCGTGGCTAACCCACTTAGCCTGCCCATCCCTGCACGCTCCGGGGTAATTTCCCACGGCCGGTCCACCTAACCTGCACACCTTTGGACTGTGGAAGGAAACTGGAGCACCCGGAGGAAACCCACGCAGACACGGGGAGAATGTGCAAACTCCACACAGGCAGTCGCCCGAGGGTGGGATCGAACTCGGGGCCCCTGGCGCTGTGAGGCAGCAGTGCTAACCACTGAGCCACCGTGTCGCCCTTTTATGTGTTTAAATCGCATCCTTCTAAACTCTAGTGAACAGAGGCGCAGTCAAACAAACCTCTGCTCATGGGACGGTCCTACCACGCCCGGCATGAGACGAATGAACATCCCCCCCACCCCGCCCCTCCCCGACCTGCCGCGCTCTCTCCGTGGCCAGCATATCCTTTCTTCAGTATGGAGATCAAAACTGCGCGCTCTTCACCCCTTCCCGGGGCGAGGTCTCGCCTTAGGGCCTGTGGAACTGCAGCAGGACATGACGACATCTAGACTCCAGCTCTCTTGCAACGAAAGCGAACGGGCTGAGGTTTGAGGGGGCAGCGCTGCCCAACGGAATCCTCCTGCCAGCCACTCTCCTTTGGCATGGGCAGTGACGAAGAGATTGGCCAAAGACTGACCTTGCCTGATACCCCCTCTCCCTCCACCCACCACCTCTTAAAGCCAGCCCACAGATGCTGATTGTAACTGCGTCGCAGTTGTTGGTGTTGGGGGAGGGGGGGTGGGGGAGGGAGGGGGGGCGGCGGCGCTGGCGCTTTGTGGGCACTCCGTGGAGGTCTGGCGTCCAGTGGAATGTGCACTGGGTCACCGATAGTCGTGCCCCCTCTCCGCACCTTAACCTTTCTTCCCCCAAAGACCTGCGCTGAGCCGTGGAGTTGATGTTCGGTGGAATCGGGACCTGGTTTGGTGAAGCAGTGAGGCTGCTGGTGGAAAGAGGGACTGGGTGGTGGGTGGGGTGGGATGTTGTTTGGGAATGGGATGTGGGTGGCCCAAACTAGCCCTGAGTGGGGCCCGTTGTTTAAAAGACTCGCGCGCGACACTTCCGAAGTCGACTTTCTTTCTGCCTTCCTCTTCCTCGTTCCTGCCATCCAGGTATCTTGGCCCGGAGCATTCCGGAAGACGTGGCTGATGTCGAAAAGCTGGGTTTCAGCCTGATAAGGTGAGGGAGCCCTCTCTGTTGCCGCGTAAGTGGCTTCACTCAGGTTGGGGGGGTGGGGTGCCGTCGGCTTGCTGTCGTGCCGCGGGGGTCGGGGAAGGGGGAGACATTGCCACCCGACCAGACCAGCCGCAGTCTCGTCGGGCATGGGTCGGTGGGCGGCACTCCCCCTTCCTGAGGCACGGCGGCCAGTGAGTGTATAAAGCCGGCTGGTGCTCCAGGCACGGTTTCACGTGCCAAGGCCCAGAGAGTGACTGCTGACCTCTTCGGTTGAGCTTCAGCCTGTGCTGTGAAGTCTCCCAGGCACGAGGGTTACTCCTGGCCCTGCGCCTGTGGCCAGGTTGAATTGTGCAGGTTTTTGCATGGGCTACAGAATCATAGAATGCCGACAGTGTTGGGAGCAGGCCGTTCGGCCCGTTGAGTCCACTCCGGCCCTCTGAGCAGCATCCCGCCCCGCCCTGACCCACCTTATTCCCTGTGACCCCTTGGCTAACCCGCCCAGCCTGCACATACCTATGGGTAATATAGCATGACCGATTCACCTAACCTCCTTCCTCTCTTGTCTAACGGCCCAGCCGCTCCCCACCACCTCCATGCGCCCTTTGACCCATGCCCCTGGCGCTGTGTAATCCCAGAAGTCGGACTGCTAAGCAAACGCTAGAGTAGATACAGCAGCGGGCCACGGACCTTGAAGCTAAACAGCTTTTCAGATTAGCAGGGGCCACTGACCCACTGTAGCTCGCCCCGTGAGCACATTGAGATAAAATTAGTGAGCGTTTAGTTCCATCAAGGAGAGATGGCATGGATTAGTTAGCAGGAAAAAGGATCTGGTGGCTAATGTTTATTTTTGGGAGGAGGTGGGGCGGACAGATATTGGAGATTTGGTAATATGTATGGGAATCCTGGTCTGTATTTCTGTAGCACCTTCCGTGACCTCAAGAAGTCCCAGAGCACCATATGAGCAGGAATTGGCTCCACCAGACCTCCATCCTGTTTGAGCTTTGGGTGACATTGTGTTCAGGATGTCTGGGTCTCTGGCTTCACTGTCTTTTTGTTGCATTGGTGAGGTTTAGTTCCTTTCACGAGGTGCTGAGGGCTCAACGTGGCAGAGTCCTGTAGAGCAGCGCAAAACAGTAGTGGGAGTGCCTAAAAAGGCCGAGAAATTGCATGAGAAAGCACTGGGGTGTGTCGAATAGAGGAAAATTTAAAAGGCAACACAGTGTGGAGTTGGAGGAACACAGCAGGCCAGGCGGCATCAGAGGGGCAGGAGAGTCGACCCTTCTTCAGACCCATCCCGAAAACATCAACTTCCCTGCTCTTCCGATGCTGCCTGGCCTGCTGTGTTCCTCCAGCTCCGCACACCGTGTTGTCTCCGACTCCAGCATCTGCAGTTCCTGCTTAAATATACAAAGATTAAGAGAGTGATGAGGGAAGGAGTAGGACCCATTCTGGACCATAGGGGTAATCTGTGTGTGGACCCAGGAGACACGAGCACGGTCCTCAATGAATATTTCGGCTTCACGATGAAAAAGGACGACGTATGTGCAGACGTCAGGGTGGAGGACTGTGAAATATTAGAAGAAATGAACATAGAGAGAAAGGTGGCACTTGTGGGTGTACCAGCCTTAAAAGTGAACAGACCCACTGACTCAGATGAGATGTATCCCAGGCTGTTGAGGGAGGAGATATCTGGGGGTGAGCGGGGCTGGTCACAATTCCAAACCCTCTACAGCAGCAGGCGAAGTGCCAGAGGACTGGAGAACAACCAGCATCGTCCCGTTATTAAGAAAAGGAAGGAAAGAGGTAGGCCAGGAAATTAGAGGCCAGTCAGTCTAACCTCTGTGGTGGGGAGATTAATTAGAAAGAATTCTGAGGGACAGAACGTACCTGCGCTCGGAGAGACGTGGATTAATCGGGTAGTCACCATGGACTTGTTTGAGAAAAAACTTGTTTAATTTTTGGAGGAGGTAACTGGGATTATTGATGAGGCTAATGCATTTGACGTTTGCTTCGGGCGAGGCTTTTGATAAAGTCCCTCATGGCAGACTGCTCAGGAAAGTCGAGAATGCCCATGGAATCGACAGCAGAATGGCACTTCAGATCCGAAAACCAGCAGAGAGGCAGGACACGGGGGGTGACGGTAGAGAGATATATCTGTGATTGGAAATCTGTTTCTCCTGAGGTTCCACAGGGCCCGTTGCTGGGGACCTTGCTGTTTGTGGTGTACATTAATGACCTGGTCTTAACCGAAGGGGTAATGATCAAGAAGTTCATAGCTGATGCAAAAATTGGGAGAGGGGTGGTAAAATAGGGAGAAGGGTGGTTGTAAACTAGTTGTAACCCCTGGTCATGTTTTGTCCAGTTAAGCCCATGACTGCGATATTGTCCCAGTGGCACAGCCGCCCTAGAGTTGGGGTAGGGGCGGAAGCTGATGCTGGGACAGCTGGGCGGGGTGGGGCCCTCTCGAGATGCCGTGCGGAGTGAGGAGGTGCCCCTCTCTCTCCGGGGATCGAAGCGACGGTATTCCACGGTCCAGGGTGCTGCGCCGGTCCTCCATCAGCAGAGGAGCTGCCTGCCTCTCCTGGTTTCCACGTGAGCCCGACGGAGGGGCTGCCAGCGTCCTCTGGGGCAGGCTCTCAGCCCAGAGGAGAGCCCCAGCCCCTGGGCCAGTGATCCGATAGGTTTTTAATTTCGCACAGTTCGCAGCTTTCCCTCCCACTGGAACGCCGAGACCAGCCGCCTGGAGCGTTAGTCTCTGTAATCTCAGGGCGGCCGGTGTCGTTTTCAGTGCTATGGAGTCATACAGTATGGAAATGGACTCTTCGGTCCAACTTGTCCACACCGAGCAGGTTTCCTAAACTGAACGAGTCCCATTTTGCCTGCGTTTGGCTGCTATCCTTCTAACCCCTTCCTATTCGTGTACCTTTCCAGATGCCTTTTAAATGTTGTAATTGTACCTACCTGCACCACTTCCTCTGGCAGCCCATTCCGTAAACGCACCACCCTCTGCGTGAAAAAGTTGCCCCTCCTTTTAAATCTTTTCCCTCTCTCACCTTAAACCTATGCCCCTCTGGTTTACGGCCCTCCCCCCCCCCGCCCCCCCCCACCACGTCAGAGAAAAAGATCTTGGCTGTCCATCCTATCCAAGCCCCTCATGGTTTTATAAACCTCTGTAAGGTCACCCCTCAGCCTCCGACACTCCAGGGAAAGTGGCCTCAGCCTATTCAGCATCTTCCAATAGCTCAAATCATTCAGTCCCAACAGCATCCTTGTAAATCTTTTCTGCACCAGTTTAATAACATCCTTCCTATCGAAGGGTACCTGGTATTCTAAAAGTGGCCTCTTCTCGGTGGGTTTGCCCAAGTCGTAGCGACTTCACGGAAAGTCCTAACCTCCGTTTTGCCACCGTTCGTGGAGCACATAGGCAACACAGTGAACGTCGGGCTGAATGGCCTCGGCGGTTGCCATGGATTGAAGTCAGTGGCGGCATTGAGCTGTGCGTCGCTCACGTTAAAGTGGTGTGTTTCCCCCGGGTTTTAAGTCAGAGGAGTGTGTGTTCTGTCACAGGGTGGGCCGTGCCCGCTGAAGTGATCTGGAATGCGCGCACGTGCGCTCCCTCTCTGTCTTCCCCCTTGGCCAAAGGGCCTCGGCGTCCCAGACCTGAGGTCAGTCAGGCGGCAGTGACACAGAGTTGCTCAGCTTGCGGTTCTGATGGTGCGCCTCCAGACTGTCGGTCGAAGCTCAGGCAAGTGGGCGCATGCCGAAAGGCGTCTGGCAGTGCCGCGAGGCCGTGCCGATCCTTTACCGTCCTAGTTTTTCTTTCCCTGCTTCAGGGTCGTGGCCTGTAACCTGTACCCGTTCGTGAAGACCACTTCAGCCCCGAATGTGACCGTGGCGGAGGCCGTGGAGCAGATTGACATCGGTAGGGTTTGGGTTCAGGTGCTGATGTTGCTGGGGAGCCGGCTCTTAAAATGGTTTTAATTGTCCACTGTCTCCCATTCTGTGAAAACTGCTCAGTGCGTTGGTGTAGCTAGCGCCCACCTCCGCATGTTCCAGAGCCCTTTTGCTCCCCGAGTGAATTCATTGAGGGACGTCGTCACTGTTGTAGGCGGCCCAGCGTTGGCTTGTGCGGTGCAGCCATCATCTGTCCCTCAGTGGCGTTATCCGAAAGTTGGCCAAGCCAACCAGGGAGAGAACACTTCCTCGCTTCCTCTTCAAATAGAGCCGTCGGAATTCGTTTCAGCTCCCACTTCGGGCCTCGGTTTAGCGTCTCATCCAGACTGAGTCGCCGGCGTGGTTAATACTGAGGGTGGAGAGGGACACAGGGTCGATTGTTGGAGGAATCAGATTAATACAGGGATCCGCTGGGTGGTCGGTTGTGGGCGGGGGCGTGGGGAGGATGCCTCCTGATCCCACAAGAGGTGCTGGAAAGCACCCTGAGGCATTCGTTCCCGCACTTCAGCGGCTGGACAGAAAGTGGCAGAGCCAGCCTCATTTGAAATGTTTAAAACAGTATCGTTCGCCTCCTGGAGCGGGTTAGCCGCCCGGCCTCGGTTGAAATCGGGTCCGGTTCGAGGCGCGTGAAACGCTGGCTTTTTTTTTTCCTCCTTCTGCTCCCCCGCCCCCGACCCTTTACTCGTTTCCGGGGCCAGAGTGTACCCTTAAGGCCTTGACCACATGCCTCCTGTGTCCCTCCCTCCAGGTGGAGTGACGTTGCTGAGGGCAGCAGCCAAGAACCACGGCCGTGTGACTGTGGTGTGCGATCCCACCGACTACCTGCCGGTCGCCCAGGAGATGGAGGCTTCGGAGCAGAGAGACACATCCGCGGATACCCGGAAGGCCCTGGCGCTGAAGGTATTGTGACTCCTGGTCGTCACAAACACTTGACCTCCCCCACCCACCTCGCTGCTACCGATCTTGCCATTGGCCTGTTTCCAGTTGGCTTTCCCAGCAGCACCATAGCAACAGGAGGAGATTGTATGTGCCCTCCGGCCTACTCTGTCATTCGGGGCCCTGCTGTGTGCCTGCGGGGCCCCTGTGTGTCCCCCACCACCTTCGGATAACCCTTCCCGTTTGCGGTTTTACAGTGAGCGTTCGATCCAGCACCCACTGCTTTTCTCGCCACAGAGTTCCAAATTTCAGCCATTTCTTTTGTGGATTCCTCCCTCCAGTTCTAGGCCAGTTTGCGACTTGCTATCTCTGAGAAAACTCTGTCTTGTCGACCCTGTTCACTAAATAGCTCTAAAACCCAATTTAATCGCCCCAGAACGTGCTGGTTTCCAGGGAATGTGGACCCCACATTTGAGTGGACCCCTTCTTGTAATTTAACCTTCAGAGTGCCGCACGCACTTTTTTTTGATTTTTAAAAAAAAATTTGCTTTATTATTGTAGGGCGGCACGGTGGCTCAGTGGTTAGGACTGCTGCCTCATGGTGCCAGGGACCCGGGTTCTATGCTACTCTTGGGCACCTGTCTGTGTGGAGTTGCGCATTCTCCCCGTGTCTGTGTGTGTTTCTTCCGGGTGCTCCGGTTTCCTCCCACAGTCCAAAGATGTGCAGACTAGGTGGATTGTCCGTGCTAAATTGCCTGTAGTGTTCAGGGATGTGTAGCGTAGGTGGGTTATAGGGGGAATGGGCCTGGGTAGGGTGCTCCAAGGGTCGGTGTGGACTGTTGGGCCGAAGGACCTGTTTCCACACTGTAGGGATTCTATGGTTCTATGATATTGTCATATGTACCAGAATACACTGAAAAGTATTGTTTTGCGTATGATCCAGACAAGTCGTACCTTACAGAAGTACATCAGGGTATTAGGACAAAGTGGAGAATATAGTGTTACAGCTGCAGAGAAAGATCAACTCTCATTAGTGAGAGGCCCGTTCAAAATCTGATAGCAGCAGGGAAGAAGCTGTTCTTCAATCTCTTGGTACATGTTTCCAAACTTTCGTATGTTCTGCCTGACAGAAGAGAGTGTAAACAGGGTGGGAGGGGTCTTTGATTTCTTTGGCTGCTTTATTCGGTTTACGTCTGTGCTGTGTACTACCCAAGTGCGTTATCCCTAAATTTTTGGAGGGGGGGGGGGTGCCCAGTAGTATTCTGTGGGTGTGATGTAACTAGCCTTTCATGTAGCAGAGTCAAAACTTCCAGCCTCCCTCGTTTGTCTCTCGGTATAAAGGCTAGTATTCCTTTGGCTTTTTTGAATATGTTCTGCTGTACCTGTTCGTGACATTTTAGTAATCAATGTACCCTTGTCCTTTAGGACTGATACCGATTCTTCATTTTTCACATGGAGTTTTTTTTCTACCCATCCAAAGTGAATTCTGCACCCCCGCACCCTCTAGTTGCAGAGCCATAGAGCATGGAAACAGACCCTTCGGTCCAACCAGTCCATGCCGAACAGGATTTCAACCTAAACTAGTCCCACCTTCCTGCTCCTGCCCCATATCGCTCCAAACCTTTCCTATGCATGTACTTACCTCAGTGTCTTTTAAATGTTGGAACTGTACCGGCATCCATCACTTCCTCTTGAAGCTCATTCCACACATGAACCACCTTCTGTGTTTAAAAAAAAAATTTGCCCCTCATGCCCTTTTTTTAAAATCTCTCTCCTCTCACCTTAAAAAAAAAATGCTCCCTTGTCTTGAAACCCCCATCCGAGGGAAAAGACATCTACCATTAACCCTATCTACACCCCTCATGATTTTATAAATCTCTGTAAGGTCACCTCTCAACCTACTATGCTCCAGTGGCAAAAGTCCCTGCACGTCCAGCCTTTCTTTATAGCTCAAACCTTCCATACCTGGCAACATCCTCATAAATCTCTTCTGAACCCTCTCTAGCTGAGTAATATTCTTCCTAAAACTGGGCGACCAGAACTGGACACAGTATTCCAGAAAAGGCCTCACCAATGTCCTGTCCAGCCTCAACATGACTTCCCAACTCCATGTACTCAAAGGACTGAGCAATGAAGGCAAGCATGCCAGATGCCTTTTTAACCACCCTGTCTGTACATGACACAAACTTCACAGAATTATGCACCTGAACCTCTAGGTCCCTCTGTTCTTCAACACTACCCAAGGCCCTACCATTAACTGTATAAGTCCTGCCTGTGTTTGTTGTACCAAAATGCAATACCCTGCATTCAATCAAATTGGACTCCATCTGCCATTTTTCACCCCATTGACGAATTTGACCAAGATCCCTCGGTAATCTTAGAAAACCTTCTTCACTATCTACTCGGCCACCAATTTTGCTTATGTTGAAATCCGTTCACCACAGCCTTTGGCCTTTCATTCAGTCGATCAGTATTTGTGGTCAGTGTAATTAGTGTCATCCTGCAGATCTCCTACCCCTTTGTCTAAGTCAGGGCCTCCTGCGGTGTAGGTTGGGGGAGTTTACAAGCTCTGACTGGGCCGAGATGGAACTCTAACTGAGGGCCAGCTGATAGCTGCGTGGGCCCTTTAAATCCTCATGTACTTAGGAACCGTGACCGCTCCGTGATGCCTGATTTCTGTACTGGAAACGCTGCTGAAAAATTAGATGCTGCTTCTGTGAAAGCCCGACTGTCCTTTCTCGTCCCGTTCTTCCCCACCTTCCGCACAAGTCCTAATTTTTTTTCGAAGTGATAAAACGCGTTGGGAAATGTTCTGGGATGTGCTGCGGTTAGTTTCTAATCAGGAGATTGGCCGAATGCTTTCTGTGTAAATGACATTCCTAGATATTGGCGACGGACCTTGTCCTAAGCTAATTTTTCACCTCACCCGACCTGTGCCGGTCTTGTCCACCCCTCACTCGCTGACTTCCCTCCATGAAACCTGAGCTTGACATCGTGTAGCAACTTGTTCTCTCACCTCTTGTGTTTTTTGACAGGGTGACCTTACTGTGTGCAGTTTGCTGTTCATGTTTGTTCTCCCCATGTTTAGATTTCGATTTAGGTTTTATTGTCACGTGTACTCGGAGGGAGGGGGGCGGTGGGGGCAGGGGCGGGGTGGGGAGGGGAACAGGAGTGTAGCAATAAGTGTACAATGTCCCCATTCCCGGTGCCATCTCAGGTACAAAATCTTTGGTACAAAAATAGAAGAGTAAAGAAAGTAAGTTTTAAAACGTTAACGCCCTGCTGTAGGCCAGTGTGCGCTCTGCCCATACTTGAGCCACACCAGGTTTAAGCCCAGCAACGTCGCGGAGTCTAAAATGATCAGTTTCCCTCTTCTTTCCCCTCCTGAGGCTTTCACCCACACGGCCCAGTATGACGACGCGATCTCGGATTACTTCCGGAGGGAGTACAGCGCGGGGAAGTCGCAGCTCTGCCTGAGATATGGGATGAATCCCCACCAGACTCCTGCCCAGATCTACACGCAAAGGCCTCAGCTGCCCATCCAAGGTAGGAGGGTACCTTGGGGGGGTGGGGGGCGCGGTGGGCGCTGGTTTCTTAGAGGGGTGGGGCGGGGCGGCGTTTGAAAGAAACAGCACGGTCAGCACTCTGCGTTTAGATGGCGTCCCTCATACAACATCCGGGCGCCAAACCCCCTTCTGTAAAAAAAGAAAAGGTGGGGGTGGGGGGCTTTGCTCTCAGCAAAGTGCTCTCGAAGCCTGGCCACTGCTGTCATGTGGGCAGCAGCCGGCCATGCACAGCAAGATCCCTCTCACAGCGGCATGACAATGGCCGACTAATCTCAGCTTCGTCTTTCCTTTCTTGTCTTTCCTGCGTTTTAGTTCAGGAGATGAACTTTTGTTCGGGCCCCCAGGACAGAAGGCGTGAAACTTGAGGGAAGGTACGGCGCTGAGAGAGGGAATGGCCATTCAGCCCATCCTGCCCCTGCAGCAGCTGAATAAACTAGCCACCTTGCCCCCGCCCCCCCCCCCCCCCCCCCCCAAAAACACCCCCCCCCCCGCCCCCCCCCCCCCCCCCCCCCCCCCCAAAAAACACTCATTCGGGTAGCACTTTGCAGGTCCCTTCGAAACAGTTAGTCCCTCACAGCTCCGCGTTGCGCTTTGAAGCGGTGCAGGCAGTGGGAGGCTCCCCTGTGACTGGGACATGGATGATGGTTTCACCGTCTCTCCAGAAGGACGATGCTTCGGTGGAGCCTCCCACCGGCAATGTCCAGCTTTGGTTGGCTTCTTGTAGTCTCTGGGTGGGGGGGGTGGGGGGGGTGGTGGTGGGCTGACACCTGAACCCGTGCCCTCTACATGCCAAGTGAGCCACAGCCGACAGGTGTGAAATGTAGTTGAATTGTATCAGGCAAGCGTTATTGATCGCTTGTCCTTAATCCCCCCTCTCTCTCTCTGTCTCTCTCTCTCTGCTCCTCTGATGTCTGACAGTCCTGAACGGATCTCCCGGCTTCATCAATCTGTGTGACGCCTTGAACGCCTGGCAACTGGTGAGAGAACTGAAGCAGGCCCTGTCTCTCCCTGCAGCCACCTCCTTCAAGCACGTCAGCCCTGCTGGTAAGGACAGTAACCGCAGCACAAGGGGCAGGGCGCTTCCTCCTGAAGTCTCAACTTGACCAGCCCCACGCTCCTGAATGCCGGCCCCATACGTACGTGTCACTGATGTTGGAATGCACTTGATTGGGGAGGGGGGGAAAGAGGGCCAGATCCTTCTGGGAAAGTGAGCACCTTAGCTCTGTGTTGTTGAGCGGTAAATTCAGGGAAGAAGCAATGTGCTGAAGAGTTGCAGGTCTTCAGGTGCTTTTTTCTTGGCACCCTCGATCCTGACTTTCTCCGTTAACTGTTCAGAGGTTTGCATGTTAATTACCATGTGAATGGCTTTATGGTTGTTGGGGTGACCCAGGGTGATAATTGTTGACGCGTTGTCATTCAACCTCTCTGGTCTGGAAAAGGACCAGGTGCGCGAGCAGCAGTCAGTGGGAAAGTGGCTGTCTAGTCTGAACTGTGCTCAGCAAGGTGTTCTTGCAAGCTGCATAACTAGGGAAGCGGACAGGATATTAAACTAAATAGCGGAGGCAAGAGATCAAATTTAGGAAGCTGTAATAAATCAAAGCATTAAGACAGGGTCAACGAGAAAGCTTCCAATGCAGGAAGGGACAGAGAGTGCAGATCTGAGGCTAAACCAACAGGTAAGATGAGAACTTTTCAACGAGAGCAGGAGGAGTGGAGATGTTCTCTTGTGAGGAAGGGATGGACAGGCTTGTATCTGGTGGAATTTAGCTGGCTTAATCAGAACATTCACAAGGATGTTGCCAGGGTTTGGAGAGTTTGAGCTATAGGGAGAGACTGCATAGGCTGGGGCTATTTTCCCTGGAGCATCGGAGGCTGAGGGGTGACCTTATTAGAAGGTTTGTAAAATCATGAGGGGCGTGGATAGGGTGAATAGCCAACGTCTTTTTCCCTGGGATCAGGAAGTCCAAAACTTGAGGGCATAGGTTTAAGGTGAGAGGGGAAAGATTAAAAAGGGACCTAAGGAGCAACTTTGTCACGCAGAGGGTGGTGAGTGTATGGAATGAGCTGCCAGAGGAAGTGGTGGAAGTGGGTACAATGGCAACATTTAAAAGGCATCTGCGTGGGTACGTGAATGGGAAAGATTTTGAGGAATGTGGGCTAAATGCTCGCAAATGGACCCAGATCAGTTTGGGATATGGGCGGGTTGGACCAAAGGGTCTGTCTCCGTGCTTTACAACTCCACGAAAGCTGACGAAACCTGACTGGAAGGGTGTTGAAAGGACGTTTCCTCTTGTGGGAGAGTCTAGAATTGGAGGTGTTGAGGGGGCGGGGGGATCAGTGTTTAAAAATTCGGGGATGGTCCATTTAAAGAAGAAATGAAGATTTTATTTGCCCTTGCCATGCCCGTCATCAGCTCGTTTGGTTGCTTGGAGACGGGTCGCGCGTGCGTGCAGACGTGAAGCACGAGAACTCCGGGACGAGCAGCGTTCCGGCAGGAGAGAGTCCGGGATGTGCGTTCTCACTCACCCCGTACGTCTGGCGGGTTACAGGTGGGAAATATGCCAACCTGGCAGAGTGAAATCGTTTCATCGTGACGTCTCCCCTCCTTATGCTTCAACGAGCTGTCGCTCGGTTCATATTCACTTGGGGAAACTGACAGCGTGGAGGAGGAGCATCCATTGGGAACTGTTTGAGTAAAAGATCATTCACTGACCTTCAAAGAGGGGAGGCGACAGCCTTGTGGTATTATCACTGGACTGTTAATCCAGAGACCTAGACAATGTTCTGGGGACCCGGGTTCGAATCCTGCCACGGCAGATGGTGGAATTTGAATTCAGTAAATATCTGGAATTAAAGAGTCTCAAGATAACTGTGAATCCATTGCCGATTGCTTGGGGAAAAACCCCCCTGGTTCACTAATTTTCTTATAGGAAAGGAAACTGTCATCCTTACCTGGTCTGGCCTACATGTGACTTCAGACCCACAGCAATGTGGTTGACTCTTAACTGCCCTCTGGGCAATTAGGGATGGGGCAATAAATGCTGCCCGGCCAGCGATGTCCACATCCCGTGAACGAATGAAAAAAAAAGACGGTCGGAGGAAATCCAGAGTCACGGTAACGTAGATGGCGAACGCGCGGGACCTCTTGTCCGGTCTTCCCCTTTCCGTTTCGAAAAGCCAGAGACGGGTTTTGGGAGGGCGGTGTGGGCCAAATCCAGACCTCCTCGAATCGCGTGCCCCTTCCTTGCCCAGCGAATTTTCAGTGATTGAGCCTTGGAATTTTTTAATTGCCTCGGCGTTGGAGGGTTTTGCTTGTTGACGTAGTTTTGCCGTTTCACCTCCAGGTGCCGCTGTTGGTGTACCACTGACCGAGGAAGAGGCCAGGGTCTGTATGGTCCACGATAAGTACAAAGCTCTTACTCCACTAGCTACAGCCTACGCCAGGGCGAGGGGTTAGTACCAGCACGTCATCCCATGTCCTCCATGGGGTTTGAAGGGATTCAGAATGAGGAGCATCAGAGCGCCTAGGCCTGAAGTGTTGGAAATGCACAGGCACCTGTAAAAGACAGGAACTGGAGGCCATTCGGCCCCAGGCTAGCCTGGCTCATCACCGACCTGGACCGCCAACTCTCATCTCAATTTTTCTTCTTAAAACTTGCGACTGGGCGGTGTACGTCACATGCCGTCACTCGAGGAAGTGGCAGACGTTTTTTTTAATCCGGGAGCTGAGCGGTGACATTACAGAGGTTTATAAAATCATGAGGGGCTTGGATAGGGTGAATAGCCAAGGTCCTTTTATTTTTTGTCCCCCGGGGAAGGGGAGTCCAAAACTAGAGGGGCATAGGTTTAAGATGGTGGGGGGAGGTGGGGGGTGCGGCTAACATTTAAAAGGGACCTGAGGGGTACCTTATTCATGCAGGGGGGTGGTGTGTGTATGGAACGAGCTGCCAGAGGAAGTGGTCGAGGCTGGTACAATTACATTTAAAAAGCATCTGGACAGGTACTTGGATAGGAAAGGTTTAGGGCGATACAGGTCAAATGCTGGCAAATAGATCTGGTTCAGTTTAGGAGACCCGGTTGGCATGGCCAGGTAGGGCCGAAGGGCCTGTTTCCGTGCCGTATGACTCTAATACGGGTCGCCTCCTTGAGCTGCTTCAGTCGTCCCAGTGTAAGTAGACCCCCGCCTGCTGCCCCCCAACCGACTGCAGTCAACACCCAGGCAAGGCTGTTAGGAAGGAAGGGAGTTCCAGGAATTGGAACTAGTGACAGTGAAGTAACAGTGCGCGTGGCGTGTTTCAAACTCCTCAATGGAACAAAGAAATCAACCTTTTTTTTTATTTAAAAATCTGATCAAAGCCTTGAAATTTTCAATGCTCCCCCTACCCCACCCATGAGAATGAGTGTTCCCTCTCCTTCGTGTGAAACAGCAGCCTTCCTGACATTGTAATGTTGCTCCGGTTTTGGGGTTCTGCCTCTTTGTTTTTTTCCGGCCTCAACGCAGAAATCCAACCCAATCCAAGCTAATAAAAGCCCCGATCTACACGGCCTTTCCTGCTAATGGAAGTGGGGAGCGATGGCTTGAGGTGGGTAGAGACCCTTTCATGCTGTCTTTCCCCCTTCTCGCCCCTGGAGGCATTCGAAGCGCACGCTGACCTCGGTTTGTGGGGCCAGTTTCGATTCCTCGGGGGGGGGGGGGGGGGGGGGCGGGGGGAGAGTTTCGTTCACGCTCCACGTTGGGCCTGAACGGGAGACTCCTCACTTTCTTGCCTCCCGTCGTGGGCGTGTTGGGACGATTTACAGATCCATCATCAAGCTGCCCGGCCAAACGCACCTCCTGCCAAAAGTCCTGCCCCTTCACATTCCTTCCCCTCTGTTCGGCCTTTCGTTATTTTTGTACCTATTTACGAACTTTGAGGCCCACCTCAAGAGCGGTTTTCTGCTCTTGCCCCAAAAAAACGCTGACTTAATTAGTTGGCTGTTAAAGGTTGGGGATGGTCCTGCTCGAGTCAACGAGTGTGTTTCTTTTTCATTCCCCCCCCCCATTTTGAGAATCTAGATTGTTCCGTGAATCTGGGATTAGTTGACAGTGGCTGATTCTGGGAAAGGTGAGTCGGGGGGTGGTGGGGGCAGGGGGGAGGAGGGGTGGTGTTTGTGTTGGGGGTGGAGTTGGTTCTCGGTGCGAGATGCTGCGGTTTTGGGCCGGGTCACCGTGGAAACCTGTCCGAGCTGTGCCCTTTGCCCCGTAGGTGCCGACAGGATGTCCTCCTTTGGTGACTTCGTCGCCCTGTCCGATGTTTGTGACATCCCGACCGCCCAGATAATCTCCAGAGAGGCAAGTCCTGGGAGGATGGTCGTTGGGGTGCGCTCGCGCGTTGGCCTTCTCGGGGTCACACGCGCACAGGGGCCATTTTGGGCCTTAAGAGAATCGCGGGCCTATGGGAACGTGGTGTTAGCTGAGTGAAACAATAAGATCACAATGAATTTAGCAGAGACCCTTCGGCCCGCTGTGTCCATGTTGGTGATTAAGTACATATCTACACTTGTGCCATCTTCCGACAGTTGATCCTTCGTCTTATACACAATTGCCTTCCAAGTGTTCCTCTGAATAGTTCTTAAATATTGTGATGCTTCCTGCCTTTCAGCCAGTGAGTTCCAGATACCCCTCGGATCCCTTCTGAGTCATCTGTCACTCAACATAAATCTATGCCCCCTGGCTGCCGACCCCTCTATTTTCTTCCTATCTGTGCCTGTCGTAATTTTGTACACCACAGTCAGGTTCCCCCCCCGCCCTCTCTGCTCTGAGGAAAATAACCCCAGCGTATCTAAGTCTGTCTTCATATGTGAATCGTCTGCACCCTTTCTAGCGCAGTCATATTCTTCCTACAGTCTGGCAACCAGAACTGCGCACAGTTCTCCACCTGCGGCTTGAGTAATGTTACGTGCAGATCTGCCATAACCTCCCTCCTCTTGGATTCAATGCCTTGACTGATAAAGGACAAGTTTTCCATTTGTCTCTTTAACTCCCCGTCCCGCTGCCCTCAAGGGTCGGCGGGCATGTGCACACCAAGGTCCCTCTGATCCTCTGGATGTCCTGTACCATTCATCATCCCTCCTTCCTCCTCACTCTTGAGCCTCTTCCTGTCTGTCACATCGCTGCCCCCTACCCCCTCAAAAAAAAACCCTTGTGCAGCCAGGCTGTCTCCAGATGACTGGCCACTCTCACTGAGATGCTGACTGCCCGTCACAGGGACCCCACCCGCTTCGGTAGGTTTGGGTGCTGGGTGCTGTCCATGTCTATTAGACTTGCATTTATGTGGCATCTTTCACGGCCCTTGGCATGACCTGCAGCCCGTTACAGCCAGTGGAATGTGTCTGAAGTGCGGTCACCGTCTAGGAAAACATGCAAGTGCGTTTTGCTGGGAGCAAACTCCCGACGCACACAGCAAAAGTGCGATTTGTCAATAATCTGCAATAGGTGACAGTGGCTGAGGGATAAATATTGGGGAAGAGAACTCCCCTTGCACTTAGAAATGTCATGGAAGGTCTTAGAGGAACCCTGTAAGCCGCCAGCGAGGGGCAGGGGTGTGGGGGGTGCTCAACTGAGCATTTCGTGTAGATGACTGACTGTAGCTCCGACACAGCCCCGCTCGCTCTGTACGGGCACTGGGAATGTGGGCTTGGATTTTCAACTTTGGTCTCTGTGTGGGTGGGGAGTTCAGACTGCAGCGTTAGCAGCTGAGCCAGAGTTGGCACCACTTGGAATCCTTGAGCTGACTGGACACCGCGCCACTCCTGGGAAACTGGGCCCACGGTTCGGAAATGGGTGAAGGGGATCGAAGAGGAATTTTTGTCCCTGGAGAGTAGTCGAATAACCAGGGAAGGGTGGGGGTTGTTAGGGAAGAGAGGTGGTTGTTGGGCAATATGGAGCGGGAGTTTTCTGTTTATAAGCCAGGTGGGGGCGGGAAAAGGTCACTGGGGTCTGTTTCAATGAAGCCTGAGAATGTAGGCCGTGACGAATCCAGGCTGCCACTACTAAACTGTAACCGTCTATATCACAGGTGTCTGATGGAATTATCGCCCCTGGTTACAAGCAAGAGGCCTTGGACATTCTGTCCAAAAAGAAAAATGGGAACTATTGTGTCCTTCAGGTAAGTGGCCTTACCTCCCCTCTCTTCCCTTTCTGGGGTTACATCTCCAGTTTATTAACCTTCGAGATGTGGGCAAAGGCTTGCTACTGTCCTGATTGATTTGTTGTGTATCCTGATTTTATTTTTCTCCCTCTTTCTCTCTCTCTCTCTCTCTCTCTCTCTGCTGGCCGCCGCTGATTGGCACGGGGTCACTATAATAACGTGGTTGCAAAGGGACCGTGTCCCTCAACCAAACCTCGCGGGTTTAGCCCAGCCTCCCACTTGGAGCTTCCCGAAAGACTTGCATTTCGAATTATGCCTCGTGTGACCGGAACTCCCCGCAGAATGGGCGGAGAGTTGGCGCGTAGTTGAAGGCCACGTCCAGTTTGCCTGCACGATTCTGCTCGTGGATGAGGACTTTAGGGGTGTTTTTATTCAGTCAGTGGGTAGGGGGCGCCTCTGGCTAGTCCAGCGTCTGTTGCCCATTCCCTAATTGCCCAGAGAGCAGTTGAGAGTCAACCATGTTGCTGTGGGTCTGGAATCTCGTGTAGGCCAGGCCAGGTAAGGACGGCAGTTTCCTTCCCTAAAGGGCATTTAGTGAACCAAATTGACAGGGGATTTATGGTCACCATGAGGCTGCTCGTGCCAGATTTTTTTATTGAATCCAAATTCCACATCTGCCATGTCGGGATTCGAACCCAGGTCCCCAGAACATTGTGTGGGTCTCTGGATTGACAAGTAATACCACCAGGCAGTCTCCTCCCCGTGAATGACTGAGGACTGTTCTGGGAGGCAGGGGAAGAGGGGAAATCTGCCTCAATCCCTTTCGCCCTCTCACCTCCGGGCAGATGGCGTCATACCTGCCCGAGGCCGAGATACTTGGTCCCAAATTCCTGGTGTATGCACGTATCTGGGGAAATTGGGAGGAGTGGGGGGGCGCGCAGTTGGCAGACCCTGCTGTCAATATGGGCATCGCTAGCCCTTCCGCATTTGGCGGTTGTGGTGGTGGTGGTGGTGGTGGTGGTGATGGGCCGGGGAATTCCTTCTGTCTCTGGACTTTTCAAATCGCACCTCTTCCCGCAGATGGACCCGGAGTACGAACCCGACGAGGTGGAAACGCGGACCATTTTCGGATTGCATCTGGCCCAGAAGAGGAACAATGTGATCGTCGGTCGGTCGCTGTTTGAAAAGCAGATCACCTCACCCAAGGACGTAGGTCGCTCGACCGGAACCCCTTCAATTATTGAACGTGCCTTCCCGAGAGAAGAGACAGGGCTTTTTTTTTTGACGTTATTACGTCTCATTCTGAAGTACGGCGCTCTGCTGGACTGTTCCAGTCAGCGTGGGTCGCTCTGTCTGTCTGGTCAGGACGTACGTGTGGCCTGAGTGCATTAAGTGCCAGAACTGAGCCTGACGCCATCTTTGTTTCCTCCCTCCCTCAGCAGAACTGGTCAGCAAGTGCAGGGTTTTGCCAGGTTCCTGGTGGTTGGAATCTGTTTGTTGTTTTTTTTTCAATTTTAAGTTTCGGAGGCCTCCTGTGTGGCCGCACGCACCTGGGTTTTAATTTCCCTGGCCCCTCGGTGGGAAAGGCGCGAGCAGGGGATTGGAATTCAGCCTGGTGTGTCCCCCTCCAGCGTTGCCTTCTGTCTTGAGCTTTCGCTGAGTTAAGGCTCTGGTTTCAGGCCAAGGGCTGCTTCCCGGCTCTACCACCACCACCACCCCCCCCCCCCCCCCAACACCCCACGACAGCTCCCGGGTTACGAGTTCAGAATTGGCACCCTCGTCTTCCCAGGCCCTGACGGATGTTAACTGATGCCGACACGCTCCTCCTGCTGAGGGCCCCAGCCTCTAGGCCTCACTGTGGGCCTCCCTGTTCCTCCCCCCACCAATGTCAGCACTGACGCCAGCCACCAAATCCCTCGCT
>NC_063338.1:9251851-9252457 GCF_021869965.1 Rhincodon typus
GGCTTTGCGCCCCCCCCAACCCCTCCAGCCCAGCCGTCACTCCTGCCCAGACTGAGGAGCAGAATGTTTCCCTTCATTCTTCCATGCGATGGGAGTGTCGAAGTTAAGACCAGCATTTGTAACCCGTCCCTAACTGTCCTTGAACAGAAAGACTTGCTTGGCCGTTGATCGTAAAGAGTGGGTCTGGAGTCACACGTGGGCCAGACGAGGTAATGGTGGCAGATCCCTTCCCCTAAGGCACATAAGTGAACCCCCAGATGGGTTTTTGTTTTTAGTGACAGTTGATTGGCAACATTATTTACATGAGCTTTGTGTTCGGCTTATTCATTTAAATCCCACCGGCTGCAAATGCTGGTATTTGAATCTTGTCCCTGGAGCGTAACTTGCCAAGCCTCTGCCATTCTGATCCAGTAACATTACCACAGTGCCTTTCAGTAACTGTTCTCAGGCTATTTCAGTAACTACCTCCTCTGTCCTTCAGTGTTGGTCTATTTCTGTATTTTTTCTCTCACACTATCTCTCTCTCTCTCTCCCCACACCCCCCCCTCCACCCATATCCCGGTCTGCCTCTCCCTCTCGCGGTCTGCCTCTCCCTCTCGCGGTCTG
>NC_063338.1:9252467-9274406 GCF_021869965.1 Rhincodon typus
CCCTCTCGCGGTCTGCCTCTCCCTCTCGCGGTCTGCCTCTCCCTCTCTTTATCACTCTCTCTATCTGTATCTCTCTCTCTATGTTTCTCTCTTTATCTGTATCCCTCTAAGATTTCTCTATCTGTCTGTATCTCACTCACACCCTCTCTCTGTCTCTCCCTCTGCAGCTGCCAGATTCTGCGATTCGAGACCTGATAGTAGCCAGTATTGCTGTGAAGTACACACAGTCTAACTCTGTGTGCTATGCGAAGGATGGCCAGGTAGGTCTCAAACTAGGGGAGCAATACCTCCTCTATGTTACTGAACGTGACTGTGTGTGTGTGTGTGAGAGTGTGTGCGTGTACGTGAGAGAGAGAGTGTGTGCGTGTGCGTGAGAGAGAGAGTGTGTGCGTGCGCGTGAGAGAGAGAGTGTGTGCCTGCGCGTGAGAGAGAGAGCGTGTGCGTGCGCGTGAGAGAGAGCGTGTGCGTGCGCGTGAGAGAGAGCGTGTGCGTGCGCGTGAGAGAGAGAGCGTGTGCGTGCGCGTGAGAGAGAGAGCGTGTGCGTGAGTACGTGAGAGAGAGTGTGTGTGTACACGTACGTTTGTGTGTGTTTTTTCCCCTGCCGTCCCTTTCCTCTCTGACATTGTTCAGGAAGCCTGCTGCCCAAGCACAAGCCCTCACCTCGAGCCTTTGCCCCTCTGACCCCCAGCGAGCTCACCTTCTAACTCTCACAAAACATTAACCCCGAGGCTGTCACTGCAATAACCCCCGTCCCACTTGCCCCAACACCCTCCCCTACCAATACCCCTCCCCTGCCAATGCCCCAGCTCCCTCGGCCTCCGTTATCCTGTCGTGCCTCCTGCTGCTTCCCAGCTCCCTCCTGTGGGTACGAGTTCAGAATTGGCGCCCTTGTTTTTCCCGTTCTGCTGCGATGTTCCCTGATGTCCGCACACTCCTCCTGCCCCCCACCCTGGAGAGCTCCTGCCTCGGATCCTCTTACCTTCCTGCCCCCTTCCTGATTCCTGTATACCCCATGCCCTTACCCTCTCTGTCTCTCACAACAACGCCCCGCCGCCTCCTCCAAACGCTCTGCATGACCCAGTCCCTGCTCTTAACGACCTCACATGCTCGGAGTGGCAGGGTCAGAGGTTGCTGCTGTACTTGGCCGTGGATGTTTTGTGGAGTGGGGGAGGTAAATGGCGGACCTTGTTTGGATTTTGGGAGGATTGGGTTGGGGCGGGGTGGGGTATGGTCAAGCAGACACGCAATGGGCTGTTCAGACGTCGGAAATATCCCGGGGCTCAGAATTTGAGCCCAGCACTTTCCTGGCTCTGACTGAGCCTCGCAGGCCGCTTGACCTGAGAGCGCAATTTAAATGAAACCCAGGGATTGACATGGCTTAAGGGGCCTGAGATCCCTGTGGTGCCTTTTGTTTTCAAATGCAGAGGGTGGGCAGGGGTCTGGAATTCGCTGCCTGAGTTGGTGGCGGAGTTAGAGACCCTCAACTCTTTTTTTTCTTTTTGAAAAAGAGCCCCATGGGTGCTGTAAGCCGCAGGGCTGTGGCCTAGTGAAGGATGATGGGATCGGAAAGGGCGTCTCTGGGTCATCCTGGACAAAGTGAGCTGAACGACCCCCTTCTGCGATGGCTCATTCCTCTAGTTTCTAAGCTGCCCTTGCCCTATCCCAGCCTGTTCCAACCTGAAACCACCACATTGGGAGATCTGTCTGGTCTGCTCCCTGGGTGGCACGGTGGCTCAGTGGTTAGCGCTGCTGCCTCACAGCGCCAGGGACCCGGGTTCAATTCCACCCTCGGTCGACTGTCTGTGTGGAGTTTGCACATACTCTCCATGTCTGCGTGGGTTTCCTCCGGGTGCTCCAGTTTCCTCCCACAATCCGAAGATGTGCAGGCTAGGGTGGATTGGCCATGCTAAGTTGTCCCGTAGTGTCCAGGCTAGGTAGGGTTAGACATGGCATAATGCAGGGTGACCGGGATGGGGTAGGGAGTTGGGTCTGGGTGGGATGCTCTTCGGAGGGTCGGTGTGGACTTGATGGGGCCGAATGGCCTGCTTCCACACTGTAGGGGCTGTGTGATTTGTTGACGTCGTTGATTTGTTGGGTTGGGTCATCGTTGGGACTGCGGGTACCAGCTGCTGATGGTTTGACACTCGGCTGTTTCCCCCCCCCCCCACCTCCTGACCCTCAGGTGGTTGGCATTGGAGCAGGGCAGCAGTCCCGCATTCACTGCACCAGGCTGGCGGGGGACAAGACTGACCACTGGTGGCTCCGGCACCACCCCAAGGTGCTGGCCATGAAGTTCAAAGCGGGCACGAAGCGGGCTGAAATGGCTAATGCCATTGACCAGTACGTCGGGGGCACAATGGAGGTAAGCGGGCGCGGCTCGTGTTTGTGGGAGTCGGGGTGTCTGGTTCTTGGCTTCCGGAGGGCCGATGATGTCGGTGGGAGGTGGGGGGCACACCGGCGCGCGCGCGCGGCCCCCACCCCCACCCCAACCCCCAGGAATCTTCACTTCACCTCCCTGCCTCGAGTTGACTAACGTGGCGGAGAGGTCGAAGGTCAGCCTTGCTGTCGGGGTCTGAAACCAGATGTTTACCGTGGTGTGCGTGATAGTGCAGTCGCCTCCCCCCCCACCGTGAGGTAAATCCATCAGGGAATTCAGCAGCATTCTCATATCCCCATGCAAAAGATCTGACCTGCGTTTGTCTAGCGACCTGCAGGCGGTCTTGGCACCACAGCAGATTTTGGCGCCAGGTCTCTGGAGTGGGACTTTGAACTCATGACCTGTGTACGCTGACGGGCAGCAGTGGGTCGGGGGAGGGAAGGGAGCGCGCGTGTCACTGGGACGGGACTCGGGCCCTGTTGCCTGAGTGGGCTCTTCGTTGATTAACTCCGCCGCTGTGTATCCAGGGGACTGGTACTGACTGACTTCCCTTCTGTCCTTTGCCTTGTTTTTCTTGTGGGCCGGTCAGGAGGAGGATCTGCCCGCCTGGCGCGCCATGTTCGAGGAGCCCCCTGAGCCACTCTCGGACACCGAGCGGAAGAACTGGATCTCCCGGCTGAGCGGTGTTGCCCTGAGCTCGGACGCTTTCTTCCCGTTCCGTGACAACGTCGAGCGGGCCAAGAAGGTGAGTGGCTGGCGCCCCCTGTCGCCTACTGTGCTCGCTGTGGGGGGAGGGGATGTCACAGCCACCCCCCGCAGAGCACAGTGCATCCAAATGTGCCGTGGACCCCATGCACCAAATCAATATGGCTGCTGTTTTCTGTGGGGGATTGTGGGAGTGGAGGTTGTTAGGAAACATTGGAGGCACCAGGCCTCTCAGGCCTGCGTTGCGGTGGGCGAGCCGACCAGCATACATCCTCAAGTGTCCCAGGAAAGAGTGCTGCCCCTCGGGATCAAGGATCCCACCTGAATTCGTCGGGAATACGCTTGGGTCTCTGTGGAAACGCCGTTGTCAGGCATTTTGCGGAGTCCCAATTTGACGGGGATGGAGGTTGGGGAGCGCTCCAAGTGAATTAGGTGCAGATCTTTGTCCACGGATCCCAGGGTTGGATCTGGCCTGAGGGCTGCCCATCCAATCACCATGCTTCGCCCAAAGCCCTGGGGTCAAGGGTTTGAAGGGGTGAGCCATTCCCAAAGAGAGGCCACACCTTTTGGGGAGTGGGGGGTTTGGGGCTGGTTTTCTCATTACACTGGTCACATCGGAGCTGGTACACAGGCTGCTAGTCTGAGACATGGCCTTGTTCAACATCTTGCATCTTTAACCTTGACATGCTGATCTGCATCTCTGTTTAAAACAAAAACGCGAATCTAGTTATTGCGCTGGATGTTTGTCGTCAGAGACCACTGTTAACTTTTCTTGCCCCGTCTGTCTCCTCTCCCGCACTGAAACGTAGGCCTGGCTGTTGGTCAGTCTCTAATCCCTAGACCATGAGGCCTTGTTTCATGAATAGGCTCGAGACGACAAAGGGTTGTCAAAAGGAGACACTGGTCAGTCAAGCCACAGTTGAGAATGACACGCAGTTTTGGCTCACATGGGGAAAACTCCAGTTCGTCGTGATGTTGCCAGCAGAAAGGAAGGAATAGTCGCACGAAGTGTTTTGCGGAACAAGTTTGCAGCTCCGGTGCAGAGAAATCTTATGGGGGCGTCAAAGGAGCCACGTTGTTGTTCAGTGGGAATTAATGGTGGAAGGCCATTGAATCTAAAATGGGGTTAGACTCAGTTCTGAAGGCTGTTGGGGGATTTGAGATGCACCCTCCTAAGTATCTGCTGAATCCGTGGAAGAGTGCCGTGGGACTGGGCAGGAAAAAAACTGCATTAGGACAGGCTGCTTTGAGGTAGAGCAGAGATGGATGTTGTCTGCCATCTCTACGTTGTGCCTTGCGGTAATCCTCGTTCATCTTAAGCCTTTCCCCACTTCAGAAAAATCGGTGATGATTTGCTCTGGCTCGGGTATCGAGGACCAAGTTGGATTTAATTAATAAAAAGCACGTTAGCTCGAGTCTGCTGTTCGTGGTGGGGTGCAGCTGACCTAAAATGGCGGCTTGACAAACTATTGGATATGCCTGAGACGATCATGACAATCAGCTACCATAAGGAACAGATTTGTCTCAATGTTTCGGTGTACTTTTTTGAGATGGTTTTGCGCTGACGTGGCGTCCCTCCGTATGTACCGCAGTCGGAAAGAATTAAAGTTGATTGATTTCGGAGTAAACAGAGCAGCTATGTAGGTTGTGCCATGCAGGAACCCTGGGACCATTTTGTTAGAGGTCCCAGCCTCACTGGGTGTGGAATATAGTGGGTTTCAATGAGGACCAAACAGGAACAAGAGGCCAATCAGCTTTTTGTAGCTCAGTTAAGGTCACAGCTGATGAATACCCTAACCCCCGTTGACTCTCGAATATGTTCACCTTTAATTTTAGCTCTTAACTTCAGAGTTTGTTCCACTGTATCTGTTTTAGTATGAACCGAAAGAACTGCGGATGCTGTAAGTCAGAAACCAAAACAGAAGTTGCTGGAAAAGCTCAGCAGGTCTGGCAGCATCAGTGGAGAGAAATCAAAGAGTTAGCGTTGGTTCTGAGGAAGGGTTGCCGGACCCAGAGTGTTAACTTTAACTTGTCTCCAAAAATGATGCCAGATCTGCTGAGCTTTTCCAGCAGCTTCCGTTCTTGTCCTTATCATTTTAAGCCTCTCCGTGTAAGGGTACCAGTTTTGTCCGTTCTTCCCAAGGTGTGGGTTCCCTTGCAGGAAGTATGCTGCTCCAGGTGGGGTCTTGCGAGGAGTGGGAATTACAGACTGTATCCGTATTAAATTCCTGTCGTTTCTGTCTCTCCTTTTCCCACCCTCCCCGGACAGAGTGGAGTTGACTTCATCGTCGCCCCGTCTGGGTCAGCAGCTGACCGGGTCGTGATCCATGCATGTGAGCAGCTGGGTATAACACTGTTCCACACCAACCTGCGACTCTTCCACCACTAGAGGCTTCATGCACACACACACACAGTCCCAGGGCAGGATGCCTCCGAGTGTGACCCAGTCACAGGCCGTTATCGCAAAGAGATGTTGTTTGTACCATGGCCCAGATTGATTTGGCAGAACGTGCCCTGCCTTCCAAAGATTGTTGTTTTTGTATATGAAGAAAATTTCTGGGGTGACACCCGCTCGCTAGAGCAATGTGCCTCCGTTTAGTTTTACCAAATAAATGCCCACAGTTCGGAAGCCGAAGCTGAGTCTTGTGTGACTATGGGGGGAGAACTTGGAACACCTTGTGATTTAGAGTCATACGGCACGAAAACAGACCCTTCGGTCCAACCGGTCCACGCCGACCATAATCCCAAACTGAACTAGTCCCACCTGCCTGTGCTTGACCCATGTCCCTCCAAGCATTTCTTATTCGTGAACTTTTAAACTTTGTAACTATACCCACATCCACTACTTCCTCGGGAAAGTTTGTTCCACACACGAACCGCTCTGTGTAAAACAAAGTTGCTCCTCGTGTCTTCTTAAAAAAAACTTTCTCCTCTCATCTTAAAATTATGCCCTGCAGTCTTGAAATGCCCCACCTTAGGGAAATGATACCTATCCATTCACCTTGTCTATATATTCCTCATTATTTTATAAACTTTTATAAGGTCACCTCCTACGCTCCAGTGAACAAAAATGTCCTGGCCTACACAGCCTCTCCTTATAACTGAAACTCCTCCATTCCCAGCGACATCCTCTTCTGAGCCCTCTCCAGCTTAATAAAATCCTTCCCAGAACAGGGAGACCAGAACAGGACACGATACTCCACAAGTGCAATGGAGAGAGAGAGAGAGAGAATGGGGTGGCACTGTGGCTCAGTGGTTAGCACTGCTGCCAGGTTCAATTCTGCCCTTGGGTGACTGTGTGGAGTTTGCGCATTCTCCCCATGTCTGCGTCGGTTTCCTCCCACAGTCCAAAGATATGCAGGCTAGGTGGATTGGCCATGCTAAATTGCCCATAGTGTTCAGGGATGCGTAGATTAGGTGGGTTTGTAGGGGGATGGGTCTGGGTGGGATGCTGTGTGGGTCGGTGTGGACTCGTTGGGCTGAAGGGCCTGGTTCCACACTGTCAGGATTGTATGATCTATGATCTAGAAGTGGCTTGCTCTTCTCTGGGCTGGTATCTCCAACGCTCCCAGTTTTTCTGAGGTGGGGCACCTCAAAATCAGTGAAGGATCGAGCCAGCGCAGACGAGGGACCCTCTGAGCCATCGATTCTGTGCCAGCTTCAAGGCGACGCTAGTTAGTCCCCATGTCTGAAACGCAGAGGGCATTGGGGGAGTGGGGTGGTGCCATGAGAACTAGTAGAACCTAGCGGGTAGTTTCGAGAACGTGAAACCGTCGCAGGATGGTGGAAACCTGGGAGGAAGCTATCAGGCCAGGACTGTCCGCAACGGCTTTTGAGACCAGTCGCGGTCAGTTCCAGAATTCTTTCCCGCCTTTTGTGACGATAACACGTGGAATCCGGCAGGGAATTCAGGGAGACGGGAATGTCAAATGGAGTCCGGTCATAGCACAGTACAGGCCCTTCGGCCCACGATGTTGTGCCGACCTATTATCCTACTAAGATCAATCTACGCTGCATACCCTACATTTTACTATGCTCCATGTGCCTATCCAAGAGTTGCTTAAAACTCTCTTAAAGTATCTTGCCCCAATGAGCAATTCACTTGGTGCAACAAACATTGGGGGAGAATGGCACCACCTTCCTTTTTGGATAATTGGGAGCATGGGGCGCGAAAAGGTGCACAAACCTGGGTGGGGTGGAGGGAGGGTGTTTGAGGGCTGGAGGAAGAGGCTCAAATGGCACCATCTTGGCACTGCTACAGTCCAACTGCAGGGAATATCGGGACTGTGTCCCCCCCCCCCCCCCCAAAGGCCGCCTCTGTCCCTGAAACGGTGCGAAGTGCCAGAGGGAGGAAAAACCACGCGTCATTTTTTTGTTTGTTTGTTTTTGTAAAAGTTTTATTGAATTGAGGATTTTCCATCCGTAGGTTAGAAAATAAAAAGGCACTGGCATCTATAAACACTGATCGCGGCAAATACACCGACAAACAACTAGAAACACGATCGCCAGAGCAGTGCCCAATCCTCGTTTGTGTTAAACAGTATAAAAGGTTTACAATAGAATAAACACTGCATGGGTTGGGGGAGGTGGGGGGCAGAAAGGTTTCGATAAATAACAGCTCATTACAGTCAAGACAATTACAACATTGTGATCATTAAGACACTTGGGGAGGGGGTCCTGCAGCATTTGTGGAATAGAAGGTCGTGCTTTTTTTTAATTAATTAAGTAACAATGTCGTTCCTTTCATCCTTTTATCAGGTAGACTATGATCAAGGAGGGGTGGGGAGGAAGGTGGGGCTTGGTCCTTAACGATGGAGGGTGCGGTGTTGCTAATGGGCTGCACTCAATAGCGACGAGCACCAAAAGCCCAACGCAGTTCGATTTTTTTTCTTGAAAGGAAATAAAAACGGAAAATGTCTTTGATTGCCTTCGACTTTTTCCGTGACAGACACTCCCCTTGTGCAGGTGCAGGGCCGTGATAGGAGCTGGAGGACAGGGAGGGAGGGGTCAGTGGGTGTGTGAGAGAGAGAGAGAAAAAAGGAGAGTGGTGCTGAAGCTGGAAGAACGTAGTCGGACGTGCTAAGCACGCGCTATCCCGGAAGCTCCTGTCGCTATTCCAAGCAGCTGTCGCCTGCAGCTCTGCTCTCGCCGTCTGTCGCCCTACTCCAGCTGCCCAGAGTCAGCCAGCAAACTCCCCTGGCTCCTGCATTCCACCGGGCAGTGTATGTACTGTGTGTCGAAGGGAGAGAACACACGTGGTTAGAAAACCTGCCGTCTCTCTCACCGTCCTGCTTCAGCAACCGGGGGAAAGTGACCTCCCACAACGGGCGCGCTCTCCCTTTTAAGAGTCATACAGCACAGAAACAGCCTTCCTTCCGACCAGTCCGTGCCGACCACGTTCCCAAACTGAACTAGTCCTACCTGCCTTGTGCTTGGCCCATTTCCCTCCAGACATTTCTCACTCATGAGCTTATCCAAATGTCTCTTAAGATGTTGTAACTGTACCCACGTCCACCACTTCCACTGGAAGTTCATTCCACGCACGAAACACTACGTTTAAAAAAAAAACTCTTAACCACCCTATCCATACGTGGCGCAAACTTTAAAGAATTATTTACCTGAACCTCGAGGTCTCTCCCTTCTGCAAACACTAACCAAGGCCCTCCTTGTGTAAGTTCTGCCCTGGTTTAGTTTTACCAAAGTGCAGCACCTCGCATTTATCCAAATTAAACTCCATCTGCCACTCCTCAGCCCACTGACCCAAATGATCAAAAGTTCTTCGTAATCTTAGATGACCCTTTTCACTGTCTACTGTACCCTCAATTTTGTGTCATCTGCAAACCTACTGACCACGCCTTGTATATTTTAACCTAAATCATTTATATAAATGACAAACAAAAGTGGGCCCAGCACTGATCCCTGTGGGAACACAGCTGGTCCCAGGCCTCCAGTCCGAGGAACAACCCTCCGCCACCACCCTCATGTCTCCTATCGTCAAGTCTCCTACCGTCAAGCCAATTTTGTATCCAATTGTTGAGCTCCCCCTGAATACCATGTGATCTAACTTTACTAACTAAAGTCTACCGTGTGGAACCGTGTCAAAGGCTTTACTGAAATCCAAGTAAACAACATCTACTGCTCTGTTCTTAATCTTTGTGGCTGCTTCCTCAAAAAAAAACTCAGCAGGCTGTGCCTCAGACTTTGACCTGAAGTCAGACCAGACTGTCAGCTGTTGTTCTCCTTGTCAGCTCGCATTCCCCTTGGCTTTGACCCATGGACCCTTCAGGCTTAAGTGATACCAAAGACAGGACAAAAGAGCTGCAACCACAAAAGGGTGAAGGTAGTACCAGTCTGTACAGAGGAGAAAGTCCGCAACAATGCGAAGCCTCCCTTGCCCCACCGTGACCCCCATTTCGAGGCAAACTGATGACGCAGTGAGGGACTGTCCATTAGCTTGAACCTGACCTGAGCTACACGCTGATGGTGACCACCTCCCTGCTACCCTCCTGCCAACACTGCGCGCCAACACTGCGGACTCGTTCCTTCTGGCGGTGCTTCCTAACGGGGTCAGAGCGGACAGCGGAGCAAAACGACAGCGAGTAATAACTAACGGGTTTTTTTTTGGGCTCGCTGACGTGGAACCGCCCCGTCATGGAGGCTCTCGCTGCTGTTGGACTGACTGACAGTGCTGAGCCAACCCGTTTGCTCCGAAACGCAGCCGTCCCAGCGCAACGTTACTGTCGACCTGGCTCACTCGCTCCTCCCTGCCTACCCAAGGTTTCCAGTTCACGCAGCCAGTTGCTATTCCAGGTCATCACTCCTGACAAATCAGGTGACTAAGTCTGGCCCGCTCTTTCTCCTACGCTAAAGAGAACACACAAGTCGAATTACACTGGAAGCTCATGACCCCCCCACCAGCTCCTGCGGTACCCGCTACACATCAGAGACCTGAAGAGCTCCAGCGTGTGAACGCAACCACACAACAGGTGGGGCCCACCGTCTGTCTTTTTCTTTATCTTCCAACAAGCTCGCAACAAAAATCAAAATCAGCAACCCGTCAAAATGGAGAAACCAAAGGGGCTGCGGACGCTGGGAATCTGAAGCCAAGCCGGAAGTTGCTGGAGACACTCGGCGGGTCTGGCGGCATATGCGGAGAGAAAGCATGAGTGAACGTTTCGGGGTCCCGTGACCCTCCTTTAGAAATTCCGCAGGACATGGTCACAGCTGCTTGAGTTTCTCCAGCAATTTCTGACTTTGTCCCCGCGCGAACGGATCTCGTTATGAATCGCGGGGGGCGGGGGCGGGGGGGGGCGCGGTGAAAAATCGCAGCCCCTGTGGTGCCTGCTGGGCTCGAGGGGGGGGTGGGGGCCTGTATCCATGCTGGCGGATCCTGCGCGCTCCCTCTCAAGGGATGCCCAAGGGCAGATGTCAATGTGGAAGAGAGGCGTAGCCCACCGTCTCTGTTTCTCCAAACGCAATTCCTTGGGACGTCGGCAGCTGTGAGCACTGTGCCCCCTTGAGGTTGGGCCGCACGGCAAGCCAACGCGCAGCTTCCGCTTCCGGGAGCCGTTGGCACGCGTGGGCCTCGGCTCAGCAGGAGGGCCCACTGCGGGGAGAGTCGGCGGCGAGCTGGTTTCTCGAACCCGCTGCAAGGGCCCTGAAATCCACCCTCCACATTGGCACGGCCTAGCCCGTCCATTAGCTGGGAAGACGGGAAGGTTGCCAAGGGGACTGTCATAATCATGAGGGATCTTTTACCAACACTGCCCGGAGGTTCGATGCCACTTTTTTCTCCCTCACCTTCTCTGGTACAAGTGTTTTTCTTTTCATGCATTTTGAGAATTGGTTTCTACTCACCCTTGTTCCGTGTCTTATCTGTGTATACTGGGACAATGATGACTCAGATGACTGGCTGTTAGTTCCATCTACCAGCGGGTCAAACCCGGGCCTGTGGCAGTTGCTGCATCGCCAACCCTGTAAAACCAGAAGAGTCAACCCCGTTTGGTGGAAGCGCGTTTCGCAGGAGCGTCCTCAGCTGGAATTTAAACGGCGCGGAGGGGGCGGTTGGGTCGCGAGGCCAGAAGTCTTGGTCCTGGAGGTCAGAGGAGGTGAGGCAGGATGCCAGAACTGAAGGACCTGGGCGCCGCTGGTTCGGAGACGGCGTGTTGTCAGCGGCTAGGATTTGGTAAAGCACAGCGGTCGGAGGAATTGAGACGGACAGGAAGACTGGGCAAGAAAGGGAAGGCCGTGGATGGATTTCAACCCCAAAACCGTGACTTTTAAAATGAAAATGTGATGGTGGGCAAGTTATCAGGGTTTTAGGCCATGGGCCAGCTTTTGCAGCCACACAATGTCTTGTAACAAACTTCCAGCCCCTGCTGTCATAGGACTGTGAGGAGGCGATGGCCCAGGCAGCATTTACAGCTGAACTATTAATCCAGAAACCCAGATAATGTTCTGGGGATCTGGGTTCGAATCCTGCCACGGCAGATGGTGGAATTTGAACTCAACAAAAATCCGGAATTAAGAGCCTGAAGATGACCACAAATTGATTGTCAGGAAAAACCCATCTAATGCCCTTTAGGGAAGGAAACTGCCATCCTTACCTGGTCTGGCCTGCATGTGACTCCAGGCCCACAGCGATGTGGTTGACACTTAACTGGCCAATTAGGGATGGGCAATAAATGCTGCCTAGCCAGACAACACCTTCATCGCACAAAAATACGAGAAAAAGGAATGTGGCAGCCAATTTGTCACACGTTTCAAGTTCAAAGGGGTTAGCCAGGACACCAGTGGATAGACACCGGCTCTCCTTCCTGCAATAGTACATTGAAAGCCTAACGCAGGAGCCACCTGGCTCATCCATGCTCTTCAATCCAATCTCCACATTAAGCATAATAAACACCCTGCCAGTGTTACCTGTTGTTCTCCTCAAGTCATTCATTCAGTCTCTCCATAGCATAGTGCCTCCTCAGTACTAGGCCAGGACTGAGCCAGATTATAAACCCAAGGCTCTGGAATGGGACTTGAACACTCAACCTCAGGGGGTGTTACCAACGGAGTCAGAGTTAAAACACAATGCCGTTGACACTGCAATGAGCAACCCCTCCTTGCGGCCTGTGCTCAGGCCTGGGTTGGGTTGCTCCCTGGGAATTTCAACATGGACCCTTGCAGTTAGCGGGATGAGGATCCATGACGCTTTGGGCTGCATCTCTCATCCGCGCTCTTAATCCAAACTCTACATGGGTGCAGCATTAAGTGGAATAAAAGCCCCGTCGTTGTTACCTGTTGCCCTCCTAAGCAAGTGCATGTACAGATGGCACCGAGGTACTCCTTCTGCCACTGTTCCCCTACGTTGTACATGTTCCCCTCGTCGTAGCAAGTAGCTTCGTCTGCAGACAGAACAGACAAAACAGGTCAGTACAGTCAATGTCCAGCGCCAGAAATGTTCACGAGACTACAGTGGTTTATCTAAAAACTGAAAGAACTGCAGGGTGCTGGAAATCATCTCGTTCTGAGGAAGGGTCTCTCCACCCAAAACGTTATCTCCTGGTTTCCCTCTACGGATGCTTCCAGACCTGCTGAGCCTTTCCAGCAATTTCCGTTTTCGCCATCGACACTGGTGTATCTACTCACAGGACGGACACCCTGTGTGTCCAAGTGTCTCACAAACATCCGTACATCACCCTCGCTGTCAGAACACACTTGACGCTCGGCTCACGTCTGACTGTGTTGCAGACAGAGGGTTGGAACGAGGCACGAGAAGAAGTTGAGTTTTAAGAAGGGGTTACAATGTGAAAAGCGCGGTTAGCGGTAGCAATGGTGGAGCGATTAACACCGGGCGGTCCAAAAGACTGCCAGAGACTGAGGGAGTTTGGGGCTGGGAGGGATTGGAGACATAAAAAGGTGCGCAAAGGAGAATTTCAGAATCAAGGTACTGCTCGATCAGGAGCCAACGTCAGTCAGCAAACGCATGGGTGTTCGATGGAGGCGGGGGGAGGTGGGGTGGGGGTGGGGTTGGTGTCAACAAAGAAATGGGCACTCTCAGACGTGGGGTGTGGGGAGAGGGTCCTGCCCCGTGGTGGGTAGCTGAAAGCAATGACCGGCTGCCGGTCTCGCAGCAGATTAACCTCTCAAGCCTTCTGAAGGCACCCCCCCCCAACCCTGCCAACCACCCCACCAAAACACTTACGCGGTTCACACTTAAATTCCCCTTTGCCATTGCCCAGGCAAGTGCAGCTCAGCATGTGGCCCCCGTCGCCGCGGCGGTTCCACTTCTCGCCGACTCTGTAGTTCTGGCCGTTGTCGTGGCACCATTCTGGGCAGGAGGAGGAACAGTTTAGCGAGGGGGGTCAACTCAAAACACAAGGCGCCTCCTGCCTGCCCACACCCCTTCGGGCGACAGTCACAACTGCTTCACCCTGCGTTGAAGTAGCACCTCCCTCCTCCCCTCCCCTGCACCATCCCCCGAACTGACCTCTGTCAGACTCACCTTGGCTTCGCAATTATTCGCTCCGAGGGCGAAGCGGCAACGAAGACAGAGGCCTGGTAGCCGCTGCAGAAACCTGGTTGACTGGGGCATGCACGCAACAAAAACAAAAAGATGCAGTGCAGCGGTTTCCTCCCCAGAAACGCAAGCGCCTTTCCCCCTCTCACCCGGAGTTGGGTTTTTAAATACCTACGAGTAGGCACCTGGTGGAGTGGCCTGGCCCTGTTACACCAATGTTTTCAAGTCTCGTGAGGGACCTTTAACGACCCTCACAACCCCGCAGCACTGCCAGGTTAAGGCTACTTCTCCTGGGTGAGGGAATGCAGGCAGGTTGTCCCCCACTAGACTCGTTGGTTGAAGGAATTCAGAGCAGACCCACCCCTCTGAAAAGGCTCCCATTTTAGTTTCCATCGGTGCCGATGAGCAGGATACACTGGTTTTCCTTGAACTGCTTGGTACGAGGCAGGCCACTACCGAAAGATACTCCTGCATTGGCATATTGGGGGGTGGGGGGGGTGGGCAGGGGGAGGGGTGCCACGCCTTCTGGCCCACTCCGTGTGCCCCAACACAGACCTGGAGGACGCCCCCCGACCCCACCACCGACTGGGTCGGGCCCAGCATCCCCATCCCTCCTGAGGGCCCACCACAAGTCAGTAGGAATGCTCGACAAGGCTACTCGGCCCGTAACGCCTATGCTGGCTCGTCGGAAGATCGATCCGCTAGTTTCATCCCGTCCTTCCCAAAGCTCTGCAGATGTTCCCCTTCCACTGATCTTTAAAAAAAATGAACCTGTCTGTGTCTCTCACAGTGCATTCTGGACTAGATCATCGTAGAATCCCCTACAGTGTGGAAGCAGGCTATTTAGCCTGTTAAGTCCATGCTGACCCTCCCACCCAGACCCAACCTATCCCTGCAATCCTGATAACTAACCCACCTGGCTTGCACATCCCTGGACACTACGGGCAATTTAGCATGGCCAATCCACCTAACCTGCACAACAATGGGAGGAAACCAGAGCTAACCCACGCAGACACAGGGAGAACATGCAAACTCCACACAGTCTGAGGCTGGAATCGAACCCGGGTCCCTGGCACTGTGAGGCAGCAGTGCTAACCACTGAGCTGCCGTGCCATCCAATATCTCTCACTTTCACCAATTATCTTAGATTTGCCCCATTCACTGACTCTCGTCAGTGAAAATACTTTTCCCGATCGACTATCACAATCCTTCGTTGTGTCGAACGCTTTGGTTCAGTCTCCTCCAATTCTTTACCCCAAGGAGAACAGTCCCAGAATCTCCGATATCTCAGCGTTATCCCTCCCCCTGGTATCACTGTGGTCCCTTCCCCCTCTTCTCAAAGCACTGCCAATCACACGCAGCAGTGCCCAGGCCTGAGCACAGCATTCCTGTCGGGTGTCTCACCAGTGATGTAGGGAGGTTTCGTGGGAACATCTTGTAGTGTGTGCACTTTGTAATTCCGTTCGGCGTAAACCAGCCGCAAGTCTCAATCTCTTTCCGTCACTGTAACCACTCTCAGTCACCACACAAGACCACGCATTCACCCAGAATCACTTCTCACGCTTGGGGCACCGTCAATGCCCTGGCCAGTCGATCAAGCCTCACTAGGTCTTGGTTTGCGGCCGACGTCCTGGTTTCCTAAACCCACAGAAGCGAGGCGGTTCCCCATGTGACCATGTAATGATCGCATGTCAAGTGGTCATCTCCAAGTCGTGTGAGCCCTTGCATTGGCCGTGGGGGGGGGGGGTCAGGGTTCAGGGACAGGCCAATGCACCCCCAGTCATGCTTGTCTGTTTCGGCGCTTTCTACAGAAACTCTGTCTCAAACATGCCAAGGGAACGTGTGGGGAGGGTGGGGAGGGAATCGGGAAAGTGTGGGGGGCTGGGGGAGGGGGGGGGTGGTTTGGGGAAAATGTGCGGAGAACTACTCACTAGTTGAGTCACACCTGAAATGACCACTTCCATAGCCTAAGCATTTACACCAGAGTTTGAAACCAGTCTCTGACATTCGCTCCCACTCCTGGCCGATGGCGTAGTGGGAGTTTGTGGCCGTGTCGAAGCAGGATTCATCGGGGATGAGGTGGGAGGCTTGGTCGGGAGCTGCAACATAAAAAACGAAGAACAGGGTCAACTTGGTGGAGGGGGTGGGAAGGAAAGACCCCACAACGTCTGAGCTTTTGATTCGGGATTAAAATACAGAAGTCCTCCACTCCACTCCACTCCCAACCGCGGCTCACTTGGCACAGGCTCTCTCCTCGGGTCGCAGATCCAAGTCACCGCTTATCGACCCGAGCACAGAATCCAGGCTGGCGTCCCCAGTGCAGCGCCCGGGGGAGTGCAGCACTGCCAATGGGTACAGTCACCTGGGTTAGATGCAAAAACTGCTGGGGCCCTCAATGTCCTCTCTGCTGGATGCAGGCGGTCTTGTGACACCATGGGGTCCCACTTGGGAGGTTATCCAGGTGCCTGAAAACAAACTTCGTCAACTGTCACCCCCCCCACCACCACCATGTTAGGTTCTGCGAGACCTTGCTGTGCTCATGTCTCCCGCTGGACGGCGATGACTACAATTCAGGGCTCGCACCTGGTGCTGTGGAAGGTTGCGGAAGGCGCTACACAAATGCAAGCTGTTGGGACTGAAGCGGGGAGATGGTAAGATTCCAGCCAGGGTCAGGGGGCAGGGGGGAGGGGGAAATGAAAACTAAGTACAACTTGCAATTATATAGCACCTTCTCAAGGTGTATTAGTCTCTGAAATCCTTGTGGAAACAGACACCAGTCGCCAGCTGGGAAACAGATGATGCCTGACAATGGAGATAGTGAGCAGGACAACCCTGTGGTTAATGATGAGCGAACAAATGGACACCCTCTGGGGTGAACTCCACTGTCATTCTTCGAAGGGGTGCCACGGGATATTTCAACATCCTTCCCACCCGGGGTTGAAGTGGGGGCTAAGCCTTGGGTTTGACGCCTCCTTCTGCACTGACTCTGACAGGGCTGCACCCCACCCCCAACCCCGTGGCAGGACAGTGGGGCAAGGAGAGTGTGATGTGACGTGAGCCCCTGACCTTCCTTCTGGTGCAGAGAGAAGGGTCAACCCCCCTCCCCACCCCACCCCAAGTGTTACGGGATTTGGAGCTGACATTCGTTCGAGGGAAAGCAATCGAGCGTGTCGAAACGGGAGGGGGGGGGTCTTATCTGCAAACGCACCCCAGCGGGCGGGCACTGCCAGAGAATCACAGGGGTGACCTTTCGCATCCGCGCACGCATGCGGGTCCCTCCCCATCTCTCGACGTCGCTCTCACGCCTGGTTCGGTTGATCCAGTCTGCCCCAGGCTTAATCCACATTGACTGAAACGAATCGAAAGGGCACCCCCCCGCCACCACCAACTCCTGTCCTGCTCCCTGACTGCCCCCACTGCGTCGAAGACCGCTGTCGGTATTTGCTCAGCCAGAGGGAGCAGGGTCAGGCTGGTAAACTGCACTGACAGGGGCCCCTTGGTCTTAGCGTGTCTGAAGGAGCTCGTTCGTTCCTGACGCCATCCGGCCTCGGCACAAAGGGGTCCCAGGTTCCACGCCCTGCCGCCAGGGCCTGTTACACCCCCCTCTGCAGGCCAGACCGCCCGCCCCAACCTGTCTGCTCCTGGTCTCCCCAGTGGCGAGAGGGGCTCTTCATGGTGAGGGTATGGAGCGTTTCACAAGGAGTGGGGGTAAAACTGAACCCCGGCTTCCCACACAGATCCCGCTACTAACCCCCCACCCCCAACCGAGGGCCGGGTGTGCAGCAGCTCATGGTGAATGCTTCCAGAATCCGCCACGAGTCCATGGCCCGGGTCACTCGCACCCGGCGTTGTTTCGCTTTAAAATCCGTGTTTCCCCCCTCCCGCCCCCCCCCCACCCCCGCTCCATGGCATTGCTCCTTCCCAGCCCTCTGTTAGCTCCTCCTGCCCCACGTGACCCTCCAGAACCTCTCCGACCCTGGCCCCGAAGGGATCGCCTCCTGTTTTAGGTGTTTCCGCCCAAGCATCTGCGCGGTCTCTCCAATCCTGGGCCTAAACCTCGCTGCCCTTTCCCGTCAAGAAACCGTTCCCCTCCCCCCCCCCCCCCCCCCCGACTCCCCCACCTCGCTTTCAGCACACCCCTTCAAACCCACCCGCTCGGGTGAATTTTGTTTTTTGTATTGTGTCAGTGCTCTGTGAGATACTCTGGAACGGTTTACAAAAGGCGGTAGACGAATGCAAGTTGTTGCTGTTGCACAAGGATTGAAGAGAGGGGTCTTTGGGCCTTAAACCTTGCGTGGATGATGCACTGAGACACTGGTTAGTGACAGACCAAATGCCCCTCTTGTCATGGGTTTCTCAACATGTTTCTTCCTTCTGCTCACTCCTTCCTCCAAAAGCTAGACAGGCTGCACCACACTCACCAGGCGGCCCTTGGGCCAGTTCTTACCCGCTGCAGGCTCTGGCAAGGAACTGCACCACCGCACAGGCCCCGGAGGGTGCAGCAGAGGAGCTCCTCGGCCTCTTTCGGCCTAAGCGGGGCTGAGCGGTCAATGCCAACGGGGAAGGGGGATTCACAGCTCGAGGGCAGGGGAAGAAATCTTGATGGGTGGGGGGGGGGGGAGGTTGAGGGGGGGGAAAAGATAGGCCCCGGGGGGGGGGGAGGGGGGGGGGGGCGGCACATTGACGGTACCGTTAACCGACTGATCTCTGGAAGTGCCCAATGCCTTAATCAGTCATCGCCGCCCTGTCACAGGGTTACTTGGAAAGGTTCGGTCAGGTGGGGTGCCAGGACACAGGCGGTGGCGCCACTTACAGGTACTTCCGACCGTGATGACTTCCTCCAGGATCTTGTGCTTCCCTTCCGCATCTATGGCCTCCACCAGGACCTTGTACTGCGTCCCTAACACGAGGTTGGGCAGCACAGCGTACGTCGATGTGCCCGGTACCCGGAGCTGGACGGCAAGAGTTTTTATTTAAAAGAAGAAAGAAAAAGAGGGGGAGAGAGAGAGAGAGAGAGAGGAGGTAAATTCAGACGGCGCCCCTTTCATTCCCCGAGAACGCAAGTTATCGTTTTGTTTTGGGCGGCTGGGTGGGTGGCGCCGAGGGTCGGTGGGGCGCGAACAGATCATTTGCAAGGGAGCCGGGAGTTCCTCTTTCTGCCTGCCCTGAGGGCTCGGCCGGGTATCAAGAGCCAGACCTAGGCCACCTCAGTTTCGACTCGGTCTGGATGAGGCCTGCTGGGGGAAACGCGCGTCAGGCTTGGGCACGGGAGAAGCGATGGGTTCCGCCCTGCCTCTCGCCCCCACCCCCCACTCGACTCCTCCCCGGCCCTTCCCATTGCTGATACCACACTCCCCCCACCGCCCGCCCATCCCGGACGGGGCCGCCCCAGTCCCGTCCCGTCCCGTTCGCGGAAGCTAGCAGGGCCGAGGAGGGGTGGTCCCCGAAGGAGAAGCGAAACTCGCATGAAGTCCTGGCCCGGCCCGAGGAAGGTCGGAAAACCAACGGCTGAGGCTGTCTCCTGGCCGGGCTGGGGCCTTTGTTTTCTTCACCGCCAGCAGGATGCCGGTGCAGCTGGCTCAGCAGTTAGCGCCGCTGCCTCACAGCCGCCGGGGGCAGGCGGGGGGGAGGAAACGGACCCGGGTTCGATTCCACCCTTGGGGGCGACCGTCCGTGCCACGCCTGCGTGGGTTCTCCTCCTCCTACAGCCCGGAGACGTGCAGCTTAGGTGTGGATGGGCCACGCTGAATTGCCCCACAGGGCCTAGGGATGTGTAGGCCGGGTGGGTTAGCCATGGGGGAATGCAGGGTTACAGGGATAGGGTAAGGGGGAGCGGTGGGGTGGGTGGGGGTGGTGTACGGGGAAGTTGTGGGTGTGGGCGGGATGCTCTTCAGAGGGTCAGTGCCGACCCGATAGGCTGAATGGCCTGCTTCCACACCCTGGGCCCTGCTGTCACTCTCTCAGCCGTCGCTGGCTCTGGGGAGGTGGCAGCGCCCACGCGAGTGGCTGACCCAATTAAGTGCATAACCCGCGCCCCACCCCCCTCCACCCCCAATCGAACAACCTTCCCATCGCCCTCCCGCCTCCAATAAATGACACCACTTAAGCACTGGGGGGTGGTGGGGGTGGGATTTGGAAGGTGATTTACCTCGAAAACTTTCTCCTTCTGGCCCACAGGGTGGCACGTGACCAGGTACTCCCAGGCGACGGTGCTGGGTTGCCAGGAGATGATGGTCTTGGGCTGGCGCCCGTGCCCGTTGGGCAGGCCTTCCTCCTCCACCACCAGCCCTTGCGAGTGGGTGGGGCTGGTGGGGCCCTGGTGGTAGGGGCCCTCGGCGCCGGTACCTTGGCTGCCGCGACCGGGGCTGGTGGTCCTCCTCTCGTCGTCCTCGGGCCTGACCGGTCTTGGCAGCGGCGACCGGTCATCGGGCTGGCCGGTGGTCCTGCCTCCTTGCTCGACCGACGGCCTCTGACCCCCGTCGCTGGGTCCTGCAATCGGCACACCGCGGCCCTCGTCATACCTGGTCTCTGAGGACAACTCTGACTGCTCATAGACCGAGGGGACGTCCAGATACTCGGGCTGCCCTTGGCTTACGGACGGTGAGAGCGTGGCAAGCTGCGGGAAGGGCGCTTGGAGAGCAACGGCAGGTCGAAAGGTTAATAAAAAGCAGTCAGCGCCCAAGCCTTAGCGGTGGGGGGAAGCGAGCAAGCTAAGAAACAGCCGATCACCCCCCACCCCCACCCCCACCCCTTTGCTGGCTTCCCTCTGCGTGCGTTTCTACCCCAATGCAGAAGCACCCTGGCCCCAGCGGAGGCGCTTTAATGGAAGCTAGACACAGGCCAGAGCAAGCGCTGCGTGGCAAAACGGCACAGGCCAGCGGGTCCCACCACAAAGCTGCAGAGGTCAGGCGCAGCGATACTGCGGCGCTCACACAAGCCGGAGGGTTCTGGCGGCTAAGCAGTGCGGTGTGCCCAGTGGGGGTGGGGGGCACCTGATCCTTGCGGCGAGGACGACATCCAGGCACAGTCTGAGCATTTTCAGCCTTTTTCTCTCTCTTACACACACACACACACACACACACACACAGGAAAAGTTACTCAAACATTCCCATGCTATTCCCAAATCGCTCCTGCCCCAACCAATGGGTAACAGGATTTTAGCCCCAACACTGAAAACAGCTGGTAACGGTACAGTGTCAATATGAAGTTAGTGTAACATTCAAAACCACAATTAATAAACACTCAAAACATATACTCCTGGCCTGACTACATCTTACGAAACACATTGGGCTCCTGGCCACATTGGATAACACAAGCGTCACGGCTTAACTTCATTTGAATGGATCATTCTATCTATTTATAGTCACAGCACGGGCAGAGGCCATTCAACACTGTGCAGCCTCTTTGCAAAATCCCCTCTAAGAGGCACTACGCGCCCTGCCCTTTTACCTTACACCCTCCAAATGTTTCCTGCTATAAGCACTTCTATCAAATTCTCTTTTGAAAGTTCAAACAAATTCCCTCGCAGCTCCGTTCGAAGGTCGGGCATGTTTCTGGGGAGGTATGGAGGCACTGCACCTCAGATGGACCTGTGTGGCTTGCTCCATGCTCAGTCAGGGTGTGAGCGACACACACACACACACAGAGCCAGGAAGCTAGGCTAATGCACGATATACAGAACTTCAGCTGATGAAGGAGCAGTGCTCCGAAAGCTTGTGATTTCAAACAAATCTGTTGGACCGGTGTCATGTGACTTTTGACTTTGATGCACAATGCCGCTGGGGAGGGAGGGATTTTGACCCAGCGACAAGTGAAGGAACGGCAATATATTCCCAAGTCGGGGCGGTGAGTGGCTTGGAGGGGGATCTTACGGGGGGGGAGGGCGGGGTAGTATTCCCGTGTATTTGCTGCCCTCCTCGATGGAAGTGGTCATGGTTTTGGAAAGTGCTGCCACAGGCGACTGGGCTGTGACGCTGCAGTTCATCTTGTAGACGGTTTCACGCCACTGCTACTGAGCGTCGGTGATGCTGGAGGGGGTGAGGGGGGGGTGCGGTGGATGCTTCATGGGTACATTATCCTGCCCCTCCCTCCCGCAAGACCATTCCCCATCTGAACTGAGCCACTGCCCAGGTTGGCACAGGGCTGAGAGGGCAGGATTGTACCTACTGCAGAGAAAGGCTTGGGGGTGGAGGGAGGGGTGAAGGAGGAGGAGGAGGAGTAGAGCAGGAGGTCACTGGAGTCCCCCTTCAACGGAACTGGCTGTTCTTCTACGTCATCACCACTTTCCCATGCTATCCCCGAACCCCTCCAGCCCAAATAAATCGGTGACTGAAGGTTAGGCCCGAATCCC
>NC_063338.1:9274416-9287605 GCF_021869965.1 Rhincodon typus
CCCTCCAGCCCAAATAAATCGGTGACTGAAGGTTAGGCCCGAATCCCTCCAGCCCAAATAAATCGGTGACTGAATGTTAGGCCCCGACACTGAGGACAGCTACTGAACAGTGTCAATACTTGTTCCAAACCACGACTCCCTCTTCTGAAATTTTAACCATTTCACGGGTTAGTCATCACCGGCCAGACTGGAGTCGGCACAGGGGTGGAGTCGGCACAGGGGGCTTCGCCCCGATGGGAATTGGGGTTGGGGGGTGCAGGGAGGGGCTTGCCGGCTCTTTTCTCCCCCCAACTGCTTCCCGTTTGAGCGGGAGCCGAACTCCTGAGCCATTCCCAAGGAAGCCTCGAGCAGGGAGTTTGCCTTGCAGCTGGCAAACGCAAGCCCCGTGCCATCTGCGGGCTGTGGGACTCTGTCCCCAGTGTTGGCCGGGCAAGGGGGGAGAGAGATTGTAAAGGGGCCTCCACGCTGACAGGCTGGTGTGGTTTGTGGGCCCTTCACCTGCTGAGGCAGAGGAGGAGAGCAGCTCGGGGCCTTGAACCTCCCTCCCTTCCGCCTGTTAAAGAGGTGCTTACCTGTGATTTTCTTCCCGCTCAGTGGCTCGCTCTGCAGAGAGTTCTGAACAGCTCTGATGTTGATGGTGTATTCAGTTCCAGGCCGTAGTCCTGTTCGGGAGCGGGGAAAGGAAGAACACTCGGCCTGCTTACATTTTCTTCCGAACCGAGGGACATTGCTCCTTGTCCCTCCCCACACCCAGCGGTCGGACACAGCATGAGCTTACACCCTGCCTTCCCCTGCAACAGGGCACCGGAGGCTGGAAAGCGCAGAGCGCCGCTACGCAGTGGCGAGCTACGTCCAACCAGGAAACTCCCCTTGCCCTGGCTGGGCGTCGTGGACGTGATCGGAACGTCCGCCTGGTTCCACCACGACCACGCTCTTCCGGAGCCAGCCAAGTCCCAGAGTGGGGCTGCCGATTGGCAGCTTCTGGCTCGGAGGCAGGGACGCTGACCCACTGCGACATCCTCGTCCCGAGCTCCCCCTTGGGCGGAACTCCCTCCGGCCTTCCGACAGAATGGCGCACTGGGATCCTGTGTGTCCGTCCAGCCCGGGAGGGCTGAAGGGGTGTCACGTGTGCCGCCAATTCCGAAAGACCGCACTCTCGACACCGCACGGGGGTGGGGGGGGCATTGGTCTGGATTGTGTCGCACCAGGCTGGGACCCACACCCTTCTGTCACCGTTACCGACTGAGATCGACCATTTACCCGCACGAGGTAACGAGGGGAGGCCGTGGCCTGGAGGTGTTAATCGCCAGACGGTTAACCCTGTGTTCGAGCCCCGCCATGGGAGATGGGGGAAATTTGAATACAATAAATATCTTTCATTCGTTGGATGAGGGCGTCGCTGGCTAGGGCAGCGCCCATCCCTAATTACCCAGAAGGCAGTTCAGAGTCAACTATGTTGCTGTGGTTCTGCAGGAGGATGCAGGCCAGACCAGGTAAGGATGGCAGTTTCCTTCCCTAAAGGACATTAGTGAGCCAGATGGGATTTTCCTGACAATTGACAATGGATTCATGGTCACCATTAGATTCTTAATTCCAGATATTTATTGGATTCGAACTCCACCGTCTGCCGCGGCAGGATTCGAACCTGGGTCCCCAGAATATTATCTGGGTCTCCAGATTAAGAGTCCAGCAATAATACCACTAGGCCATTGCCTTCTCATGTAACTTCCCATCTGGACTCCAGAATCTAATGATGGCATGAATTTGTTGCCAACTGTCGGGAAACCCCGTCTGGTTCACTAACTGTCCTTTAAGAAGTGGAACTGCCGTCCGTACCCAGTCTGGCCTACGTGTGACTCCAGACCCACAGCAATGGGGGTGGCTGAACTGCCTTCTGGGCAATTAGGGACGGGCAATAAACACACAGACACATCCCACGAATGGACTTTTTAAAACAAAAAAAGAACGCACCAACAGGTCCATAGCACAAAAACAGGCCATTCAGCCCATCTCGAGCCTGCGCTGTTTGGCACGGGGACGTGGTGAGCAAATCCAAGCCGGGCCGGCTGGACGAAGGCGGGAGGGGGCGCGGGGCAGATGGGAAGAGGTGACGGTGCTTACCTGTAATCACCGCTTCGTGGGTGTTGATGGTGGGTCGCGGATAGAGCTCCACTGGGCGCTCCCCCTTGGCATGGTAGGTGACGATGTAGCCGGTGATGCGGGCACGCGGCCGCTGCCATGTGAACATGATGCTGTTGGTGGTCGTGGAGATGAACCGCAGGTTGGATGGAGAGTCGATGGCTGAGTTGGGGCGTGTGGGGTGGGGTGAGAGAGAGAGAGAGAGAGCGCGAAAGGGAGAAGTTAAGCTATTACTCCAAATGGGGCAAAGAGACCAACAACATTCCCGTCCCACTGCCCTCAGAGCGCCTGCACCACACCTGACAGCTGTCCTTACCCTGACTGCGGAGGTCCTCCCACTCCGACGCTCCCCTGTGGTACTCAAACCCTTCGGGATGCTGGTTTCCCAAATGGGGAGGACGTTTTTGTTTATTATTACTGTTCACTCGTGGGGTTTGCTGGTTGGCCTAGTTGCCCTTGAGAAGGTGGCGGTGAGCTGCCTTCTTGAACCCCCTGCAGTCCTCCTGCTGTGGGTCGACCCACATGATTCCACAATTTTGACCCAGCGACAGTGGAGGAACGGCGATATATTTCCAAGTCAGGACGGGTGAGTGGCTCGGTGGGGAACTTGGAGGTGGTGGTGTTCCCGTGTATCTGCTGCCCTTGACCTTCTAGATGGGTGTGGCTGTGGATTTGGAAGGCGCTGTCTGAGGACCTTTGGTGAATTTTTGCAGTGCATCCTGTAGATAGCACACACTGCTGCTACTGAGCGTCGGTGGTGAAGGGAGTGGATGCTTGTGGATGTAGTGCCGATCAAGCGGGCTGCTTTGTCCTGGATGGTGTTAAGCTTCTTGAGTGTTGTTGGGGCTGCACCCATCCAGGCAAGTGGGGAGTGTTCCATCACACTCCTGTGTTGTGCCTTGTAGATGGTGGACAGGCTTTGGGGAGTCAGGAGGTGTGTTACTTGCTGCAGGATTCCTAGCTTCTGACCTGCTCTTGTAGCCACTGTGTTCATGTGGTGAGTCCAGTTGAGTTTCTGGTCAATGGTAACGCCAAACATGTTGAAAGTGGAGGATTGAGTGACAGTAATTCAGGGTTTCAGTGATTGCCCTAGGATGTGGTGGTGGTGGAGGGGGGTAGGGAGGGGGGAGGTGGTGAGGGGCTCAGTCCTCTACCCTTCTTGCCTGGATGGCTCAAGTTGGTAGAGGGAGTGCATAACAACATTCTGCACAACGTGGACTGTCGGAGAACAGATCTGGGACCAGGTTGTACTGAGGGATGATGTGGGGAGGGGTGAGCCAAGTTAACGGGTACAGCACACAATCTGGGCATGAGGTGGTGGGAAATAGGGGTTCAGAAAGACAATGAAGGGTTTGTCCTTCCCCAGCCACCCCTCCGAGGATGTGGTGAGAGGACTCTGGGGTGGCATGGTGGCTCAGCGGTTAGCACTGCTGCCTCACAGAGCAAGGGGCCTGGGTTCGATTCCACCCTCGGGCGACTGTCTGTGTGGAATTTGCACATTAATGCCCTGGGTTTCCTCCGGGTGCTCTGGTTTCCTCCTGCGGTCTGAAGATGTGCAGGTCAGGTGGATTGGACGTGCTAAATTGCCTATGGTGTGCAGGCTGGGTGGGTTAGCCATGGGAAATGCTGGGGCAGGGGGGGTTGGGTCTGGGTGGGATGTTCTTCAGAGGATCGGTGGTGGACTTGATGGGCTGAGTGGCCTGCTTCTGCACTGTAGGGATTCTACAATTCTTGACTTTCAAGCTACGAAGACAGCCAACAGACTGAAGGTCCTTCTCAGTGGAGGTTTCCTCATGATAAATGTGCAGTTTGATGGAAACAATTGAACAAAAACAGTCACTGTAGGTAGGTCACGGCCCAATTTACACAGGAGAGACCACGTCTGGAGTACTGTGCACAGTATTGGTCACCTTCATCTCAGAAGTCATCAATGTGAAGGTTTACCAGATTAATTCCCCAAAATAGAGGGGAAAGACCAGACAGGCTAACCTTGTATCCGCTAGAGTTTAGCGGTGCTATAGAGATGGCTTGATCAAAACATATAAGGTCCTGAGAAGATTTGACTGTGCGCATGTGGATAGGATATTTTGTTTTGTGGGACAGTCTAGAACGGGGCGGCGGGGGTCACGGTTTAATACTGTCCACATAAATACGAGACGAAGTGAAAGATATTCCTCAGATAGTCATGAATCTTTGGAACTCTCCTCCTGAGAAAGGAGTCTGGATCAGAGAGTTGAACATTGTGAAGACAGAGGTAGACAGATCCTCGGTTAAATAGGCGAAAGGTTAAAGGTTATCGAGGTAGGCAGGAAAGTGGTGTCATCAGGTCAGGCACAATCATGCGGCATGGCACAGCAGGCTCAAGGGCCTGATTGGTCCTGATTGGTATTTTCACCGGACATTAGTAACACCCAGACACTGATAACAACGTGACGGGGGGCCTGGCCCTCGCTCTCCAGGAGAGAGGGTAATGCTTACCAGTCCGAGCTATGACCGAGGAGGGGGTGCTGCGAGAGTCGCCATTCAGCGAGTAGATGTTAATGCTGTACTCGGTGCCGGGCAGTAGGCCTGCGAAAGGAGAGAGGGGAGGGAAAGAAAATATCAGCGTCAAATCGAAGGTGAAGATGCGCGGCCGGCGCCGGGGAACGACGGAACTCTGAAGGCAAGGAAGGGCCGGCCTAGTCTGATTCAGCACTCACCTGTGCTAAGCAGGGAGTTTGCACCGAACTGAGGTTAGACCCCTGACCAGGCCACGGCTGGGATACTGCAACCATCTTTGACACTGCTCCCCAACCCCACGCCATCCACCGCCATATTTCAGGAAGGAGGTCAAGGCCACAATGACCCAGTGTCGAGGGACCGTGGTTCTGTCGGGATTTTGATGGTTCTCCTCGGGGCAGGAAGTGGGGTTACAGGAAGAGTCGATAAAAGGGTCTGACGAGAGCAAGCAACTGGTTCCACTTGGGGGTGGGCGGAGGTGTCAAAATTCAGGAACAAACAGGCAGGTGAGAACTATGTTTCCAAACACAGTGAATTGAGACTGTGGTTGGTCAAAGCCAAAATGAGGAATCGGAACAAAAATGCTTCCCGAGGTGGGGGGGACTTCCTGCAGGGATACTGGGGGGAGGTGCGGGGAAGGGAAAGGGCCAGCTGTGGCCTTTCCATTGAGCTTTTCAAATTGCTAGCACAGATGGGCCAAACGGCCTCCCTCTGCGCGGCGCATCCATTCTCCGATCAAGAAACAGCAAAGTAAGGAGTTGGGGGGAGGTGGGGGGTGTGGGGGGGGTGTTTGGTAAAGTGCACCGAGTCCCGCAGGCCAGCAAGCAAAGGGGATGCGGGGTCAGGGGAGGGGAGTCTCTGAGCTCTACCTGTGATGGTGTACGACCTCTGGTTGGGCCCCACAGTCCTCTGCACTGGGCTTTGCCCGCCGGTGGGAATGGCGTCGATCTGGAAGCCGGTGATGGTTTCAGCCTTGGTGCGCCACTGCAGGGTGATGCTGGTCTCCGTCACCCCGCTGACACGGATTTTCCGAGGAGAGCCGACGTCTGGCAGGGAGCAGCACGGTTACAACAACAACAAGAAGCCGCAGGCGATGGAGCCTGTCACGCTGCGTCAATTCCTCCCAGGGTGCCACACGGGAGGTCTGTGACGCCACCTCACCCTCCCCGCCCCCACCCCCCAAATCTCCGAGCTTCACCATGAGGTGACCCTATAAGGGTTTATAAAATTAAGAGGGGGCATGGATAGCGTGTATAGCCAAGGTCTTTCTCCCCCAGAGTGGGGGAGTCCAAAACTAGAGGGCAGAGGTTTACGGTGAGAGAGGGAAAAGATTTAAAAGGGATCTAAGGGGCAACTTTTTCACACAGAGGGTGGTGCGTGCATGGAATGAGCTGCCAGAGGAAGTGGTGGAGGCTGGTACAGTTACAACATTTAAAGGGCATCTGGATGGGTCCATAAATAGGGAGGGTTTGGACGGAATGGGACAAATGCTGGCAAATGACACTAGATTAATTTGGTCGGCACGGACGAGTTGGGCCGAAGGGTCTGTTTCCATGCCGTACGTCTCCGCGACTCTACGGCAGAACTGGCGCTTCGGACAAGAGCGAGGGTTTTAAGCGGAGCCTCGGGCAGTGTAGAGAGAAGGGGGGTGGGAGGCCAAGCGAACACAGAGCAGGTCTCGGGGAGGGCTTTCTGGAACTTGGGCGGGCGAAGGAAATCGGGGGTTGGGGGGAGACTGGAGGGGGCCGGAATTGTAAGGGAGAAGGCCGTCTCCGAGAGTTGCGAGACTGGAGCACTTACGGAGACGGGAGGAGTGGGTGGGGGGTGTGTGGCAGGTGGGCGCGGATTTGTAAAGAACAGGACGAGAATTTCAGAAAAGGTGGGGTTGGCTAAGCCTATAGCCTCGGTCAGCAAAAACATGCAGGCCGAAGTATCCCAGCAGCATCTCTGGCGAGAGGTCGACGTTTGGGGCCGATGTGACTTCAGGATTCGAACCGTTAAAATCTTGTTCTCACAGACATTGCCAGAGCTGGTGAGCTTCTCCAGCACTTTTCGTGCTCCTGTTTCAGACCTCCAGCGTTCACAGTATTTCACATCTGCACGTCAGCGCGTGCTGGAATGGAACGCGCACTGGCCTGGATACGAGTGAGGAGACGGGAAGGAAGAGTTTAGGGTGCGCTGAAAATTTGTAAGGGGGCTGCAGGACAACGGGAGGCCAGCTCGGGAAGGGGATTAGAACAGCCAAATCCAGAGAATGAAGAAGACGTGCCTGGGAGGCATAATGTTGCCGTGAACGGAGGGTTTGAGTTATAAGGAGAGGCTGGGACAATTTTCTCCGCAGCGTGGGAGATTGAGGGGTTAAATAATAGAGGTTTATAAAATCATGAGGGGTATAGATCAGGTGAACAATGGATTTTTTTCCCCCTAGGGTGGGGAATTTCAAGACTACTTTTAAGATGGGAAGAAAATGATTTTAAGAAAGACATGAGGGGCAACATTTTTTTTAAAACAGTGTTTCGTGCGTGGAATGAACTTCCTGAGGAAGTGGTGGATGTGGGTGCAGTTACAGCGTTTAAAAGACATTTGGATAAATACGTGAATAGGAAAGGTTTGGAGGGATATGGACCATGCGTAGGCAGGTGGGACTAGTTTACTTTGGGATTATGTTAGGCATGAACTGGTTGGACCGAAGGGTTTGTTTCCGTGCTGTGTGACTCTATGACAAGAGGCCGAAATAAGTGATCTTTGGAAGAGTTTCTATGACCGTCAGTGTGGAGTTGCGGGTGGGAATGGGGAGCTGTCAAGATACTCACCGTCCAGTGTTGCTTTGATGCCTTGCAGAGGCCTGCTGGTCAAGATATTCTTGATGGTGTACACAAAGATGTTGTACTTAGTTGCAACCTGATTGAGAAAGATTTTGCAGAGATTTTACACAGAATCTATAGCACAGGAACAGACCATTCGGCCCAACTGGTCTGTACCAGTTTCATCCTCCACGTTCACATCCCAAAACCATCTTCATCTCCCCCACACCAGCCACAATAGATGCTTTGAATCCTGTCTCCCTCCTGAGCCTAAACGAACCTACACGATTTACCTCCACCACTCGTAAGTGGCACAGCCTGCTCCTTTCCCCTTTTGTCCCGCTCTGTGTCGTCTCTCCTGACTTCCTTGTTGGATTTATTGGCAGCCATCTTAGATTTGTGACCCCCCGCCTGAGCTTCAGACAGTCACGCTGGCAGTTTTCAATGAAGAGATCGAGGGCAGGTAAGAGGCCAAGGAGAGGGGTCCAAGTGGAGGGGGAATACTGGGAGGCGGGTGACGGGATCAGTGGAATGAGACAGGGTGGGAGGGGGGTGGATTTCTGCCCAAAAAAGTGAGTGCAGAGACGGGGGCAGAGGAAAAGCAGTGCTACTGGATTGTACAGGTGGCATTCAGGAAGATGCCACACAAAAGGCTACCACCAAAGAAAAATCAGGACTCATGGTGCTGTGTGGCATATTGGCATGGACTAAAGACTGTCTCATGGACAGAAGGCAGAAGGAACCAACAGGACACTTTCAGTGACAGCTAAAGCGAATTATATCCAGTGTGGCAGAGATTATAAAGTCAGACGGCTAAATATGCCCAGGTGTGTCGTGGTTGGAAATAAAACTGCTAGAAAGGTGGGCAAGAATACAGCAGGTGGAGCATAATGTGGAGGAACGCAAAATTAACCACTGTCTATGGGAAAAAACAGAAACTAAATTAAAATGGACTGTTTTGAATCGTGAGGGTTTGGGAAATGTGGTATACTTGAAACAGCAAAGAGTCACAGAGTATAAAAATAAGAAGTCTTTCTGCAATTGTGCAGGGCCTTGAGTGAGGCCACACCTTAGGGACTGGACTTTCAGTCTCCTTATTCAAGGAAGGACAGACTTCCTTCAGTGAACACTAGGAAACTTCACAATACTGATTCCCGGGATTATCACGAGGAGAGACCGAGTATTCTAGATCTGAATCTCCTAGAATTCAGAGGAATGAGGGGTGATTTCATTTAAACCTGTCGAACCTCATTTCTTTTAGGCAGAAAGTGGTTCGTGTGTGGAATGAACTTCCAGAGGAAGTGGAGGATGTGGGTACAGTTACAATGTTTAAAAAAAAGACATTCGGATTAGTACATGAATAAGAAATGTTTGGAAGGATACAGGCCAAGCGCAGGCAGGTGGGGCTAGTTTAGTTTGGGATTATCGTCAGCATGGACTGGTTGGACCGAAGGGTCTGTTTCCATGCTGTATGACGCTATTAACTCTTCAGGAGCTCAAGTGGAGTGAGGGTCGTTTCACCTGGCTTGAGAAATCGAGAATGTGGGGTCCGAAAAAGACTGGGCCATTCTGAACGGAGATGCAGAGAGAATCCTTCCTTCAGAGGGGATGGGAAACTTTGCAGATCTCTACGTCAGTCATTGAGTACATTGTCAAGACCATGTTAGTACAGACCATGGCTCAGTGAGGGATATGAGGCTAGATCAGTTCGGATCGTTCCGAACAGCAGAGTGGATTTGACAGCCCGACAGCCTGCTCCTAGCTCTCCCCTTCCTACGTGCCTGCCGATCCCAAGTGGCCTAGCCCCAGTTCTAAGGAATGTCAGTTTGGGGACGGGTGCCCACGTTGGGGGAGGCGGTCTCACCATGAGCCCAGAGACGGTGGCGCTGGTGTTGTCTGGGCCCAGATTCAGCTCCTTGCTGGGCCCGGCTTTCTCCCTTGGTTTCACCACCACCCTGTAACCGGTCAGATCGGTGTCGGGTGCGTGCCAGGCGATGGTCATGCTCGTCGGAGTCACCTGAACGAATTCCAGGTCGGTGGGAGGCGGAACGGCTGCAAGGCGATGGGGAGAAGTGGCTTAATGCATTGATGCGGCACCTTACGGAAACTTAGAAGGATTTCCCGTCCCCAAAAAAGGAAACACTGCTTTCCAGCCAACAAAGCCCCTGCATTTGTCGTCAATTTGTACACAGCAAGCTCCCACAAACACAAACATGATGATGACCGAAGAACCAACTTTTAGTGAAGATGATCGAGGGGCGTTGAACAGTAAAGGATGCGAGGTATATCCCCTCCGCCTCTGAAGCAGTGAAATGGGACCTCAAACTGAGGGGACCGACTGAGATTCTCCCCGCGTCTGCGTGGGTTTCCTCCGGGTGCTCCGGTTTCCTCCCACAGTCCAAAGATGTGCAGGTTAGGTGGATCGGCCATGATAAACTGCCCAAAGTGCCCAGGGATGTGCAGGCTAAATGGGTTAGCCAAGGGGAATGCAGGGTTACAAGGATAGGGTAGTGGGGATGGATCTGGGTGCGATGCTCTTCGGAGGGTCGGTGTGGACCCGATGGGACGAATGGCCTGCTTCCATGCACTGTAGGGATTGTTTGAGATCTTGCGTTTAAAGCTTGCACTCCCTCAGTCAGCCCAAGTGTCACCCGTGCGTTCAATCCCACCCTCTGGGAACTCTGGTTACAGGTTGGCGCCCAGGTCTCAGTCCCACACAGACAGGCCAACATTGGGAGGTTGGGGGAGGGAGGGGGTGTGTGGAGCTGGGCAGCGGTGGAGTATTCTTCACTTGTTATACTGAGCCCACCTTCAGGGGCCTGGGTAAACGGTTCAGAATCCAACAGGTTCAAAACATCACCTTGAGGATCAATCTGAGAAGTTGGGACCAGAAGAGGGGAGAAGGGGAGTAGTTAGCATCAGGGACTGTTGTTGGATTGCTGCTAATATCCTAACAGGGTCACAAATGCCCCTTTAGGGAAGTGAATCTGTTGCCCTGACCCAGTCCTGGCCAATATTGGTACACTTCCATAGGAACTGGAAAGGGCAGCAATTTTTACCCATTCCTAATTGCCCTTGAACCCAGGGGCTTCCCAGGGTCATTTCAGAGGACAATTGCAAATCAACCATGCTTGGAGTCACATGTAGGCCAGAGCAGATAAGGATGACGGATTTCCTTCCCTAAAGCACATTGGTGAGCCAGATGGATTTTTACAACAATTGGGAATAATTTCACGGTCACCATCACCAAAGCTGGTTTTTCATTCCAGAATAATTAACTGAATTTACTTCCACCACCAGCTGGAACAGGATCGTAGAATCTCTACAGAGTGGAAGCAGGCGATTTGGCCACACTGATCCTCTGAAGAACATCTCACTCAGAACCTACCCCTACCTCCCCACCCCTTCACTGTAACTCTGCATTCCCCATGGCTTACCCACCTAGCCTGCACATCCCTGGACACTATGGGGCAACTTAGCACGGCCAATCCACCTAACCTGCACATCTTTGGACTGTGGGAGGAAACTGGAGCACCCGGAGGAAACCCACACAGACACCTGGAGAGTGCTAACCAGTGAGCCACCGTGCCATCCCCTTTGGTGAACCCATGTCCCCAGAACATTATCCTGGGTGTAAGGGTGGCTCAGTGGTTAGCACTGCTGCCTCACAACGCCAGGGGCTGGGTTCGATTCCACCCTCAGGCGACTGTGTGTGGAGTTTGCACATTCTCCCCGTGTCTGCGTGGGTTTCCTCTGGGTGCTCCGGTTTCCTTCCACAGTCCAACAACGTGCGGGTTAGGCGGATTGGCCATGCTAAGTTGCCCGTAGTGTGCAGGGGTGGGTAAGTTAGGTGGATTAACTGTGGGAAATGTAGGGTTACAGGGAAAGGGTAGAGGGATGGATCTGGGTGGGACGCTCTTCGGAGGGTCATGGTGGACTTGTTGGGCCCAACGGCCTGTTTCCATGCTGTAGGGATTCTGTGAGGTGGCCTGCCAGTGACATGGCACCCACTAGGCCACAACCTTCCCCAGCCCCATGTCGACATGGCCGACCCCCAAAGTATGCGAGAAAATGTGTCTTCAGATCAAATCACGTGACGGGCTCAGGGGTGATGTGGGGTATCAAAGCTCCTCGAGTTAAGACTAATAACAACAGCCGGAAGAGCTCAGAAATGCAAAACGATAGCAGAGTCTCCTGATGGCGGCAGGATGATTAATCCAGCGAGCAAGAGGTCCGCATGCACAAAGCCGGTCGGGGTTCACTTACAGTGGCATGGGCCTCCCCGTTGTCAGCGGGCAGGTGCCGTTACTCTCCAGAACGTTCTGTCGCGGTGAGGTGGTGGGGGCAGTGGTGGGGGGGCAGTCGCTTACCTGTGCTCTGGGTGCCTATCAGAGGGGTGCTCTCCTGGTCATCGTATAGGGCATACACCTGCACTGTGTACTCGGTGCCAGGCCTCAGGCCCACCAGCTCGGCGGTATCGTCCTCAGAGTGGGGGCTGGGCAGCAGCTCCTGGACCCCGTCCTCGGGGCTGGAGTAGATCACTCTGTAGGCCGTGACCTGACCCTCGGGGCTCTCCCAGGCCAACCGGATGGAGTCTACCTTAACGTCTGTGAAGGTCAGCCCCTTTGGGCGGTCGATGGCTGCCGGGGTAGGGTGGTGGGGGTGGGGCGAAGAAGGTCAGGGAACGGTGCAGCAACACACAAAGACAACGACGAGGACAACGACACAACAAGACAGAGAAAAAAAAAAGTAGGTAAGCGTCTCCTCCCGAGTGGCTGCTTCCAGTCCCCGGGGAGGGGCGAAGTGGGCGCTTGGGAATGGTTTGGCATGGCACCGACAGATCAGGCAGGGCACTGGGCAGCTCAGTGGCACGCCGAGTGGGAAGGCCCGAGGCGGGTCTTTTGCGATCATGGTCGGCTCTCCACGGAAACCGTTCCCGCACTTTTTTTTTTCCTTCTCCACCCCCCCCCCCCCCCAGCCCCTCTTGGCAAAGCGTTAGCGTTTTAGTCGAGAGCACGCGGGCGCGTCGCAGGTTGGCACATCTGCTGGGTCCCACAGCTCCGAGAGGACCGACAAATGCGGCAATTCCACACAGTGAGGCGTTCCGATACAGGGACCTGTACCCGGCTCACCGCGCTCCAGGCGGCTCTAGCCTATCGATGGAAAGCGAAACCGTTCGTTTTCCATTCCACTCAGCTGGGACAGCAGACGCTGGGATGTGACAGACAGCAGGAGGTCAGGAGCGACGCCGAGGCAGAAGGCTTCGTCTGAACAAAGCAAATCGGCAAAAGAATTCGATCTCTTAAAAGACTACGCTGAAGCTCGCCTGGGATTTTGAGCTTTGAAGGCTTGCCAATCGTAAACGGGCTTCCTTCCCTATCGCAAGGTTGAAACAATCGAGGAACGGCCTCCCGCGATTGTCAGCCAACAATTCAGGAGGAGGCAGTGAGGCCAGTGTCAATACTGACGAGCAAGGGGGCTGCGCTGTCGAAGATCAGCACAGCAGGCCCATGTTCTCCTTGGGAGTGGCTCCTTGACAACCAACCCTTCCACAACAATCCCATCGCGGCCATTCGGATCACGGCCAGGCCTGCGCAAGGCCAAACATAGGGCAAGCCTGTCAAAAGCCGCCCGCCAAACGGCCGAACAGGCCTCAATCCTCGGTAAGGTGGTTTAGGCCTCAAACACTTGCCGGACTGACTTTGGAGAGCGTTGGGCGGGCCCTGAAGCCTGTCAGCGGTTTCGGG
>NC_063338.1:9288005-9293999 GCF_021869965.1 Rhincodon typus
GCAGGAGTGACAGTAAGACGTTGCCAGGTCACCGACCGACCCCATTAGCCCTGGTCCTGCGTCGGACTGGCGCCTCTGGAGACTGACCTGCCGGGACGGTGTGAGATATCACTGGGCCGATGCCATCCTTCGGGGCACTGGTGACTCTGTAGCTGGTCACCGGGGCGACGGGGGGCTTCCAGCTGATGGTCAGGCTGTTGTCGTGCACTTCCTTCACCTTCAATGAAGTGGGCATGTCGATCTCTGGAAGAGAGGGGGGAGAAAAGGCACAGAGAGAGAGGTGGGGGGCAGGGAAGAGAGAGAGAGAGAGTGAGAGAGAGAGAAAATGGGAGACGGTGGGGGAAGGGAAACAATGAAAATGGCGGAGGTTGCCATCAGAGAAGGCCTGCGAGCAAATTCGCCCTGTCCTGTCCGCGCTGGCTGCTCACGAGAGACCAAGTTTGCCCCCCTACCAACTCACCAACCAACTCCCCCCCCCCCCCACCCCCCCCCACCCCCCCCCCCCAACCTGCCCTAGAGACTGCCCGTGGTACCAAACAATGGGAGCTCACCCCCGTCCCTCCACTGAGGGCCTTCCCATGAACCCGCAGTGATACGCTGCGACCCCCACATACACCACCACCATCCCCGTCCCGTGACCCATACGGTCAGACGGCCCGTCCCACAAAGAGACCTCCTATGACCCCAGGGCGGCGACACACACCTGTGACTCCCTCCCCGCGTTGGCATCCCTTGGGAGGTCATTTCCTCCGGCCGGGTGAGCTTCAGTCTGGGCGTGACTGGATGCGACCGGTTACCAGTCTGAGGAAAACGCATTACCCACGTGCGCACAGTGTGCCATTCTGCTGTCAGAACATACTCGTTCAAGATGGTCGACGAGACCAGGCAAAGAGACGGGAACTTTGCCAACCTGTGGTTTTTTTTTTGTTTTCATTACACATCCGGTTTCGTCACGGCCCGGAACGTGTTGGCCCAGAGGGATGGAGGAGCCAGATCTTTTCGATTGACTGGTTTTATTGACCTCAGGAAGTCGGGGAAATACTTCCGAGTGAAAACTATTAGGGCCATGGGGAAAGGGGCAGGTGGTCGGCTTGCCCTTCGTGGAGAGGTGCAGCTGATGAACAGGCCTCTCTCTCTCTCTCTGTGTGTTCCTTTCAAAACCCCAAACGGCCTTGAACTTTGACCCCTCGCACCGTGCTTACCTGTCTTCTCGGAGCCCACGACTGGCTTGCTGGTCGCCGGGCTGTCTCCGCGGCCGGTGACGGCGTAGACAGTCACCGTGTACTCGGTGCCCGGGCGCAGGCCGGAGATGGTGGCAGTGGAATCGGCCCCCGGTACGGTTATCTCCTTCACTGGTCCACGGCCTCCTGTGCCAGAGCAGGGAGTAGTGGGGGGGAGGGGTTAACAGGAAAAGTACGTGCGGGTCACTGAATGCCACAGGATAACTACATTACGGTACACGTGGGTAAAGCATTGTGGGGCATGCTGCCTTCACTCCACTCAAAATCCCTTTTCTCCCCCCCAACCCCCCGGAAGTAAACAAAAGGATCAAGCGTCAACCACAACATGACTGGGGGGTTAGGGGGCACCAACCTCTGGCATGCCAGCTGCCATGTTGATCAGGGACGCTCAGCGGGCCTCCGGGGCGCGAAGCAGGCTCGCTGCGCACAAGGAGCCTGAGGCCTGCTTTGGGCCTACTTTTCCCCCCCACTTCGCCTGCAAGAGAAGGCGGCAGCACTACAACGCAGGCCCCAGATTCTTCAGCCAACCTGAGGTGGCCTCGAATTTCATTGCTCAGTCGAGTGAGATAGATGGAGAGAGAGAGATAGAGCTCCAGGTTAAGACATACTCGCGGCCTTTGCCAGCCACTGCTGGCTTTCCTCCAGCTCCATTTGTCCATCCATCCATCCACTACTACCACTCCCTCCCCACCTCGCCCCTCTGGCCTTGCCCGGCCCAGGGGTTGGTGGGGGGGGGGTGTTGGGGGGTTGGGGTGGTGGAATTGTGTGCATTGCATCAAAATGGATCCTCGATGGGTAGGCCCGAGTTCTCCTTCTGCGGCCTCTAGGTTCCTCATTCCCAGCCTCTCCCCACTGGATCCTGCGACGACGCTTCCCAATCTTTCTCAAAATGCCCACCTTCTCACCTTTTTAGCAGCAGTCAGGGGTCGGGGGGGTAACCCTATTGATGTTTATAAAATCACGAGGGGCATGGATAGAGTGAACAGTTAGGGTCTTTTTCCTAGGGTAGGGGAGTCCGAAACTTGAGGGCATCGGCTGAAGGTGAGAGAGGGAAAGGTTTAAAAGGGACCTGAGGGGCAACATTTTCACACTGAGGGTGGCACGTGCATGGAATGGACTGACAGAGGACAAGGCAGAGACAGGCTCAATTTCAACATTTCAAATACATTTGGACAGGGACACGGATAGGAAAGGTTTAGAGGGAAATGGGCCAAACACAAAACGAGACTAGTCCAGTTTGGGATAGCAAGAACCGCCGATGCTGGAGTCTGAGATAACACGGTGTGGAGCTGGAGGGACACAGCAGGCCGGGCAGCATCAGGGGAACAGGAAAGTTGACATTTTCGGGTCGGGACCCTTCTGAAGGCATTTCTGAAATGTCACAGATAACTGTGTTATCTCTAGTTCAGTTTGGGAAACCTGGTCAGCATGGACGAGTTGGGCCGAATGGCTTTTTCCCGTGCTGTATGGCGTGACGAGTCTATATCTGGGCTGCCATCTCTCTCTCTCCCCCTCTCTCTCTCAAACGTAGCCTGTGTAAGGTGAGGTGTCCAGATCAGAACTGCCTGTCTTAACAAGGAAGGTACCAGGTCAATGCTGAGTTGGATCCTTTTGCAACGACTGAAAGTCCCCATGTCGACAGCTTTCCCCGGACGGCCATGCTCCCTCGCACAGCGACTGCACAGAGGCACGTACCTGACTCTCCGAAAGCGATACGGTAGAATTTAACAGTCACGGGTGGTGGCTTCCAGCTGATGGTAAGGCTCTTGGGCGTGGAACGGGTGAATTCCAGGTCAGTCGGAGAATCGGAGACTGGAGAAAGAAGTGGCTCGCATTAAAACATGAGGCGCAGGGCGGAGGGCAGGGGGGTGAGGGGCCTGTGAGCCTGTCCCCCACCTCACGAGACGGAACACTTCTCTAACCCCACAGCGGCCCCCTCCCCTTCCCTCTCACAGTCGTACTGTTTGGGAAGGCAAAAAAACAAAAATTACTGGAGAAAATTCTCCAGGAGGGCCTCTGTCCGACCCCTCTCGAGCCCAGTCAGCGTTGACCGTGAACAGGCTCGTTGGACGCTGGGGGTGACTGAATCCGTTTTGATCGCATTTGATTACTCCAGTCTGCTGAAGCCACTGCGTCCGCGAGCCGCCGGAGGGAGGACGATTCGCAATGGGAACGTCGGGACTGTTATACCGTGCAAACTACGGGATGCAGGATGGACGTCGAGCTCTGGTATTGTCTCTCTCTGTCACGGCCACTCACGTCAAGAAGCATCAGCGCTGAAAACAATTCTAGTGCGGCCCAGTTCAGGCGTCAACATGAGGCCTCGCACTGCCCCTTGGCCTGAACCCCACCCACCCCGCCCCCATTCCCCCAACCCTTCAGCCTCCCTCCCAGTGGGTGCCGCTGGGCGTAGGCCAGCTTCCCGCAACCACCAACGCTACCCACCACCCCTCCCCTCCCCCACCAAACCGTGCCCACCCCACCAAACGCCTGATCCACCCACGGGCGCGGGCCAGCGCCCGAGAGGTTGGGCCCGGCTATGCGGCCGCAAGGGGCCTCGCGTCGCCCCGGCTTACTTGTGGACTGCTGGCCAACCAGGGGCAGGCTCTCTTGCCGGCCGTTGTAGGCGTAGATGCTGACGACGTACTCCGAGCCCGGGGCCAGGTTGGTGAGCAGCAGGGAGGTGCGGGAGGCCGGCACCCGCTCGTCCTTGGGCCTGGTGCTGCCCTCGAGCTGGTGCCGCACCCGGTAGCTGGTGACGCGGGCTTTGGGGGGCAGCCAGTGCACGGTGAAAGAGGTGGTCGCCACACCGGAGAAGTCGATGCCAGTTGGTGAGTCGATGCCTGCGTTTGCAAAAGGGAGCGGGCGGGGGGTGTTGGGGGGTGGGGGGAACATGTCAAAAAGACTCTTGTGCGTCGCCGCGGAACCTGGCACGACCTCACGTCATCCCGAAGCCCCACTCCCACCCCACCCCTGGCCGCCAACCCGCACACAGCAAGATCCCGCGTGCCGCCGCACCACCGTTACCCGGTCAATCGGCTTTCTGAGCTTTGGGAGAAATATGCGGCCAGGCAGATCTCGCTTCCCCATGCCAACTCTTATCCACGCGCGCCCCCCCACCCAGCCCCCCATCCGCTCCCCCCACCCCCAACCCACCAAGGTGATTCATCGTCATTTCGGATCTGAGAGGCCAGGGGGCCATGGGGTGGGGTGACATTTTCTGCCATTAAATTCAGTCAAAAAGAAATAGCTCACTCTGTGTTCAATTGAGAGATTGAGACAGAGAGAGAGAGAGAGAGATAGAGAGAGAGAAAAACGGCCAGGAAATCCAAGTTTCCGAGCTTCAGTCACTTGAACCTGGAGATGGGGAGCGTTGTACGCTCCATTTTGAATCATGTGGCTAACTCCCTTCCCTCCCCATGGTCCCAGTTCATGACGTTGAAAGACAGTGTGCCCCTCTAAGATGGGTACTGGTTGGCACCACGTTGCACGGTCACTGCCACAGGGAGGCAATGGCCTACCGGTATTACCGCTGGACTATTGATTCAGAGACCCGGGTAATGTTCTGAGGACCCAGGTTCGAAGACTAAAGCTGCAGATTTGAATTCAACGGAAAAAGCTGGAATTAAGATTTTAAATGATGGCCACGAATCCATTGCCGATTGTCGGGAAAAACCCATCCGGTTCGGTCATGCCCTTGAGGGAAGGAAACTGCCATCCTTAACTGGTCTGGCCTACATGTGACCCACCCCAAACCCCAGGCCCGCAGCAACGTGGTTGACTCTCAACTGCCCTCTGGGTAATTAGGGATGGGCAATAAGGGGCCCACATCCCGTGAATGAACATTTGAAAAAAAAGACGACGCAGTGCGTGACTCCCGGAACACTAGGTTAGGATTAAGCAAGTGTGACGGGCTGTCCAATCGGAAAACTAAGGTGGATGGAAGCGGTTAGGACACAGATGACGAGGACACGGCTCATCTCTGGTGTCACCGGCTCCTTCCTGGCTGGAGCCACAAGGAGGGCTCGGGGGTGAAGTGCCGGCAATCTTTCACCTCGCTGAGATTGACAGCCAGCTGGCGCGGCACTGATCTTGGCGTGATCCTTGCAACGGTGCCCGGTGAACAAGAGTGCGCCGCAGTGTGGAGTTTAGCGTTCTCACGTCGTGAAGCGTGAGGAGACAGCACAGGCCGAACGGCCTGTTTCTGCGCCTCAGTCTGACACAATTTCAACCAGCGTTCAACTTCTGGTCCAGAGACGCAGCCCAAGAGGGGAGGGGGGTCAAAATAAAGGGCGGAAGCGAGGGTGCCAAATGCCGCTCGGTTCACAGCCTGCTGGCCCAACACCGTTTGCCATTTGCAGCAACGAAATTCGAGGACAGCACCAAGTTAGGAGCTGGGTGCAGTGCAGTCAACACACAACGCAGGAGTGTGACGGAGCGCTGGAGACACCAAGAAGACTGGCAGGATGGTCACGTCCTGGCAAGTCAGTGCGGTGCGGAGGGGCACGTGTTGCGTTTCACAGGTCGCCTGGGGAGCTCAGGTTGCTGCGGCAACGCACGACGCGGTCTCCTGGCCCCAATTTCTGCGACGGGGCACGTGGGAATCTCCGGCCCACTCTTGTCACCGGCGCACATGGGAAGATTTTTTTTCTTTGTGTCGATCATCAACCTGATCAGGCATACTCCAGACACACAGGCCGCGCCCCAGCCCGACCTGCAGGGGGATTTGAATCCCACACAACCTCTTGCACCC
>NC_063338.1:9294099-9294968 GCF_021869965.1 Rhincodon typus
ACATGGGCCACGCCATCCCAACTCAATTAAAAAGTTAGAAGGGGACGTTTCTGGGAGGCACTGGGTTTGGGCTTTTTGAGGGACAGAACTGAAAAGCACGCAGAAACCCCTGTTAAATAAGACTTGCAGCACTGAGGTCCTCTCCCTGTCACTAATAAATCCAGCGCGGATCTCAGGAGAAAATGTCTTTACCCTAAATGCGGTGAAAATGTGGTTTGGCTTTCGTCACATGGATAAGTCGAAGTGAACGGTATTTAAAGGGAAAAACAGGTGAGTGGGAAATGATGAGGAGGATATGTTGATAGGAACAGGATGAGGCCCTTCAGCCCCTTGAGCCTGTTCCACCACTTGAAGAGATCATTGTTGATCTGCAGCCTAACTCCATTTAGCTGCCTTTGGCCCTTAAAATCATCACTTAATAAATACTTCTAAATACTTGTCTACCTCAGGTTTAAAATTAACAAGTGATCCCAGTATACATGGGGTATACTGTCATTTTTGGGAGAGAGTTCCAAACATCTACCAGCCTTTGTGTGTAGAAATACTTCCTAAGATACAGTGAATATTTTGATGTGTGTCTGTGTGTGTGTCTGTGTCCATGTGTCTGTGTGTGTGTGCGCGCACGTGTATGTGCTCGTGTATGTGTGTGCGCGTGTCTGTGTGCGCGCACGTGTATGTGTGTGCGCGTGTCTGTGTGTGTGCGCACGTGTATGTGCGTGTGCGTGTCTGTGTGTGCACATGTATGTGTGTGCATGTGTATGTGTGTGTGCACGTGTATGTGTGTGCGCGTGTCTGTGCACGTGTATGTGTGTGTGTGTGCACGTGTATGCGTGTGTGTGCACGTGTATGCGTGTGTGTGCACGTGTATG
>NC_063338.1:9294978-9310156 GCF_021869965.1 Rhincodon typus
GTGTATGCGTGTGTGTGCACGTGTATGCGTGTGTGTGCACGTGTATGTGTGTGTGTGCACGTGTCTGTATGTGTGTGCACGTGTATGTGTGTGCACGTGTCTGTGGGGGAGGCTGGTGGATAATGAGAGGGGTGGGGTGCTCATGGGGTATACTATCAGATGTTGACAGGCTGATTGGCCTTCCTGTGCGTCTTAAATATTACACAGTGCTAGCTGAAGGCCTATCCATCGTAGATTAAAACCAATCTGTCCAGTCCTGAGACTTTGCAATGATTTGTGTGGAGCATTGCTGCAAGTCTCGGATTACAGGAGTCCCTCCCTCATCTGCTCGAAGGCACTGGCCTGGTGGGCGTTATTCAGGACAGGTTCAGTGGGGGGCGCCAACGATTCGTTCGGAGTGAGCAACGGGTCAGTCTCAGGAACACCTCCAGCTTGTTCCTTGGCGAAAGGCAGTCTGCGTTAAAGGCCTGTCCCACCCAGCTTCCACACTCCAGTGGAATTAAGTGCTCTCAGCGGGTTGAGACCAAAAAGCCTCTCGCTGACTCTGGCAATGGTACCATAAAGTCAGTTCACTTGCTCCAGTCTCTCCAGACTGCAAGAAGAAATGGGGCACGTGCTAGAAGAAGCGCAGGAGACACATGATTCGAGTTTATTACAACAGTCAGGAAACACTGAACACACTGGGGCTCTTTTCTCCTTGAAAAGAATACAGATGATGGATAAAGAGGGCTTCAAAGCTGAACGGATGTAGGATCCCTGCAGTGTGGAAGCTGTTCGTTCAGCCCATTGAGACTACACCGACCCTCTGAAGAGCATCCCACTCAGACCCACCATATCCCTGCATTCCCCATGTCTAACCCACCTAATCTACACACCCCTGAACACTACGGGCAATTTAGCATGGCCAATCCACCTAGCCTGCACATCTTTGGGACTGTGAGAGGGAACCGGAGCACCCGGAGGAAACTCACACAGACACGGGGAGAATGTGCAAACTCCACACAGACAGAGTGCACAGTCCTACTTGTGGCTATTCCAAAACCAAGGGCGCCAATACGAGACACTGCGTAGCAAATTGAACGGGCAGAACTTCTTCACGCAGGGAATCTTGTGAGAATGTGGAGCTTGCGGGCATGGCGTTCTGGAGGTGAAGAGTGCGTAGAAGAGGAGTGAAGGAGAACAGGTGAGGGTTAGCTCGCCTGAGCTGGTATTGTCATTGGACTAACAATCCAGGGCTAAGCCTACTAACGGGAGCTGGTGGGATTTAAATTCAATCAACAAACCTGGAATTGAAAGCTCATCTCAGTAATGGTAACCACGAAACTCCTTAAAACAAAAACTCCCATTGGGTTCGCGAACGTCCTCTAGGGAAGGAAACCTGCCACCATCACCTGGTCTGGCCTACATACAACTCCGGAAACCAACTGGCCTCAGAAATGGCCGAGCTCAGTCACTCCGTTCCGAAGGGATGAGGTGGAAATGCTGGCTTTCAGTCTCAGCCGCTCTCTGGAGGGGACGTTTCCACTTTGCCCCCCTCAAACAGCTGAACTCTAGCTCCCCAGGGTTCTGGATTCCCCCTCAACTCTTACGGTTATCTTAAAATACCACAATATCTCACCCACATTCTTCCAAATTCTTCCCACTGGGGGTGCAGGTGGGCTGCTCGAGTTAAAACGATCCCAATACCCATTGGGTTGAGGCACTGCAAGTCACCATTCCCACAAACCCAGTGGCTGCAGTGTGCCCAGGACTCCGCCAAGACCCCCTGACAAGTTACCTGTTCGCTGAGTGCCACTCAGTGGAGTGCTCTCTCTCTCGTCGATCACACAGTACACCTGCACCAGGTACTCTGTGCCAGGCTGGAGCCCTGAGGAACAGTCAATAACTTCAGGTTATATCAAAATGCAGGCAAACCCACCACCCCCCCCACCCAACACATCAAATGAAATTTTTACAAAACAACAAAGGATCATTCAAATCCAGACTGACTCTCACAATGTCCCTGGAGTGTGAGAGAGAGGGAAAGAGAAAAGGAGAGAGACAGAGATATAGAGAGAAAGGGAAAGAGAGACAGAGAGAGAGAGAGAGACAATGAGAGAAAGGGAGTGAGATAGAGAGCTTGGGAGAAAAATAGAGAGAAAGGAAGAAACAGAGAAAGGAAGAAATAGAGAGATAGAGATGGGAGAAGAGAAAGAGAGAGAAATGGAAAGGAAGAGATAGATAGAGTGAAAGGGAGAGATAGAGAGAAAGAAAGGGAGAGCAACAGAGAGAAATGGGGAGATAGTGATAAAGGGAAAGAGATGGAGAGAAAGAGATAGAGATAGAAAAAGAGATAAATACAAAGAAGGGGGGAGAGATTGAGAGAAAGGGGGAGACACACACATTTACATAAGCATGGACATCTACACACAGTAACCTTACCTGTCAGTACCACCATGCTGTTAGAAGGGGTGATGGTCAGGTCAGTTGGCCCCTCCTCATCTCCCACGGGTCTGTAGCGCACCAGGAAGTTGCTGAGGTCGATGGAGGGAGGGGCTGACCAGCTGACTCTCATGGTGTCTGCCCCCACATGGGTGAAACGCAGGTTGGTGGGAGGTGGCACCGCTGGAGGGGGCAATGGGAAGATGTGAGTCACCGGCAGCTCCTGGACTGAACGGTGGGACTGCACAAACACAGACCCACTGAGGTAGAATGGTCTCACGCACAAACACAGACCCACTGAGGTAGAATGGTCTCACACACACACACACACACACACACGCATGAACACACGTACACACGCACATGCACACGCATGAACACATGTACACACGCACATGCACACGCATGAACACGTACACACCTGCACACGCATGAACACACATACATACAGGTGCACACGCATGAACACACGTACACACACGTGCACACACACACAATCAACTCCTACAAGTTCACCTTCCACCCCATTGCCCCGTTCCCACCACATCCCTACATTTTCCTACTCCATGCAGTGAGCTCCCTCCTCCTCCCTGTTCCCCCCCACACCCATCCCCCTGACCGGAATTGCTGAATTAACAGGAAGATCGCACAAAGATTCCAGTCTTCCTCAATTCAACATCTTCACTTAGCAGCAGCCCGACTCATCCCCATCTACCCTGGTGCGTTAAAAGAAATGGGGGGGGGGGGGGGGGGGGGGGGAGGAGAGAGCAAGAGCCTGCATTACACAGCGCTGTGCACCAGCTCATGCGCTCTGTGTCCAATTCAACAGTTCCTGTGGCAATATAGGCAATGACGACCGAACTGGCAAAGCCCGGCTTTGCCCAGGGAGACAAATTCCAGATCCCCGCCACCTCTGCTGTGAGGAAAGTCTTCCTGACATCACCTCCCACCCACCCCCTCACCCCCGGCTCTGGACTGAAAGTTCTGCAATCTGTTCTGGGCAGCCATCATGGACACCCTCCCAGCATGCATCACGCCATCCTCCACCCCGCGCAACCTCCAATCTCCACCCCACAGACATCATCAATCACATGTTCTACTCATCACGTGCCCATCTTGAGAGTGAGGTGGGGTGGGACAAGAACGGGGAACCGAAATAGGGGGATTGTGGAAAAAGGGGCTGTAAAGAGAGGGTGGGTGAGGACAGAAGGGGGTGAAGAGACAATGGGGTGAAGAGGTAGTGAAGAGAGAGGGGTGAAGGGAGGGGACATGAAGACATGGGGGTTGAGGAGAGAGGAGGTAAAGGGGGCCTGAAGAGAGAGGGGCTTTAAGAGAAAGAGGGATGAAAGTGGTGAAGACAGAGAGGGGTGAGGAGAGAGAGGGATGAAGATAGTAGGGCGTGAAGAGAAACTGCATGGAAGGAAGGGTGAAGAGAGAGTGGGGAGAAGACAGAGAGGGAGAGAGGATTGAGGGGTTGAAGATAGAAGGCACTGAAGGGGGGGAAGGGAGAGAGTTGGGGGGGAAGAGAGAGGGGGAGAGAGGCAATGGAGAGAGGAGAGAATGGGAGAGAAGAGAGTCAGGGAGAGAGTGGACGGGTGTGGACAAGGAGTCGGGGGGGAAGACTGCAGGACGATAGGTGGAAGTAGGAGTCAAAAAGACAGGAGGAGAGGGGTGGATGGGTCAGAGAGAGAGAGAGAGAGAGAGAAGTCAAAGTCACCCATCTGGTTGGCAAGAAGTCGCTGCGAGAAGGAAGGAGGCTGCTCGCTGACATCTGGGTGGAGGGGCAAGTGTGAGAGGAGGGGAGGAGGAGAAAGGAGCTGAAGAAAAATTCACCGGTTTGCTGCTTGCGTGTGGTGGTGACACTCGCGCGACCCTCTATCAGGGTGATAACACTGATGTCGTAATCTATCCCGGGCTCCAGGCCTTGCACCGTATAGTATCCCGTCGACGAGCTGACAAAGTCTTCGAGAATGGGGACCGACTCCCCCGCCGCTATGACAGTGATGCGGTAGCCAGTGATGGCCGAAAAGTTTAGTGGTGTCCATTGCAGGCCAATGCTCGTGTCACTTACGTCAACGAAGGTCAGGTCAGTGAGTTGGGGGATTTCTGGTTAGTCAAAGGGCAACAAGGCAGCGTTAAAGGTGCAAGAAGAAAACAAAAAGAAAACAGCAAAGAAGAAAACTGAGAAAAACAAAAGGCACAGCTTGACTTTGCTGTAAAAAAAAGGTTATTTAACCGCAAAAAAAGTTGCAAGCATTCAAAAGGTGATATGTAACAGCTTTCCCTCATCATTGTTGTGCAGGTGGAATACAAAATCATTTATTAATTACATTTATAATTAAATGATTAAAATATCCCACATTTGGTTCCCTTTGGAAATATTAATCTTCATGTTGATAAATTTGGGTTTTGTCCCCTAGCTGTTTTTTTTTAGGTTGAGGCCCAAAGGCCTGGGCTGCAACCGATGCTGGTTGACTTGACGACATGATGTAATTGGCACACCGTCTGCTGGGAGGCCGTTTTGTTCTTCTCTCCCCCTCCTCACCTGCCTTCAACCAATATCCTCAGCAGCCTATACTTCCACAAGCAACACTGGCAGGGGAGCCACCCACACCCGCCTTTCGGTCTTGGCCCACGGGCATTAATAGGTGGTCTGACGGATGGCATCACCAAACTCAAACCCTTTTCCAGCCTTACTACAGATATGGTGAACACACTTGCCTTTTCCACCTGGGCTCTCCTGTTGTCGCCTAAACCCATGGATCCCACTAGTTTGAAATTCCAATTGAAAGTCAGAAGGTTTCTCACATCACCTTTACAACCACTAATGGAAAGGTTGTTCAGTCACTGAACGAACAAAGTTAGTGAGAGGAAGAGAGCACTGCAGTGAATTTTGACACTTCTTTAAAAAAATAACTGAAGCAAACAAATGAGATGCAGCTCTCAATGGAAGCCATTTTGTGGCACTGGCATCTGCATTTTAAGCATGGAGTACAAAAGTGCTTCGAATGTGGCATTGAGAGTTTAAGCAAGTGTGAAGCTTCAGAAGCTAAGCCTGGCGCACGTTCTCAGGGTGTCCCAGTCTCCGTCCTCACAACCTACACTTGAAAAAGAAGCCACAACAACTGTCGTGGCCGCCGCCACTTCTTCTCAACTACCTTGGGTTATCACCGCGGACGCAGGCTGGCTTTCCTTGCCGTTCTTGACGGTGTAAACGCTGACGTTGTATTCAACTCCGGGAGTCAGGTTCTCGGGGATCCAGGAGGTCTGTCCCGGTTCGACAAATTCCTCGAGAAGGTTGCCCTGTTGGCCCGGTTTCGGGACACAGGTCACTCGGTAGCCAGTGATATCTGAACATCGTAAAACACACAAGACACCGCTGTCATCACAGGGCGGGTGCATTATGTCAAAACAAAAAGGATGAAAGTGGGCGTCAGTCACCAGTTGGCACCTTGGGGTGGGTGGGGAGTGCAATCCAAGTTAGAGTGACAAGAGAAACTTCAGGATTGGCACCTGGCGATGCCATCTCAGTGGGCGCAGAACCTCGGCAGGTGTTGGCATTTGAAGGTTCGAGGTTGGCACGGCGTCAACAGGACGCCAGGAGGGAGGCGGGTGACCAATGTAGCTCTCCGCGACACTCTACCAGACACACCGGGCGTGAATGCCAAAGAGCTGGGAAGCAGCCAAGAGTGGCTGAAGCCAGCAAAAACGGCCGCGCCTCACTTGGTATGACAGGAGATGAAGCCCAGTGAACGAGGACCGCTCACTGTAAATCCCAGAGTCAGAAAATGCCAGGACCCTGGCACCCTGGGGATTAAACCTGCTGCTTTGGACTAGCTGGGTGTCTCCTTAAGCAGCCAATCCGCGGCTCCTCATTCCCCAAAAGCAGTCGAGTCGAGGGTGGATTGGGCTGGCAATCGGGAATTCACCCGTGTTAGGTGAGGAGGACGTTTTAGGGAGCTGGTAGACACGCTGGCTCCAGTTTGGAATGTTATCCAGCAGTACCAAACCGCTACCCCACCCCTCTGTCCGCGAATACCCCGAGAACTCTGTGGCATGCGCCCCACCACCCACCCACCAATCCGCCTTGCTCCCCGCAGCCTCTCGCAGACAGGAAGAGACGGCCCCGTACCTGGCGACGGTCCCTCGCGCCAAGTCACCGTCAGCTCTCCCGTGGTCGGATCGGGGTAGACCTGTAGGTCGGTGGGCGGGGACAGTTCTGCACAAAAAAAAAGAGTCACACCAGGTTTGGAAGGCACCCCCCCATTACTTCAACAACAACAGCCTGCATTAGCATAGCGCCATACTAGCCACCACCCCCCACCCCAGTCGCTCCAAGGGAGAATCGTCGGACAGCGTGTGGTACACCGAGGCGGGGGAGGGAGCTTTCCAAGAGATCGCGGCTCGTTCTGATCGGGTGGGCGGAGGAGGGTGCTGATGTGGGAGGAACATGGGTGGCGGGGGGGTCGTGTGTGTGTTTGGAGCTTGGTCATTGGGAGGAAGAGTAGGAAAAATTGGGGATGGAGGGGAGGTAGGGGTGTCAACAAATGCTGTTTTACACGGCCTTGATTACTGACGACCTTTTTTTCTAAGTGTATTGGCAGGACGAGGGTGTCTCTGGCTAGGCCATGCATCTACTGCCCTTCTTAATTGCCCAGAGGACTGTCAGCAGTCAAACCACATTAGCGTGGGTCTGGAGTCACGTGTAGGCCAGACCAGGTGAGGATGGCAGGTTTCCTTCCCTAAAGGATATGACTGAACCGGATGGGTTTTCCCCGACAATTGCCATTGGATTCGTGGACATCATTACGAGACTCCGAGTTCCAGATTTCTTCACGGAATTCAAATCCTACCATCTGCCACGGCAGGATTCGAACCCAGGTCCCCAGGACATTACCCGGGTGTCTGGATCAATAGTCCAGCAATGATACCAGCAGGCCGTCATCTCCCTAACTTGATGGGCTGAATGACCTCATTCTGTGCTGTAACGACTCCAACTACAGACTAGTACCAAATCGAGCGATGCAAGAGCTGTCATCGACACATAACGGGCAGAATGGCCTCTTCCTGCACTGTATCATCCTGTCAATCAACCTGGCTGGTACTGACAAATGAACATCCTTTACTCAAATCTAGTTAATCTCCCTCTCACTGTCAGCTATATACCCATGAGCAATGTTGAATCCAACATCCACTACACATCACTCTCCATATCCATGTCCTGTTTTCTGTTTTCTTTCAGGTGAACGCGCACCAGGGACATCCCAATTCAAAACAGCTTTCGCTTGTACAACACACGTAACATTGCGCCCACTCAATCAAGGACTTACCTGGCAGCACCGCCACGCGATAAAAATTCACAGCAATTTCCAAATCGTTCCAGTAACTGAAAACAAGCGTCAGGAGCGGTGGCCTTAAAACTTAACATCGGTTGTCGCCAAAACCCAAAAAAAAATAAACCCCCTCAGCGTCCTTCAGGGAAGGAAATCTGATGTTCGTATCCCAGTCTGGCCTACATGTGACTCCCAGATCCACAGCAACGGGGGTCGACTTTTGGCTCCCCCAATGAAACGACCCAGGAAGGCGCTGAGATCAAGGGGGGGCCAATTAGGAATGGGTGAGGGTGGCAGGGGTGTTCAAGAAGGTTCAGCGTCACTTTCTGCAGGGCATTGAGGGAAAGGGTGTTGAATGCCAGGCCAGCTGGCAGCGCCCAATTTCCGCAGACAGATTTATGCCAACGAAAGACCGGGCAGAAGTTGGGGCACTCGAGATACATTCGGGCCAATGAGCGAGAGGCTGGTCAAACTGGTACAGTTTATTCTGAGGAGCATCGCGAAAGGATGAGAGGGAGCTAGCGAAAGAGGCAGATGAGTTTTGGAAATTTTGTTTACGCACCGCAGGGCTGAGACATTTGGTCGGGGTGTGGGGGCGGGGGGTGTGGGTTACATTAGGAAACGTGAAAGGGAGCAGGTCTGGAGGAGCGCGCAGAAATCCTAGAAGGTTGGGGGCGGGGGGAGGGGTTTACAGGACGAGGGTGGGTGGGCGCGGAGAACTCCCCTTTGACACGTCGGGACGGTATAAACCACACCGGAGCCTCACCGGTGACAACAGTCTTGGTGACGGGCCTGTCCCGTTCCTGGTCGTTGACCAGCAGCGTGATGGAGACGGTGTACTCGGTACCAGGAGTCAGGCTGGAGATGATGATGCTCCCGGAGTCGCTGGTCACTTCCCGAGGGGTTTCTCCGCCTTGGCTGGGTCGGACCCCCACCTAATTTTGGGGGGGGGGAGGTGGGGGTGATGGTGGGAATAAGAAAGGAGAATCACACAGTGCAGGAGGAGGCCACTCAGCCCATCGAGAGAGAAACAGCGCTCACTTGGTCCTCAACACTTCCCCTTTTTTTTTGGAGCCTTTCTTCAATTTCCCTTCCCCTGGGGGGTCCCTGCGGAATCTGTTTCCACCGTCCTTACAAGGCAGGGCCATCCCATTTTGCAAAGAATGTGCCGTGTTAAAAATTTCTCCCTTTTCCCCCATTGACCCCACGACCCCCCCCCCCCACCCACCCACCCCTCCACCGGTCATCAGCACCAGGTTGTGGTGTCAAGATCCGCCAGGGGAACTGGTAAAAAAAAAAGCTCCAATTTTGCCCTCTGACAGAAACCGTGCACAGTTCACAGCCACGCACATCCGAAAACCCATACTCCTTAACAGTTTGATAAAACAAAACGCCGTTCACATTTATACAGCTCCTTTCAGGCCGGGAATGACAGGGTGAAAATCCTCTCAGAGATAGTAGGAACTCCCGATGCTGGAGAATCTGAGATAACAAGGTGTAGAGCTGGATGAACACAGCAGGCCAAGCAGCATCAGAGGAGCAGGAAGGCTGACGTTTGGGTCCGGACCCTTCTTCAGAAAAACGGGTCCGAGAAAGGGTCCAGACCCGAAACATCAGCTTTCCTGCTCCTCTGATGCTGCCTGGCCCGCTGTGTTCATTCAGCTCCACACCTTGTTATCTCAGGGTAAAAATCCTGCGGCTTTTCTTCAAATTAATGAGGTTCTTTTTTCCTCCTAGGCCTCAGTGTAATGCCACGCCCAGCTTGCACCACACAGCCTTTAGATTCAGGCACCAACCATGCTAGTCTTGTGCTTGACCAAAGGAGGTAATTCTGGCCCTCCATCTTGAATCTCTTACACTTGATCCTATACCTCACTCTTAACCCTTCAACTGCTGCAAAGCAGCCTGGTTATCTACCTGATGCCAACTAGCCCGTCCTGAATGGAAAACATGGAACAGTACAGCTCAAGAACAGGCCCTTCGGCCCACCATTGTTGTGCTGAGCATGATGCCAAATTAAACTAATCCCTTCTGCCTGCCCTTGGTCCATATCCCTCCATCCCTTGCATATTCATGTGCCCCTTAAACGCCCCTAACGTATCTGCCTCCAGCACTACGCCTGACAGCGCGTTCCATACTTCCACTCTCTGTGTAAAAAAACCTGCCCCTCGCATCTTCTTTGAATGTTTTACCCCTCTCACCTTGAATACATGCCCCCTAGTACTGGGTATTTCAACTCTGGGCAAAAAGATTCTGACCGTCAACCCTATCTAAGCATCTCGTAACTTTGCAGGCTTTTCTAGCGAGTCTCCCCTCAGCCTCTGCCGCTCCAGAGAAAACAACCCGAGTTTTTTCCAGCCTCTCCTTACAGCTCACGCCCTCCAATCCAGGCAGCATCCTGGTAAACCTCTTCCGCGCCCTCTGCAAAATCTCCACGTCCTTCCTGCAATGTGGCGACCAGGATTGAAAGCAACGCAGCCTAACCAAAGTCTTATCAAGCCGCAGCATGACTTCCTGACCCTTGTACACAATATGCCCTGACCAATAAAGGCTAGCGTGCCATGTGCCCTCTTCACCACCCTACACTCCAAGCTCTTACCCGGAATGATATCCTGGGCATGGGTGTCCATGTAACGATAATAGCTGTGTCCGTCACCTCTGTGTTGATGTTTGGCACCGGGCCCATGGTCTCCACTGCAACACATTAAAATAAAAATCAGTAGGATTTGTTGGGCCAGCGGGGGAAGGTGAGAAGGGTCGATGAAATTTGCCCAGCGCACTAAGTTCCAGCTCCCAAGCTCAGCACAAACCTCCTGAGAAAATGCAAGGCCGTGGATGGGGAAACGCGTACGTTTGCTGGCCAAACTGGTGCAGCTTGTTGCAGCCAAAACAACAACCGGAAAACAGACAGAAAGGCACCGGGGGGAGGGTGCTCACAATTTACGCCTGCCAGCCCCCCCAGTTCCTCCAGGCCTTTGCTCTAAGGCCCAAGCATTAACAGAGCCAGACGGGAGGATGAAGTTGTGGGGGGTGGGGGGGCGGGGAGGTGTGTGTGTGTGTGCATGCGTGCATGTGTGTGTGTGGGGAAAGGATCACGTCCTCACCCCTCCCCCACCTTGTGCTAGACCAACACTGACAGTCAATAACTTATGTCCGCGATGAGGAGACTTTCCTTCATCTGGAGGATGGTGAGCCTGTGGCATTCTCCGCCGCAGTGAAAGTGGTTAAGGCCAAAACATTGAACGTTTTCGAGAAGGAGTTAGATATAGTTCTTAGGGTTAAAGGGAACCGAAGGGCTTTTTTTTTGGGGGGGGGGGGGGGGGGGTTTGTTGGGGGGAACGCAGGGACAGGGCATCAAGTTGAATGATCAACCCCGGCTGTCCCAAATGACAGAGAGAGACTCGAAACTCAGCACGGCACGCTCCCGCTCCCACGTTTCCCAGCCATGGGCGTTCAGGGACAGCGCAAGGGACTGCAGACAGAAGCTGCTGGAAAAGCTCGGCGAGGTCTGGCAGCGTCCATGAAGGAAGAGAGAAAAAAGACAAAAAATAAAGCAGATTTTAACGTTTCGGGTCCGTGACACCTTCCCTCGGAGGAAACCGGCATTGCCGCAGGGGCCACACGGGAACGCCGTACAACGCGGCAAGGAAATGGGGTTTCGGCGCAGAGCGGAGAAAATAACGGGGCCAGAAGCTCCCTGATTGGAAGGGGCTACGCAAATACAGGCGGCAATCTCCACCCTGGCAACATCCTCGGTGGGAGACTGGGAATTCCAATGCTGGTCAGGGGGGAAACATCGAGCAAGCTGAGTGGTGGAGGGGCCATCGGCGCAGGGGAGTGAAAAGGACCGGAAAACCGGACGGAGGTCAGGGTGGGCCGGACTTACGGGTTGTTAGAACGTCGTGGACCCTCTGGCTCGACAGGTCGTCCTGCTTCGCGGTGAGGGCGACGACGTACTCGGCTCCAGGCAGTAGCTTGAACAGCCGGTGGTGGGTAGTGCCGGGCTTGAGGCGGAGGCTCTTGGGCTGCCCGTTGGTGGTCAGGCCCCAGGTCAGGAGGTATCCGGTTATCCGGGCTCGAGGCGGAGTCCAGGTCACCAGCGCGGTGGTCTCGGTGATGTTTCGGAAGCTGAGGTTGGTGGGAGCATCGAGCTCTGAAGAGAGAGAGAGAGAGAGAGAGAAAAGCATGAGCGAGGGTCATCCCACACGAACACGTAAACAACAATCTCCCGGCACCGTTGTATCTCGCTGCGTTTCCGTAGCGCCTCGGCTAGCCAGGGTATTTCGCAGCCGACCAGGGGCTCCCTGAAGTCACCGCTGCGAAGGAGGGAAAATGGCCGCCGCCGCCTCGCAAGCAACGCGCCCTCACACGCAGCAATGCTGCCGGGAGCAGATAGTCCAACCAGCCGTTGAACGGCCCGCCGGGACAAGACCCCGCCGCGGCGCTCCCTCTTCAGTACCTCTCCCTCCGCTCCCCCAAGTCAAGGCAACCTGGCCGCTGGTCACACGCGTTGTTTTTTGGGATCTTGCTGTGCGCACCCTATATGGCAGCCATGGCCGCTCTTCGAAAAGCTGCCTCATTTTGCTGCCAAGTACTTTGGGGCACCTGGTCGCTGTGAAAGGCGCTGCCATAAATGCGCATCTATCTCCCTTCCTTCATCTGTCTGCCTCACGCTCTTTCGAGGGTCAAACTTTGGCCCAGTCAAACTCCCCTGGGGCCTGCTTCCCCCCAGGGTGGCACAATAGCTCAGCGGTTAGCGCCGCTGCCTCACAGCCCCAAGGACCCGGGTTCAATTCTAGCCTCGGGCGACCGTCTGCATGAAGTCTGCCCATTCTCCCCGCGTCTGCATGGATTTCCTCCCAAAGACGTGTGGGTTAGGTGGATTGGCTATGGACAACGCAGGGTTACAGGGATAGGGCAGGGGGCTGGGTCTGCGTGGGATGGCCTTCAGAGGGTCTGGATGGGCTGAATGGCCTGCTCCCGCACTGTAGGGATCCTATGATTCGTGGGACCATTCCTCAGGGCCAGAAGCTTGTGGGTCAAAGTCCCTCAAATTGCAGCCTGCCTCACCCCCACCCACCTGAACGATACTGAGGGAGTGCCGCACGACTGGGGTGCCCATTGTGCATGCGAAACACTGCACCAAGACTTTTATCTGCCCACGTAAAAAAAAACACAAAAAAAATCTCACCGCGCTACTTTGATCTAAGAGCTGGGTTCCTCCCCGAACATCCTGATCGATAATCCTTCCCCCCTCCGTACCCCCCAACCCAACTCTCAACACTAGGTTGACGCGAGATCGGGTGAAGTTGCTGCGTGTGGGAGTTGGCAGTGCGCAAAGAGGACAAAAGTAACCAAACACCAGGAGCTGCTGCCACTGCTGTAGATGTGTCGAGGGGGGTCGCCCAAGGCTGCGGAAGGCGCCATAAACAAAGACAAGACTTCAAAACAATTTACTTTCTCTCCCCCTCTCCATTCTCACGCTCAGTCGCGGCTCTAACCTCCGGCAGCCGTCCCTGTTTTCGGGTTGTTCCAGAAGGTCGGGCTGCCGGGTCAGGCACGTCTGCAACAGCTGGATGCAGCTGGGCCCTGGACACAGCGTCTCAGCTGGGCCAGGGGAGGGCGAAGTTCGCCCCTGTCCCACTTCCCCTGCCCGTTCAACGCCGGGCTCACTGAACCCACGCCGCACCCTGCCCCCAACAACCCCCACTCAAAAAAGACTTTCAAGGAACTTTTTAAAAAAGTCCAATCCTCGTTTTCACTGTCTCCCACGCCGCCTTACTCATGTAAACTTCTCCGGGCCAAAGACAAAATAAGGAGAAAAAAAAACCAGAAGATCTGCGAATGCTGGAAAAACAGAAACTGCTGGAAAAGCTGAGCGTATCCGGCAGCATCTGTAGACAGAAGATCAGAGATGACGTTTCGGGTCCCTTCCTCAGAACTGATGGTATTTAGGAAAATGTTGGTTTTTATACAGAAGATAGGGTGGAGGGCGGAGGTAAGGAGCAACTGATAGACGGGTATAGAGCCTAAAGAGAGAGAAGAATATTTGGATGGACAAAGGATGGGATAACGGTCAGGCTGGGAGAATGAATGGCCGCTAATGGGGACTATCAGTGGCTAACAATGGGTTGCATGCAATAGCAGACCATGTGATAACAAGGCCTGGTGTGTGGGGGTTGGGGTAAGGACATGGGAGAAGGTGCCTCAAAATCCTAAAGCTGTTGAACTGGATATTGAGTCCTGAAGGCTGTAGAGTTCCAAAGTGGAACATAAGGTGCTGTTCTTCCAGCTTGCGCTGGAGCACTGAGGAAAGCCTGACGCAGTGATGTTGGCCAGGGAACAGGGTGGCGCGTTGCACTGGCAAGGCAACTGGAAGCTCAGGGTCTTTTCTGGAGGGCAGAACGCTGGTGTCTACGCTTCGTTTCCCCAGTGTTGAGGAGGGCACATTGTGAGCAGCGAACACAGCGGACTTGATTCTGGGAAGTGCAGGGAGAAGTGCTGCTTCACTGAACGGAATCCATATTGATGGCCACAACATGCCAACTGGATCGACACACGGGAAAGGTAAAACTTAACTGAGAGCCAGCAGGACCCGACTGGCTGAAATGGACACCGTTGCTGCGGTACACAGAAAGATTCGGAAGCCTTTGTGAATAATCCACGAGGGGCTAACATCGAAGCTCAGCGGGTAATAAGGAAGGCGAGTTGGCCCTCATTTCAAAGGGAGCAGAGTACAGAAGCAAGAAAGTTGTGTTAAAAACAACACAAGGCACCAGCTGGACCCCAGCTGGTATACTATTTTGACCCTGTTATCCAAGGAAGGATGTACTAGTTTTGGAAGGTCCACGAGATTGATTCTGCATATGGAGGGGTTTCTTGTGCAGTGAGATAGAGTAGACTGCATCTGTACTCGCTGGAGTTTAAAAGAATGAGAGGCGACCTTACTAAAACATTCTCAGGCCACCAGAAAGGGTAAAGGCAGAGAGATTTTTTTTCTCCCCTTTCGGGAGAATCTGGGACCCGGAGGTGCGGCGGGTGGAGGGGGGGGGCATAAGTTCATTGTAAGGGGTCACCCGTTTGAGACGAAGATGAGGAAGAAATTTCTTCTTGGGCAGGGGAGTGAATCTGTAGAATTCTTCACCACAGAGGCTGGGTCACTAGGTACGCTGAGATGGAGAAATGTTTAATCAGTCAGGGTTATATGGGCCAAAAGGCCGAAGGACTGTGGAGCCGAGGACGATCAGATCAGCCATGGTTTTAGTTGAGTGGCTGAGCAGACTTGATGGGCCGAATGGCGCATTTCTGCTCCCACGTCTCACGGTTACGCTTCTTCCAGCCACCGCTTCGTTACCACTTTCAGCTCCACTCGGCAATAAGGGGTAAGGCCGCTCTGCCCGGCCTGAGCTGGTAACTCACAGTCG
>NC_063338.1:9310256-9328785 GCF_021869965.1 Rhincodon typus
CCACCCCCCAAACGCTGGCTCCGTCAGCACTTACTGGTGGTCTGCTGTCCAACCAGAGGCCGGCTCTCGGCCTCACGGTTCACGGCGTAGATGGAGAAGCGATAGGTGGTGCCGGGCTGTAACCTGGTGATCTCGGCAAAGTTGTTGGTGGATCTGGGCAGCTCGGTGGGCCGGCGGCCAGGCCTGTCCAAGGCCAGCACGGTGACGCGGTACCCGGTGACCTCGGTGCGAGGGGCGTTCCACATGATGGTGATCTTGTTCTCTGACACATCGATGAACTGCAGGTTGCTGGGGGTCTCCACCACCACTAAGGGAGGGAGGGTGGGGGGGGTGGGGAAGAGATCCGTCAGGGACATCACAGTCACTCCTACCCTCCTTCAGCCCTACCTCCAAAATCCTCCTCCTCTTCATCCTCCTCCTGATCTACCTCCTTCTCCCCCTCCTCCACATTCTCCCTCTTTCCCCTCCCTCCACATTCTCCCTCTTCCCCCTCCCTCCACATTCTCCCTCCTTCCCCCTCGCTCCACATTCCTCCCTCCTTCCCCCTCGCTCCACATTCCTCCCTCCTTCCCCCTCGCTCCACATTCCTCCCTCCTCCTCCTCCCTCCACATTCCTCCCTCCTCCTCCTCCCTCCATATTCCTCCCTCCTCCTCCTCATCCCTCCACGTTCCTCCCTCCTCCCTTCACGTTCCTCCCTCCTCCCTCCACGTTCCTCCCTCCACATTCCTCCCTCCTCCCTGTCCCTCCATATTCCTCCCTCCTCCTCCCCCCCCCCCCCACATTCTGCTGCTCGCCTCAATTCTATTCACATCCTGAAAGCAATTGCCCCACAGGGAATGGTCACATCGTGTTTACCTTACTGAAGGCAATTCCCACAGTAATAGCTGGGTCATTTAACCGGCGATGATCAAACCTACCACTCACAAATTGTTACTTCAAAAAAAAAAGGTCTTGACCACTAGCTCCCTTTAGCTAAGGAAATCCTCTGTTCTCACTTGGTCTGGTCTGTACGTGACTCCAGGCCAGGAGTAATGGGCTTGACTCTTAGCTGCCCTCTGAAGTGGCCTAAGAGACCCCTCAGTTTAAAGTTGCAAGTGGGAACACTTGCCACCAGTGTTCGCCATGAAACAGAAGCAACAGCATGCTGTCGCTACCCCACCCACCCAACAACCCCGCCACAAAATCCCCAGCCTTTGTCTGCAAGTCAGTTCCAATACCCCGTCTTAGGCCCAGGCCTCTTGTTCTCACTGGTAGCCACCCTTTCGAGGCAGGCAGAGACACGTAATTAGCCGGGGCACAAATCCCTCCCTCCGCGCCCCCACCCCTACTCCGACCACTGCCGCCTAATCTCTGCCCAAGTGGAGACCGGGGCATAGGCCCCTGGCCGGCTTCCCAGCTCCACCGAAAAATTCAGGCACCTCGGCGGCCAAACGTTCACCCCGTGAGGGCCCCAAAGCCCTTTCGCTCCCCCCCTCCCTCCCCCTCTACCCAGGCTACACAGAATGGTTGGGGGGTGTGGTGGGTGGGTTTCGCTGGTAGTGGGGAAGGGGAAAGCCTCTCAGCTCTAAGGCCATCAATGCCGGACATCACTAAGGAGGAGAACGCCAATTAGCCCCTTGCCTGGGGCCTACCTTCTGAACTCTTTCCCCCCATCATCCCCGGCTCTCCCGTGCAAACCCAGCCCTTTTCCGTGAAATTTTCTCCCCGCTCCCCCACTGAGGTAGACAGGATTAATCCCCCATAGCACTGAACCAACGAAATCCCGACCCTAACACTGAGAACGTACATTCCCTTCACTCTCAAAACATCCCTCTGGACCTCTTTAGCCCCCTCGCTTCATCCGGGAGCACAAGACTCTGTGTGTTGGGTTAGGCCTGAGATTATCCATTACCCCAACTGTCAGTCTGAAGCGGGGGAACTCCCCTACCCTTATCGCTGCTAACCGCATTAAGACAGGTAAATCACCAGGCCACATAATGAAAGCAGCACTCTTGCGTTCTGAGCTCCCTAGTCACCTCTTACTTTGGACACCATGAGCTGGCTTGTGAATAACATCCGGGACCATTCCCTCTTCTAACGCAGCCGAATATTCCCAGTTGCAGCGCAGCTTCGGCCTAGTTCCTCTTTTCCCCAAAGACTCTTGCCCAAGTGAGGGAGTAGCAGATCCTTTAAGGGAGTCTGCCCCCCACCCCGTTAATCCAAAGAGGGGCCAAAAATAAAAGAAGTCCCAGATCATCTGGACCCCTGGAGTTAAGCGTTGAGAAGATTCAAGGCCCAATCCAGAAATTTTTAGCCCGGACTGTTTATGCTGCCTGTGTGGCGCAGTACCGAGGGAGTGCCGCACGGATAACGTGCACACTTTCGACCGCTCCAGCTCTTCTGACTAGACCCCGTGGCACGAGCTCCAAAATTCTCTCTGTCAGCAGCGCCTCTGTTTGCGGTGGGATCCTGCTGAGTGCAGATTTGCCACCTGCCCAAGAACTGGCGGTGACCACACTCTCCCGAACAGGCTGAGAAAGTTGGAAGGAGACAGAGAGAGAAGCCGGTGGGGTGTGTGCGCGCGCGCCTGTGTGCGTGTGTGTAGGGACGGGTGTGAGTAAAGAGGAGGATTTCTGCATGTTTCCGACAACTCATCCTGTGAAGTCCTCTTGGAGAGAAAAGTGTCGTCTTTGGAACTGAACAGAATTTATCCTGGGGCAGGGAAAACAGGAACGGCTTCCCTGAGGAATCCTGGCTGCAGACGGGGCTGCTGTACAGGGTGATCATTTGTCTGACAACACAATCTCAGAATCGTGAACCACGAAGGGTGGGGGGGAATTGGATTGCTGGCTGAGCCAGCAACGCTAATTTTGTCCCTATTTGGTCATGGAGGCTCAGGGCAGACCAGACTGAGACAGAACAGAAACCCAGCGGCTTTGCTGTGCATTTCTTGCAACCCACAGCCAAGCCCCGCTCTCTCTCTCTCTCTCTGTTCTTGTGGTCTGGCCTCCCTTCTGATGATCAGGGGAACTGCAAGCAAGGTCATCCCAACCGCGTCAGAGAACATGGGGCACGGGGACGGTTTTAGGTTTCAGAACGTCAAGGGCATGGGAACGGTGCTGACTGACCCCTGACCCGGCCAGTCCCCTCGTCTCACCTTCGAGAGCAGCTCGCGTCCACTTGAGACAAGGGAAAGGGGGCCACAGGCCGACAGCTCACGTTCTCCTCTCTCCTCCCCGGGAAACGTCCCCCCGTCGTCTTCCAGTCGACAGAGGGACGGGTTTTAACTCGGTCAGTTCTTTGCGATTCGATTCGGCTGCTCGGGAATGAGCTTTTGACTCAAAACACTGCCTCCTGCCTCCCGCTCCCCCTGCAGCTGCCTCCTGGAGGGGAAGGCGCCCACGACCCAAAAGGGATTTTCGTCGGGTGGACAGCCTTGGGATTCCAGGAGGCTGGGTGGGTCGCCGCGCAGGGTGAGAAAAAGTTCCTGCCTTTTTGTCCCCGTACGGGTTTTTCGTTTAGGTAAACTTGCCGGGGCCACCTTTACTTTTGAAGCACACCCCCCCCCCGCCCCAGGCTGTAATGCAGGAAGCAGGGCTGCCAAGTGGCGCATGGTCAGCTTCCGCGCACGGCACAGCGACAAAGGGCCACACCTGTCAGCTTCCGCTGCTGCCGGCCAAGTATCGGCCAGGCCTCGGGGTGGACAGGCCTTACCGAGGACCGCCACACCCCCCCCACCCCCAACACCTCGCTTCGAAGGGAGGTAGGCAGGCGTGGAGGAGCGGGGCCTGCGGTTTTCAAAGTCTCGCCAGGAAAGAACAGCGCCTCCAGCAGCCCAGCACAGATCCGGTGTCAGGAGTGGGAGCGCAAGCCTTTCGGAGGAAAGCACCCCCTCACCTCACCTCCAAAAATGCCATCCCCTTCTTTCAGAAAGTCACGGGACTCCCACCCACAATCTCTCTCCCACCCCCTACCTTCGCAGCAACCGCTCCACCCCCCACCAAATCCCCGCTCCACGCGCTGTGGGATCGTCACTCCATACCTGGAAGAGGGACGCCACCGGTGGTCTGCTGGATGACCAGCGGGACACTCTCCTGGCTCTCCTCCACGGCGTAGATGCTGATGTTGTACTGGATGCCAGGCAGCAGGTCGGTCAGGGTCAGGTTGGTCGAGGTGCTGGGCAGAATGATCTCGGTGCTGGCTCCTTCCACTGACGGCGTGTACACCACACGGTAACCTGGGGAAGGTGGGTGGGGGGTGGGGGTGGGGGGTGCGTAGGTTTTGGGTGCCCAAGCACAGTCAAAACGTTAGCCATTTCACTGCTCCTCTACAGCAGGCCCTTGGTCATTCCCACGCTCTGTTGTGTTCCAGCCTTTTCTCGTCCCCTCAAGGCACGGCACTGACCAGCACACTGGCAGCGGTCACTCTCTAGCAATCTTAACCCTGACTACACTGCCCACCCCACCCCAGCTAACCCCCAACCCCCTCCCACCACCCCGATCAATGACACCCTCCTAAACACACAGAGACTATTCTATTCAGAGAACTTCTAGGAACAGTTCAGGAACTGATAGCTGCTTGTAAGGTCAGGCTGCCCTTATCGCAGGAGAGGTGCGCCCTGGGATCCTACAGGGGTTCACGTACCTGTGATCGGGGCTTGAGGCCTGGACCATTCAATGGTGATGGAGGTCTCATCGACGTGGTCAACTGTGTACTCTGTGGGACTGTCGGGAGCTGTGCGAGGAAAAGGCAGAAAGTTATCCCGGGAAACTACGGGTGCTCCTGACCGCTAAAGACGACGCGGCAGCGAGGTGTTGCCACGGTGACCAACCTGTCGTGGGCGTCTTGGTTAGGATCAGCTTCTCCCCATCTTCCGAGACTTCATAAACGTTCACGATGTACTTGCGGCCGGGCAGCAGGTTGGGAATGGAAACAGATGTGACTGTGTTTGGAACATCTGGAAGCAGAAAGGAAATACAGGCTTAAGATCTGTCTTTCCTGGGCCTCCCAGGCATACGAGCTCATAGACAACAGACTAACTCTTTGGAATGACTTAACTCGCATCGAATCCCCTCAGTTCCATCCGTCCCTGTGGGCGACATTCTATACGGTGCTGCCACTGTGGAAAAGCCTAGAACCTCATCCTCCATCACTTTGCTTTCCAACCCTCTCTCACCATTAGGAAGCGATCGAGACAATTCATCTCTCACACACACACACACACATATGCGCACACACCCATACACAGGCACATGCACACGCACGCACACACAGACACACACACACAGACAGACACACAGAAACGCAGACTTCCTCCTCACTGGCAAACGACAGGCAGCCTGTAACACCTTGCTTGACAACCTCGCCCTTTGAGAGGTGCTACACAAATGCAGGTCCTCCATTCTCTTTTCCAGCTGTGGGACATTTTGTCCCAACTCCCAACCTCGAAAGGAAGGCCCAAAATCCTCTTGGCCTCTTAGCCTGCGCTGGGTAGCAGTTTCCCAGAAGTCTGCGATACGTTCACAGTCTCCCCCAGCCCCCAGCGTCAGCTGAACCAGAACGTCAAACGGTTCAGGAATTGGCAGCCAGTCCTGGTTCGGCAGGCAGGCCCTGACCAGAGGGATGCACGGGGAGACCGCTCCAACCATAAAACATTCGCTACCTTCATTGCTATCCAGCTGCAAGAGAATGAAGGCAGCAAGGAAAAGCACTGCAAATTCCAGCATCCCACAGTCAGCAGGTCGATGAGTGTATACGGAAATAATATCGCCAGGGTAACTGGTGAAGGAGCAGCATGGGTGGCTGGGCAACAGGAGATGTAGTTACAACTTTCTTTAGGAGCCTAAGCCACTCGGTTTGAACTGAAGGGCAACAGCTACTGAAAGCATAGGAAGGCAAATGCAATGTTGGCATTCATCTTGACAGAGGGGTAGAATACAAGAGCAGGGATGTACTGCTGTGGCTGCAAAAGGATCTGGTCAGACCGCATTTGGGAATACTGTGAGAATTTCTGTGCCCTGTATCGAAGGAAGGACAGGCTGGCCTTGGAAGGAAATTTACAAGAACGATTGCGGGGATGAAGGGCTTGTCACACGAGGAGCGGTTGAGGACTCTGGGTCTGTACCCAATGGAGTTGGAAAGGGAGGGGGGGTGGGGGGGGGGGGGGGGTGGTTGCTGGGGGAGAGGTACATGTGGTGGGATCTGACTGAAACTTACAGGATACTGACAGGCCTGGATAGAGCGGACATGTGGAAGATGTTTCCACGAGTAGGAGAGACTAGGAGCCTCAGAGTGAAGAGAGAGCCCTTTAGAACTGAGATGAGGAGGAATTTCTTCAGCCAGAGGGTGGCTAATCTGCGGAACTCACGGCAGTACAAGGCTCTGGAGGCCAAATCATTGAATGTGTTTAAGACAGAGATAGATCGGTTCTTGATTAGTAAGAGGATCAAGGGTTACAGGGAGAAGGCAGGAAAATGGGATGGAGAGGCATATCAGTCACGGGGAGGTGATGGCCTAGTAGTATTATTGCTGGACTGTTAATCCAGAGACTAGATAATGTTCCAGGGACCTGGGTTTGAATCCTGCCATGGTAGATGGTGGAATTTGAATTCAATAAATATCTGGAATTAAAAGTCTAATAATGATAGTGAATTAGTGAACCCAACCCATCTGGTTCACTAATGCCCCTTAGGGAAGGGAACTGCCATCCTTAACTGGTTTGGCCTACACGTGACTCCAGGCCCACACAGTGATGTGGTTAACTTTTAACTTCTCTTTGGGCAATTAGGGATGGGGCAAAAAATGCTGCCCGGCCAGCGACGCCCTCATCCCGTGAATGAATAAAGAAGAAGAAAACGAAAGAGAATGGTGGAGCTGACTAGAAGGGCCGAATGGCCTAATTCTGCTCCTACATCTTCCGGACTTACCAAGGTACTGAGGCTGAGCATCGTCCTCGCTAAGCTCGTACTTGATGCGGAACCCAGAGACCGTGTCAGACGCAGTCACCCAGGACACCACGAAGCTGCTGGAGGTGACCTCGGTGATGGATTCTGTGGTCGAGGACTCCCTAATGATGTCTCCTTCCGGCAACAGTTCTGTCTCACCCTGAGTCGGAGACACTGTCAGGATTGGGGCAGTGAGGGGGAGCAAAGGTGAAGCACAGGGGTCACTGAAACTGTCGAACAATAGTCGAGCATTCACCCCGAGCAGGAGGACAGATCGGCAACAACGATTAATTCCCACAAGTCCAGAAAAGTCATCTGCCCGTTCCAATACGATGTAAAAGTTTTGGTGGGTTGATAAGAGAGCCCTTTCTGGCGAGGGGAGAGGTGGGGGCGTTGCCACTGGGTAACTAAGCGAGGTGGGGGCTGGTGGTAGTGACAAATACACCACTTTCCCAGCTCCAAAAGAATGGAGTTCTGGTCGGCTCCACCCCATCCCCGTCGCAGCCTGGCTCACTCTGCCATCTGGGGTCTCTGGTTGGCGGAGCAGGAAGAGGGAAAGCGGGGAGGGGTCCTTCAGGCAGCCGACACAGCCTCCTACGTGGCGTCTGTTAGCGCCACAGTGGCGTCAGGGTCGACGTCAGCAAGCACTGCTTCATTAAAACAAAATGGAGGGGGGGGTGGGGTGCACGTGTGGAAATCTGGGACTCTCCTGACCCCAGCCCATACCCGCAAAGCTGGGGATCGAACTGAAAACCTCAGAAACTGGAGAGGGGACTCCGCTTCCGACTTTTGTTCGACCGTGCAAAGACGCGCCACGTCGAGGTCAATGGGGAGGCCACGGCCTCGTAGTTTTATCGCTGGGCTGTGAGCGCAGAGACCCAGATAATCTTCTGGGGACCTGGGTTCGAATCCCGCCACAGCAGACGGTGGAATTTGAATTCGATAAAAATCCAGCATTAGGAGTCTAACGATGACCATTGTCGATTGACGGAAAGACCCATCTGGCTCGCTAATGCCCTTTTAGGGAAGGAAACCTCCCCCCCCGCCTTCCTTACCTGGTCTGGCCTACACGTGACTCCAGGCCAGCAACCACGTGGCCCTGTGGGCAATTGGGAGCGGGCAACGAATGCTGGCCTGGCCAGTGACGCCCTCTTCCCGTGAGTGAATTTTAAGTAGGGCAGAGGTACCACCCACACAACCCCCCCCACCCCCCCACCTATCCCCCCAAAACACACACTCTTCACACCACCACCTCCCCCACCAAGCTCCCCGCCGCTGCCCGGAGCGGAGGAGGCTGCAAAGCCCCCCTCGGCTGGGGAGGGGCTGCGACTTACGTGTCACGTAGGAGGTTGTGAACTCGAAGCTGGTGACCATTGTCCGGCCGTACTGCGGCTTGCTGGCCAGCTGGCCTTCATAGGTGAGGCCGGGTTTCAGATCCCTGATGGTGTACGAGTAGGTGTCACCTGGAATGGTCACCTCCCTCCATCGCTCCCTCGAGTTTTTCTGCACGGAGAAGAACAGGCAGCGCCAGCCGTTAACATTCGAGGGGCGGTGGGGTGGCCTCGAGATTTCTTCTTAGACCAGCCTCGCCCCAAAACCCCGGATGGGAACAGACATTGGTCTTTCGCCAGATCGCAAACAGTTTTGAATCTCGTGAGCTCAACTCCTAACCCTGAAGGGGTTGCTGCGACAAAAGTATCAGCAGGGAGCGTCGAGCCACGGTGCAATTGCTGACATCTTTTTCACATTAAACGGGTGGGTTCTGGCCTTGCTATTTTTTCTGTTGTTAAGTACTGCGGGCCCCACAAGCCTTTCTCCTTTTCTTTCCCGTTAAAATAATAAAACACCTGGCGTTCCTCCCCACCTCCTCCCCCGGGACACTTTGCAAATGGGGGACATCGCTGGCCACCTCCCCACTCCCCCGCAGCGACGGTCGGTACCAGAGTTTTGGGGTGCTGCCGGCACAGCCCTCGGCCTCAAGGTGCCCTATCGGCAACAGCCAGGGGGCGCTAGTCTGAAGATTGGGTTGTCTCCCACAAAAGCCTGTAGGGTCACAGGCTTGTCCCAGACGGAAACAGGCCCTTCGGTCCTACTCGTCCGTGCCGACCAGATGGACCCTATATTAATCGGGTCCAATTTGCCAGCTCTTGGCCCTCTAAACCCTTCCTGTTCATGTACCCATCCACAAGCCTTTTAAATGTTGTAATTGTACCAGTCTCCACCACTTCCTCTGGCAGCTCATTCCATACACATATCACCCTCTACATTACCCCTTAGGTCCCTTTTAAATCTTTCCCCACCCTGACCTTAAACCTATGCCCTCTGCTTTTGGACTCCCCTACCCTGGGGAAAAGACCTTGACTATTCACCCTATCCAAGGCCCTCATGATTTTATAAACCTCTGTAAGGTCATCCCCTCAGGCTCTGACACTCCAGGGGGATAATAGCCCCAGCCTACTCAGCCTCTCCCTGTAGCTCAATCCCTCCAACCCTTGCAACATCCTTGTTAATACTTTCTGCACCCTCTCAAGTTTCACAATATCCTTCCTGCAGCAGAGAGACCAGAATTGGAACGTGGTATTCCATCTTGAGCCCTGCTCCCCCCCAATCTCCCCCAACCCTCTGACATACAGGGGATGTGTTTCAACACTGCGATTTCTTGACATTAAACTCAGGATGGCCTTGGCTGCCTTCTGTGCTTCTGCTTAGCGTGCCAAGACAGAGCTGGAAATGACACACACTTTCCTGAGCATCGCTTGAGCAATGGAACATTGTCTTGGACTCAAGTTTCAAGCTTTCGCAAACGCCTGGCAAGCCATTCCCTAGGTGCCTCAGCAAGAACAGGGGGGGGGGGGGGGGGGGGGATGGAAGGCTACGAGACCAGTTCGGGTGCAAAACTGAAGTTTTCTTTTGTGAGTTGGGGTGAGGAGCAGAATGGGATAAACCTGACACGACAAGGGCTGCGTTCCCCAACTGTATAACGGGTTAGTGAGTGGTCACGTGTCCTGAGGCCTCAGGCAGTTCGGTTGCCAGAGTTTAACACACTGCGATGCCTAGTGTAAGAACGCAGTGGACAAATGGGGCCCTCTTTGCCTCTCGCAGCACAGACAATGAGAGCAGGGGTACGCTTCCCGCTTGCAAAATGGAGCCACTGGGAGCCCACAAAAGGTTTGCGGGATCAAATCCCCGCCGCGCTCAACCCGAGCTGAATAATTCAGGCATCTTCCCGGAACGGGCTCTGTTGCTCGGGGAACAAAATAGCTGCCGCGGCCCAGGCACCGCTGCCAACGATTAGGTGCCGCGGTAGTCCTCCGACGGTGAGCGCCGCCTTGAGCCGGCAGGAAAAGGAAAACGCCTGGCGCAGTCATTGGGATTTGGCCCCAACTCCCCTCCCCCACCCCGAAGGGCCTCACGGTTGCAAAGCCACACAGGAAGCTCCCTCAAAGAGGCCTGTGATAACCGGTCTCTGCAGTGTGGATTGATGGGACGGAGTACAGAAGAGTACGCCCTTGCACTTTGTCAAAACATGCCACTGGACCCTGCCGGGGCGGGGGCGCAGTTTGGTGGGGGAAGGGCCTTGGCCTAAACCTCCCTCTGGCAGTGCCTGCCTTCCCTTAGCCCCACCCCAGCACTGCCAGCTGAGATTTATGTGCCTCATGAGTGAGCATCCCGCTTGTCCCTTTGAGCTGGTAGAGACCAGCTCAGCTACAGGGTCAGGGCTACACAAGTGCTGCCCGTTATCCCGGGGGGTAAACGCGCTGGCACAGGGATTTATGTTCCCCCCCCCCCCCCCCTTCCCGTACACGCCCGCTGGCACCAGCGAGAAGCCGGATGCTGACAAGTCTGGCTTGCTCCCCCAGCCCCCAGTAAGGACACTGTGCGAGAGCTTCCTACAACTATCTGATGGTGATCCGAAAGACACACAACAAATCATACTCAGGGCCTCCTTCTACCAAGTCTCTACAGAGGAAGGGGCCAAGTTCCGGCCAACATGATGCCAGGCCTGTTCTTCCTGCCATAGACCCTCTGGAATTAGGAAGGGGCCTCGGCAGAATTTGGAAGAGCCCCAATTTGGAAGATTCAGTTGGAATCGCTAAGCCCCGCAGTGACTCCTTCCCTGCCCAGCATCTCCCCCACCGTGCCCTCAGTTTCCGCCAACTCACCCGATGAGATGAGGGGTGGGGGAAGAGACAGAGAGAGAAAGAAAGAGAGAGATGGAGAGATACAGAGAAAGAAAGAGAGAGATAAAGAGAGGGAGATAGAGAGAGTGAGAGCAAGAGAAAAAGAAAGGGAAAGAGATAGAGAGAGATAAAGAAAGAGAGAGAGAGAGAAATAGAGAGAGAGTTGGAGAGAGAGAGAAAGACAGAGCGAGAGAGAAGAGATAAAGAAAGAGAGAGACAGAGAGAGAAATAGAGAGAGAGAAAGAGAGAGAGTGAGATAAAGAGAGAGAGATAGAGATAGATAAAGAAAGGGGGGGGAGAGAGAAAGAAAGAGAGAGAGATAGAGAGAAACAGAGAAAGAAAGATAAAGAGAGGGAGATAGAGAAAGTCAGAGCAAGAGAAAAAGAAAGAGAAAGAGATAGAGAGAGATAAAGAGAGAGAGACAGAAATGGAGAGAGAAATAGAGAGAGAGAGAGAAAGACAGAGAGATAGAGATAAAGACAGAGAGTTAGAGAGAGAGAGATAAAGAAAGAGAGAGATAGAGAGAGATAAAGAAAGAGAGAGAGAGGAGGGAAGAGAGAAAGAAAGAGAGAGAGAAAGAGAGAGAGATAGAGATTGAGAAAGATAAAGGAAGAGCTAGAGAGAAAGAAAGAGAGAGAGATATATAAAGAGAGAGAGGGAGACCAGGGTTCTCCTAGCTCCATTATTGATCAGGGGGTGGGTATACTTACAGGCTTCCATTTCAGGATGTACCGGACGATGTGATACGATTCCGGTTTGTTCCAAAGGATGGGATGTGAGTTCGTCTGGTTCCCAGCCTCCGTGATCAGCACTTTGATAGGTCCTACATTAGAACGGAGCAGACAGAATAATAGCTCAGGGAGCTTTGCGAACGCACAGTTTTACGGAGAACTGCATTGAGGCTACAACAACAGGACAGGCCATTCGACCTAATTGATCCATAAATACTCCATGTGATTCCCTTCGCTCGTACTCCATTAGCATCTCCCTCAATTCTTTCCTCCATTGGTAGTTTGTCCAGCCTTCCCCTGAATGCAATTACTCCACATTGTAGTGAGCCCACACTCTGAGTGAAGAGGTTTCTGCAGATCTCTCTATCGGATTTATTTTATTCCCTGTTGGATTTGTTCATGACTGTCTTATATTAATGACTCCTGCTTTTGACCTGCATCACAAGTGGAATCATTGCTCTATGTCTACCCTATCAAGCCCTTAAAGACCAGCATCCTCAGTCTTTGGTAAATTCAAAAGCCTAATAATCTCTTGGTTCTGGCAAATCCTTTCCCCAGTTTCCCCAGGGCCTTTCTACGTATATCCTTTACGTATTGCAGTCTCACCATTAAAGTACCTTCTCTGTCTCTCGACCATAGGCATTTCTGCCCCAAAGTCAGTGAGTGAGGGCACAGTTGAAAATAACCTCACACAAGCCTGTACTGTGCTGTACTGTTCTATGTTCTATGTTCAAACATCCATCAGCATGTGGATTCATACTGTTCTAGTTATTAGCCACAGGTTAAATTATAGAGACAGAGAGTTGTACAACATGGAAACAGACCCTTCAGTTCAACTGGTCCATGCCGACCAGATATCCTAAATTAATCTAGTCCCATTTGCCAGCATTTGGCCCATATCCCTCTAAACCCTTCCTATTCACGTACCCATCCAGATGCCCTTTAAATGTTGTAATTGTACCAGTCTCTACCACTTCCTCTGGCAGCTCGTTCCATACACACACCACGCTCTGCATGGAAGAGTTGTCCCTTAGGTCCTTTTTAAATCTTTCCCCTCTCACCTTAAACCTATGCCCTCTGGTTTTGGACTACCCTACCCTGGGAAAAAAGAACTTGGCTACTCCTACTATCCATGCCCTCGTGATTTTATAAACTTCTACAAGGTCATCCCTCAGCCTCCAAAGCTCCAGGGAAAATAGCCCCAGCCTATTCAGCATCTCCCTCCAACCCTGGCAACATCCTTGTAAATCTTTTCTGAACCGTTTCAGGTTTCACAACTTGCTTCCTATAGCAGGGAGACCAGGATTCAGTGCAGTATTCCAAAAGTGGCCTAATCAATGTTCTGTACAGCCGCAACATGATCTCTCAACTCCTATACTCAATGCATTGACCAATAAAAGCAAGCGTACCAAATGCCTTCACTATCCTGTCAACTGTGATTTCACTTGCAAGGAACTATGAACCTGCACTCCAAGCTCTTTTTGTTCAGCAACACTCCCCAGGACCTTACCAATAAACTTTTAAGCGATATGGAGCCAATGACAGTGGAACAGGTTTGAGGGGCTGAACGGCCTCTTCTGCAGGGCAGCTATAAGAACGCTGCCATTGATATTATCATGTCTGAGCAGGGTTTCCATTCCAAACTACTGCTTGTCGTTACACTTAGTTACTGTTTACTAGAAGCAACTAATTTCACTGGGGTTACTAACTTGTCGATTGTATAATGGAATCTTTTGGTATCCTAGTTACTAACCTGATGACATTATATATCAGTATTGGTCATAAGCAGCAATTCATTTGTCAGTCAGGTCAGGTAGTATCTAATTATTAACCTGGTTGACTGCATCATTACTAATATTGTCAAATTAGTAACCAGGATGCATTTCAAGTAAATATTCCCCTTGCCTAATTGCCACGTTACAAGTTGTTCAAAGTCTCTAACTGCTAATGACTACCCACTTATTTAGTTACCGATCTAACTACAGTGAGTAATTATTGTTTCCAAACTGATGGCTACATACTGACCAGTCAATAACATGGTGACTACCTCTCACACTCAGTTACTCGCTAACCTGGTACCGGCACACTGCGAGTCTCTTCAGTTGAGAGCCCATGCATCTTCTCATCTGTGCGGTAAGGGAGAAGGCGTTTGGCCCATTTACACATTTGGCAATCTAGCTCAGTGCACTCTCAATGAACTTGGCAGGAAGCAACATTAAATTGGGACAGAGACGTGCTTCAGAAAGCCTGTTCTGCAACACTCACTGTCCAGTGAGGTCAGCGGGGGGGGGGGGCGGGGGGGGGGGGGGGGGGGGCCGCGGTGTTGGAGGGGTGTTGCGCAGTGCCCGTAACTCACATGTGACAAAAACCAGAGGAAAGGAAGGGCCTGGGGGAGAGGTAGCTCATAGAAGGTCTGAAAACAAATTCAACCTTAAAAGAAAACAATCTCTTTCGTATCGCTGATTCAAAATTGCTCAGGAGGGAGTTGCACACGTGGCCACTTTGCCAGGAGTATCCTCTCTGACTGCACTCGGCAATCAGGGCAGTTTACCCTTCTACTTCATTTTAGAGTGAAGCTTTTGACTGAATTGGATTCCCTTCAACTGAAGTCGGCACAGAATTTGTTAAAATGGGAAGTAGGCGTGCGGGTGACTCCCCCCCCAGCTCCCCCCCCTCATTTGTTACCAATCCTACAGCGAGAAGGCAAAGTTTCTCAACGTTAAACCTAGTGATGGTTTATAATATCGATCCGGAGCAACAACCTTTAGGTCTGGGGGTGGTGTGGGATGTGCCGATCATGTTTATAAATAGAGCTGTGCATTGCGAATTCGTCAAATCAATATGGCCGCCTGCTAGGGTTGCTGTACATCACCCACAAGGGCTCAGGCCTGGTCACTTGACGATATTTTTGAGCAGTTGTGTTACCCACAACCCATCCCTCCAACTGCATCTCTCCCACTCCCTGCACATGACAACCATTTCGCTGCCATTGGAAGTTGCTGGGTGAATGGGGAGGGTGGCGGGGGTGGGGGGGGGGGGAAGCGGTGGTGGGTTGGGTGCTGCATATTCACAGGCAATGGCTTGCTTGGCACCTCCCAGGGTCATGACCTTGCCAAGCCCCAGTGTCTTACCCATGCTGATGGCTTCGATTTGGAGTTTTGGACGGGTGTTCTAGGCCCTTGATGTTGCAAAGCAATATACTTCAATCAAGCCAACAGGAAAGACGGGAAAGGGGGTTAGAAACAAGCACTGCAGAGCCCTGCCCGACTGTATAAATCAGCGAGTTTATGAAGGATAATTACTTCAAAATGATTAAACTTTGTTACTCCCTCTAGGCAGTGCAGCCAGTCGCATTAATCAGTACAAATCACAAACTGCCTTACTTCCTTGCTGGCATAAGATAGCAGCCCATACGAGCATCATCGAAGAAATATGTGCAGGGGCATGGGCCCAGTGATCAGGGAGGGAGAGAGAGAGAGAGAGATGCAGAGAGACTTTCTGAAGGAGCCGACACAAACTCAACAGATGGACAGCCTCTTCCTGCGGTCTGAGCATTTCTCAGTTTTGCCTTTCCCGGCAGTCCCCAGGCCTCTCGGATATCTACCGGCGCTGCATTCACTCAATCAGGAGCGTAAGGGCTTTCAGCTCTTCAGGCCAGTGATGTCAGAGCAGAAGGCCATTCAGCCCCTCAAAACGATTCATCATTCCATTAGAGTGGGGCTCACTTGGAATATAACTTAGCGTCTTTGGTGCCGTGATATTGGACCAGGAGGCCATTCAGCCCCTCAAACTCATTCCACCGCTCCGTCAGAATGTGGCTCAAGTGGATTTTAACTCCATTTACCAGCTTTGGTGCCTATCCCTGAGTAGGCTCAGAAAAGTCTATCTCAGTTTTGACCTGGACCTCCCCAAGCAGAGGAAACCGTTTCTGTCTGTGATATCACTTTGAGAAGATCGTTGCTTCACCTTCTACTCCCAAAAGGAGCACAAGCCTAGTCTATGGAACATGTACTCATAACTTGCAACACATCATATATTATTGTTAACACAAAATTAAGATTTCCAGACGCTTTGCAGGAGTATTAACATTTAAAGCCAATATAACCAAAAGCTTGATCAACATGACAGGTATGAACTGAGGAGGAGAGACAGCTGCTGAGGTGATGTTCAGGGATAACGTTCCAGAATTTAAGAATGTTGGAAGTTTAAGCTGTGGCAAAATCCCGGGTTTGTGTGGTGAAAACCTGATCACGTTTATAAAAAGAGCTGTGCATGGCGAATTAGTCAAATCAATATGGCCGCCTGCTTTGGTTGCTGTACATCGCCCACAGGGCCTCAGGCCTGGTCACTTGACGATATTTTTGAGCAGCTGTGCTACCCACAACCCGGCCCGCCAACTGCATCTCTCCCACTCCCTGCACATTACAACGGTTTTATGATCTGAGAGGTGGTGGTTTGGCATCAATTTGTTCAACAAGGTGGCACTCAACTTGTTGCAACAGCGCCAGCTTCTCATAGCGTGAATCGGTCGCTGTTCCTGCCTCAAGTTGACAATTGGGGAGGGTGGTGGGGATGGGAGGATCAAGTCAATCGAAGACTAAGGGGGGGAAATGGAACCGTGCGCCTACAAATCCCACAGCACGTTCTCAACCCCCAAGAGTGTCCGACTGGGCTCAACCAGTCACGCTCCCGTGAATGAGGAGATACCGTGGTCAAGGCCCATCACCTCAGAGATGTGAGCACAAATCCTAGCCAACCTGTGCATGGGAAGATCCCACGGTTGAGGCTATTGCGCTTAAAGGATCCATCTTTAGCCACGCCTTTTTGAGGAGACCTCCTCTGCTGCCTGTGGATGGTGCCCACTGGATCACTTCCATCCGCCCCTCATCAGAGCAGATGGGGACTAGGTTTAACATCTTATCCTTGGTGGCAGCTCTCGACGGCCCGGTGCTCCCCTCAGCACCAGAGCCCCAGTCCCGATCGGTGGTTGGGGGTGGGAGGGGGGTACAATCCTACCTGGTGAGGCTGACTGTGGCTGACAGGACCATTCTCCGATTCCCCGGCCGTAGCAGTGGCACAGGTACTGGATTCCATCCCGGTACTTTTGAAAGCTCTCGCCGATCTGGTAAAACTGCCTCGTCTCGGTGTCCTGGCACTGATCTGGTTTGGGGTAGAGAGAGGGTGGCAGTGTGTTAGGTGGAACTGCGGTGGCGGAGAAACACAATACCGTTGGCTTTTGCCAGTGTTTGTACGCCGCATGGACCTCCTCCCACTCTTACCTCGTCTCATCTCTAGCTTGGGATCTTTCTGTGCCTTCCTCCTTCATGTGCCAACCTAGACTCATATGGCACAGAAACAGACCCTTCGATCCAACTGGTCCATAATCCCAAACTAAACTAGTTCCACCTGCCTGCGCTTGGCCCGAATCCCTCCAAACCTTTCTTATTCATGTATTTACCCAAATGTGTTTTAAACGTTGTAACTACTACCCATATCCATCACTCCCTCTGGAAGCTCATTCCACACACAAACCACTCTGTGTGCAAAGGAATTGCCCCTCATGTCTTTTTTAAATCTTTCTCCCCTCACCTTAAATATTAGAATAGAATCTCTACAGTGTGGAAACAGGCCCTTCGGTCCAACGAGTCCACACTGACCCTTGCAGCATCCCACCCAGACCCATCCCCGATAAACCACCTAAGTTACACATCCCTGAACACTACGGGCAATTTAGCATGGCCAATCTACCTAACCTGCACACCTTTGGACTGTGGGAGGAAACCGGAGCACCCGGAGGAAACCCACGCAGACACGGGGAGAATGTGCAAACTCCACACAGACAGTCGCCCGAGGGTGGAATCGAACCTGGGTCCCTGGCGCTGTGAGGCAGCAGCGCTAACCAATGAGCCACCGTGCTGCCCTAAATAAATGCCCCCTACTCTTCAAATCCCCCACCAACGGGAAAGACACCTGCCATTCACCGTATCTATGCCCTTCATGATTTTATAAACCTCGATAAGGTCCACCTCTCAACCTCTGATGCTCCAGTGAAAAACGTCCCAGCCTATCCAGCCTCACTTCATAATTCAAACCTTCCATTCCTGGCAACATCCTGCTAAAACCTCTTCTGAACCCTCTCCAGCTTAATAACATCCTTCTGGCTTCTGGATCTGGCTTCTCCTTCGTGAAACAACTGCAGTCATGTTATAACTGATAGTTACAAACGCTCACTGGTCTCTCTCAGCAGAAGAACTTTCTCCCAAATTCCTGACTGGATTTAGCTGTGGCTGTGTTAAATCGATGGCCATTAAGTTCTGCACTCCCCCGGCAAACGGAAACAATCTTCTCAACATCGACCCGATTATATAAAAACCCTCGGCTCACTTCAGCACCGTCTGCAGATAGGAGAGAGTGCAAGTGGGGATGTTTTGACTCAGACCGTCTCACCACAAGAGGACAAAGGGGAACCCAGGGAGTGAAAAAAAAAGACTTGCTGAGTTGTGTTTTCTAGTTGGGATTCTTGCTGAAAATCATGCACACATGTTTTCCTGCATTGTTAACCACTGATTCCATTTAATATCCTACTTTATTGTACACTCGGGAGTGGCTCAATGCTTTACCATAGGCAGCCTCGCTCACAGCCAGATGTAGTGTAGCGCTGTCTACCGACTTGCCCCTTTTTCAGACACTGTT
>NC_063338.1:9328885-9336350 GCF_021869965.1 Rhincodon typus
GCTGGGGGGGCGTGTGCTGGATCTGGCAGACAGCTCGAATTTTGCTTTCGGGAGAATTGCAACGTTGCACTCTTTCTCGCTGGGCTCTTTTTAAGGTCAAGAAAAAGGGCAGCGAAAGGATTTCCCAGCTGACTGAAATACCAGACACACGTTGCAGGTGAGAAGGTGGGAAAGGGGAACCAGAGCAGGGAAAAAAAAACATCAAAAGTGCTGAGTAGTCTACCAGCGATTGGGCAGTCACTTCCTTTACAAGGCCGACTTGATTGACGAGGGTGGGGGGAGAGGGGTTAGCTAATCCTTCCAGGCAACTGCTTAGGTGTTGAGCTTTTTTATAAGGGTCAGAGGACAGGTAACTACAGGACTAAGGTAACTGGCAAGGGAGGAAAAAAAACAGAAATGCTTTTACACTGCAGTTTTTATGGTCTGGATTTGGAAATGAAAGAGTGATGCCCTATCCCCAAACTCCAAAGTTTCTCGGGGCTGGCTCTTTATCTGTCTCAGAAACTGACCCTCCCCCTGTCCTTTTGACCCTATTCCCAATTAAACTGCTGCCTCTCTCCTGCTCTTGTGTTTGGCTGATATTGTTATTGGCTCCAGCCCTCCAGTAACGTAGCTCCCCCCCTCCTCCGCTTTCAATCTGCCGACATTACCTTCCTTCTCCTGCTCCTGTTTCACAATCAAGCACCGGCCGTTCTCAGAAAACCGCACACCGCCCAAAAAGGCTGGCCAAACCCATCCTGCAGGGGCTCATGTGCCAAGCCAGGCTCCAGGAGAGACAGCTGAAGTCTAACCCAGTCCCTGTTACCGCTCAAGCGCTCTCGTCAGCGGAAACCTCTTCCGAGGCGTGCGGCCCTTACCGATGGCATCACACTTCCATCGCCCCCGGCCTTGACCGTAGCAAGTGCAGTTCATCTGGTGACCCTCGTCATGCCGTTTGTAGAAGGTCTGGTCCACTTCGTACGTAATTCCATCCACCACGCACTGATCTGTGGGCAGAAAGGTGGACAGGCTAGTTCCCGGCGATTCACCTCTCCGCTCTGTTGTGGTCAGACCTGGGAGAGGAGCTGGCAAGGATTGCAGGAGTCTAATGTGGTCAGTAAATACCACCATTTATTTAAGCTCAGTAAAATACTACCAAATACGTGTGCTGGTCAAAACTTCACCTCTCCCACAAGACTGGCTGCCTCTCCTAGCGGTCCTGTGACCTTGTATCCTTTCCAATTAGGTTTTAGTCTTGTTTACATGCTCACATTAAAACCATTATAGTACATCGCCCCTCCTTCGCCCCCCACAACCACCCTCGCGCACCCCCTTGCCAAGTCACTTGAGCCTTCCCGTTACATTACAACTTATTGTTTACATCTCCTTATCCTACAATGCCAAGTCTACAGCACCGACCAGACCATTCGGCCCAATTGCTTCGTGCTGGTGTTCACGCCCCACGTGCGCCTCCTCCCACTCTTCTCCACCTAACGCAATCCTTTTTCCCATCCTTCACGCACTTCCTTAAGAATACTGGCATCATTCACCTTGCCTCTACCGCGGAAGCAAGTTCCACATTCTTTGGGACAAGAGGTTTCTCCCAGGATCTCTACTGGATTGACTCATGACTGTTTTAAACCCGTGGACTCTTTTGACATGGAAACACCTCTTCCGTGTGTCCCATATCAAAGAGTTCATAACCTCCCAGCCCTCCATCAGCTTCTCTGTTCTAAAGAATCACAGCACCATCTGGTCACCTCTTCCAAAGTTCAAAGCTCTTATCCTGGGGTAGGCGATCGCCCAGTGGTATTATTTTGAATCAACAAGGCACATTGCATTTCATTATGTAGATCCGTCATTTCCAAGGAAGTGGCCACTCTTGAAGCATCAGTGAGGAGGAGAGGACACGTCCAAGTTGAGACGTTTTTTGTTGTGTTTAACATGCCAGGGGACAGGCTCCTGTGATCCCTCAAGCCCCGCAGCTCCCCCCACCACCATCACCAAACACCCCCCCCCCCACCCCCAACCCCGGCAGGTCCTCGTCTGGCTCTCAGGTCAATACCAGCATGTGGCCATTAACCAGCATAGCTATCGGTTCAATCGGCAGCTAATCACCGGGCAACCTGCCCCTGTCGTTCCCATTGCTTGGATCATCGCTGGCAGGGCAGGAAAATGTCATCTCCCCTCCCGCTACCTTCTACCAGCATTTTCAGAGGCCTCTTGTCTCACGAGAGAGAGGGAAAGAGATAGAGAGAGAGAGAGATAGACAGAGAGAATAAAAAAGTAAGAGAGAGGGTGAAAGAGAGAAAGAAAACATGAGAGAGAGAGAAAAGAGATGGAGTGAGAAACAGGGGGCATACAGAGAGAGGGAGAAAGACAAACAGAAACAAGAGTGAGAAAAGTAGATGGATTTGCACATTTCCGTAGCTGGACACACAAGCTCCTGACAAGTTGTACATGCTCAGAATAGATTGGAGCAGTCCTTAAGTTGCAGACAGACTAGACCAAGGGGGGAAACGTCCTACTGGTCAAACCACAACAGACCCACCTCGCAGTTGAGCATGTGCGATGCAGGTCCATTCACCGCGGCCGTTGCCATGACAGGTACACCTCATCATGTGACCCTGCTCGTGCTTTTTGTCCCACTGGTCTCCAATGTGATACATAACCCCTTCTGAATTGGTGCAAACCTCTTCATGTTCTGGGAACAGGCGAGAGGAAGAAGTGACAAAAATGAGCACTACACCAAATATTAACGGTGACACAATCGAGTGGAAAGGTTCAAAACACTTCATCATGCATCTGTTCACTTTGCAACAAGGTACCATCACGCTTTGATGCATTGCAATAATTCTCTCAAACAACGCGCCTCAAATAACATCAAAAACTGGGCACTCTAATGGAGCTCACTATAAGGTTTCAAGGGGTTCTTTGGAAGCAATATTCCTTCAGTATATCTGCTCGAGCGTAGCAGACTGAGCAGTGATCTGATTGAGCTGTAGTGGATGACAATATGGTTTTATAGGGTGGAGAGAAACTGTTCCCTCTGCTCCACGAGGGGAAAACAAATTAAAACCAAAGCCTAAGGGTGCTCAGTGGTGACATGTGAGCAAGTGTTTCTCGATAAAGCATCGGGGGAATCTGAAATGGGTGCCTCCAATAACCTCTTGAGGTGTTTGGGCAGGAGGTAGGGGGTGTCAAATGGGAGAGTGATAAAGAATTTTATGACGTGAGAGTGTTTGATAAAGGTATGGGAGCTTTTTGACGATGTTAACTTAATGGCAGAGAAACGAGAAGCCTGCAGAATAGGTGATCTTGAAAAGGGATTCACTAAGTTACCACACAAACAGGAAATACATTAGGATCAATAAATGATTGGTTAACAGACAGAAAGGCAAAGAGTAGAGATAAATGGAGCGCTTTCAAGTTGGTTGGCTGTGACTATAAGAGTGCCATGTAGATCAGTCCCAGACCTCAGCTCTTTGCAATTTATTTTAATGACTCCAACACAGAGACAGAGGTTATACCCAAATCTCCTGACGATTTAGCTAGGTGGGAGCATAAGCTGTGAGGAGAACACAACGAGGCTGCAAAAAGATCTAAACAGGTTCCCAGTGCGAGCAGCCAGATGGCAGATGGAGAATGATATGTGAAACTAACTGTGCGGCTATTCACTCTGGGAGCAAGAACGGGAAGCAGTATAATTTTTAAAAGGCATGAAATGTTAATGTTTATAGGTGTTCATACAAGGAACACAAAAGTTAGCATGCAGGCACAGCAAGTGATTAGACATGACTTTGGCTGTACTGCAAGGGAACTGAAGTACAAGAATGAGGAAGTCTTGCTACAATAGTGCAGGGCTTTGATCAGACGTCATCTGGAATACCGCGCGGAATTTTTAAAAAATCATTTGCAAGGTTTGGGCATCACTGGCTAGGCCAGCACTCAGCACCCAGCCATAACTGTCCAGAGGGCAGTTGAGAGTCAACCATATTGCTTCGGGTCTGGAGTCACATGTAGGGCAGACCAAATAAAGATGGCAATTTTCTTCCCTAAAGCGCATTAATGAGGCAGGTGAGGATTTTCCCAACTATCATTTCATGCCTACCATTAGGTTTTTAATTCAGGAATTCAAATTCCACCATGGCAAGATTCAAGCGCAGGTCTCTAGAATATTATCTGGATCTCCAGATTAATAGTCTAGAGATAATACAATTAGGCCATCACGTCCCAGGACCTCTGGACTCTATATTTAAAGGGAGAGGATACTTACACTGGAAAGAGTTACAGTGAAGGTTTACTGAGTTGGTACCCAGGACAGGATGGTCCTATAATGAGACACTGAGTAAACTGGACCCATACTACCTGAGATTCAGAAGAACAGACGCCAATATCGTTGATACAGAAGAGATTTGAGAGGGGAGACAGTGAAAAGTTGATTCCTCCTGGCTGAGGAATCTAGAACATCGCGTGGTACTGTCTTGACATATCAGGCCAATTATTTAGGACAAGAACGAGGAGAAATGTCTTCACTTAATAGTGTGCAAATACGCCATCGTTCTAATATATATAAGACAAAGAAATCAAAGGATCAGCCATGATCGTATAGACTATTACAGAAAGCTCAGGGGGTCAAATGGTTTATTCCTGCTCCTATTTCTTATGCCTTTATTTAGGGATATGGAAGCAAGGCACCTTAACAGAGAGTTAAGATGCACATCAGCCATGAACTAATTGAATGACCAAAAAAGGTTCGAAGGATCAAACGACCTCCACCCATTCCCAAGTTAGCTGGTAAAATTCACAACATGAATTCCAGGATGGGACACACACACTCACATTCACATTCATTCAAATCATTCCTGAACACTTCCAAAAAATGAGCCAGGTTTTCCACACCAGTCATACAGCCAGCAAGACATGTTGTCTCAGCTCTGCAAGGTCGACCAGCCTATGCTGCTGAACAGTTTACATAGGTGACACTGGAGACTGGCTGAGGTGGAACGATGCAAGGGAAATTGGGACAGGCCAAAGTCATACCTGCCATGGGACAGAAGCCAAACCTCCCATCGGTGTCATAGTTTGCAGTTGTTCCACACCACTTCATGTTATCCCTTCTTCCATCAGATGTGCACTCAGTGTAGTTCCGCATGTTGTACAGGTAAGGGAAGTGACACAGCGCCCCATTCGAGTTCCCTCCTCGGCTCTGAATGTACGTGGCTAAATGCAGCGCAAGGTCAAAGAAGCAAGGAGAGACAAAACAATGTCAAATTGTTTCTCAGCGGTTCAGGTACAAGGGGCACATTCAAAGAGATCAAACAGACTTTTGCCCGCACCCTTACCCACTCCACCAAACCCTGTCCCCCTACTGAGGGGGCAGCCGGTGAGCCAGTTACTGGACTAAACCGACAGGAGTCTCTCAAAAGTGGACAGAATAGTCATTACTGCAAAGTTTGCCTTACGCTGCCAATCAAATGTAGTTACGAGGTACGTATACTCAAAGATTATGACCTGCTCCGTAAGAACGGTTTGGGCTAAATTTAGGTCTTGAAGCCTAGAGCCGTTCGGAACCAAGTGTCCACCATTCCTGTGTTAGGGGAGCTCCTGCAGAAAAACGTAGCCTGTATAAATTGGGAGGAAATACTTCCTGCTACTTCCCACCATCACTTTGCTAATATTCACCCTGGAAGATCTCTCTTCCCGTTACTGCCCTCCACCTCGGCCCAGGCCATTCTACATGGTGTATGTTGACAAGTCATTTAACCATGGTGGGGGATGTGTTACACTCAGATTTGCCTGCATCCTGCACGACCCCATCCCTCCCAATCTATTTCATCCTGCCCCAATCCCACTGCCATACGTTCTCCCGGTAACAGATTACTGGATATCAATTAGGGGTAGGGCGTAGGGGCACCAGACCACAGGCTCCCAATCGCCAATCTCGCTGATCAGCTCATCCAGCAGGGAATGGCCACTGGCAGGCCGGGAATGGAGGGGTGAGAAGAAGGTGGAGTCGAGGAGTGTGAGAGTGGAGGAGGAGGAGGGCGGGGGGGGAGGTGGTGGTTGCTATCAAAACGCGGGTGGCTCCCGGCCACTGACTGAGACGGGTGGATCACGCAATCTGCAGTTTGTGACTGGACGTGAAACAAAGGGGAGATGGTTGGCATGCGTCAGAGGGCGGCTTTTGACAACCAAGGCTTCCGGACTTACAAGCATGCTGGTTACAGAACGAGTAAGTGCGATCGCTGTCAAAGTCTTTGGTCGTACTGCACCAGAATTTGCCATCGTTGCGTCCTTCACTTGTACAGGATTGGTAAGTCTTGCCCATGAACATGAAGGGAAACACGCAGGGTTGTCCGTTGGTGTTACCTCCATATGTCTGAGATGCTGATAAGAACAAACATGAACAACAGAATTACACTACCACCACACTTTTGTCTGCTCATCTCAAAACACTTTACTAAGTTTGGTTTGACGGATGTAGCTGAAGTGTAACTCTTGGCCAGAACACCTGACAAAAAATCTTGAAGATAACAGAATATTTCACACCCCATCAGCCAAGGACTATGCACTCAACTCTCTGGGGTGAGATTTGAACCGTCTAACTCAGAAAGCTGGAGAGTTACCACATTGGTTATAGTCTTCGCTGCCAAGTACTTATGGTGCTGAGATATCCCCTGAGTGACTGGAAAGTAGGATGCAGGGCAAAACTCACATTAAGAAGGACGCGACTCTGTGCAGTTGTGAATTAGTGACCTTCCGATTTCATCCAAATTTTCTCAGTGTTCGCATTTCTTCAGGTCGCTCCGCAGTTGTCCACAAAGCTTCACCCTGACAATCCTGAGCCCCTTCCTGCTCATGTAGACCCTCCCTGATCCTCTGTGGCTGTAAGGAGCTCAAGGCAATGCCAAATCCATAAAGTGGGGAACGAGTTCAATGAAAAAGACACCCCATGCCTCCCTGAGTCGTGCAGACCCTAACCTTGACAATGAGCAGTTGAAAAGATGCCTGGCGCAGTCACCTGTAATTGTTTCACAGGCTATACATTCCGAAACGTGCAATAACCCCAAACCCATCAAGTTCCCTTTTTATAAAATTTTCAGAAGTGATATCAGGGTTTGTATACTTACAGCGCACTTCTAATACTTACGCAAATCGCGGCAGCTCACACCATTACCCAGACAGGTGCACAACATGCGTGAGCTCCCCTGCTTCTTAAACCATTGCATTCCATCGCTGTACAAAATACCTCCGTCGCTGACACACTGAGGCTGGTAACCCACGCGCTGGACTTCACGCTGTAGGTGAGTGCTTTCTAGAAAGGAGGAACCAGATTTTTCTTTTAAAAATAAGTTCTTGCTTTCAATAAAAAGATCAACAGAATAAAGTTCCAAATTGGAGAATCAACATGAAACAATCAATGGAACGTTGTGACAAAAAAAATGGAACGTTGAGACAAAAAAATGGAACGTTGTGACAAAAA
>NC_063338.1:9336360-9347408 GCF_021869965.1 Rhincodon typus
CGTTGTGACAAAAAAATGGAACGTTGAGACAAAAAAATGGAACGTTGAGACAATAAAATGGAACGTTGAGACAATAAAATGGAACGTTGAGACAAAAAAATGGAACGTTGTGACAAAAAAAATGGAACACTGAGCACGGTGGCTCAGCAGTTAGCGCTGCTGCCTCACAGCGCCAGGGACGCAGATTCGATTCCACCTTCGGGTGACTGTCCGCGTGGAGTTTGCACATTCTCCCCGTGTCTGTGTGGGTTTCCTCCGGGTGCTCCGGTTTCCTCCCACAGTCACAAAGATGTGCAGGCTAGGTGGATTGGCCATGCTAAATTGCCCATAGTGTTCAGGGATGTGTAGATTAGGGGGATGGGTCTGGGTGGGTTGGTGTGGACTTGTTCGACCGAAGGGCCTGTTTCCACACTGTAGGGATTCTATGATTCTATGGGAACATTGAGACAAACAATGGAATGTTGCTTGTCCTTTTCCTTCCTTTAGACCATGAGTTATGTCCCCTTCACGAGTTTCTTGGTAACAGACAGGACATGGTATGCTGCCAGTTTGTTGAAGTGATAATAAGGTGCTTTTTACGATCTTGCCTGATAAAAATTCCCATCTCTTTGAATTAACTGGGGAGGGAGCAGTGCATGTCTAATATTCTGGATTGTGATATTCTCAGGAGGATTTCCTTTCCTTCAGTCTGGGATTGAGCAAGGTGACCACTGTGCCTTCCAGCCAAAATGACCAGTATGGTGGGTTTTTTTTATGCAAAACAAGTCACTTTGTTTCCACCTGTGGCAGAGTCCAAAATCCGAGGCTATTAACATGGGCAAAGCCGCTATACTCAGAGAATGGTGTGGTTGTGGAGGGGATATCATAGTGTAGTGGTAATGCCACCAGACCAGTAATCCAGTAGGCCTAGGCTAATGCACTGGCAGCAGAGGTTCAAGTTCCACTATGGGATTTAAATTATTTTGTCAAAAGTTTGCAATTGTAATGCTAGTCTCAGTAAATTTGCACTAACTGTCATTAAAAAAACCCATCTTGCTCACCAAACCCGCTTAGGGAACGAAAAGTGCTATCTCAACTTGGTTCAGCCTACATGTGACTCCAGACCCAGAGCAATGTGGTTGATTCTCAACTGTCCCCTGAAACCAATTGGTAACTCCTCGAATTCAAGGACAATTAAGGGCAGGCAAAAACGTTGTACCCACATCCTGAGGTAGAATAACCTCTTTAACATCGGGAGCAGTTTGAGATAAATTGATGTAATTAAAGAGAAGTTTGACAAACATGGAGAGAGTAGAGGGATATTCTGATGAATTTACAAGAAGTAAACTGAGGAGGAGGATTCGTGCAGATACCACGAATAAGGTGTCTAGTTTTGTGCTGTACACAGTTTGTATTCTTTTGAATTTGGTGCAATAGGTACATAATCTGATCTATCTGGCACGGAAAACAGGAAATAAGAACAATCCTGCTTACCACTAATTCTTTGTTTCGATGTAGCGAAAGAATGAAAGATTTATAAAATTGGGCTGTTGAGTAATCTGATACTTTTGCAAAATGGTTTATGGCGCGTCACAAGATGAATGCACCTAACCACTTTGAACTAAAGTCTTATTGCATGGAAGCTATTCCATTACTGTGCCTAAAGCTGCCTAGCTCTTAAACTGATTAGATTTAAGAGGAGTGCAATGGTGCATTTAGAAGCAATTTCAAACCATTACCTTTGTACATCTTACAATGAAGGCCAAGTCTCCGCACTTACCGGAACCGGATGCCAAAGAAGCATGTCGTTCACATTCCCACTCTCCACGCCCGTTGCCTTTACAGGAACAGTGAAGGAGATTTCCCCTGTTGTCCCTCTTTGTCCAGTTATCTCCAAGTCTATAGGACATTCGAGTATCCTGGTCATTGCATTGGTCTGCAACAGGCAGCAGAAAGGAGTGATACAGGAACAATAGTCAACATGCTTCAGTTTATAAACAATAACGTTTTAATTTCTACAACATCTTTCACTCAGTAAAACCTCTCAGGCACTTCAGAGACTAAATGAGTTACTTCAGGAGTCACTAGAATACTGCCAAAAACGTCCCTTTCCTCTCCACACCTCCCAAACTTACATCCGTCTCCCCTGGAACTTCGTGTTTGAATCCCTTGAATTAGCTTTGCCACAGCACTGAAATTGCTCTATCAAAATTACAGATGACAAGCGTAAACATTCCCTTCCCTACCCATCTGCAACCTTTTGACAGTTCAATGCATCGTCCTCCCCCACTATGATGCAGCTGGATGAGGCTGCTCACCTGGGTCAATTCTAATCCATTCGGTTCAGTAGCTGGAGAATATCTGTCATGGCTTCTCTCCCTGCTCACACACTGATGTCCCACAAGAATCGATCCTTGGTCTTTTCTCTCAAGGCCCTACTTCCCATCCACCCATTGTCTCTCAACAACACTCTCCAAAATGCACACAGTACTGACACCACCCAGCTGTAACTCATGGCCATCTCTTGCCTCCTCCACTGTCTCTGATGTCACATCCAGTACTGGAGGAGCCCAAATTTCCTCCGACTCAATACTGGGAAGATTCCAGCCATTGTGTTCAGTCTCTCTGAACGTCCACAACCTCGGTGCTGTATTTGACTCTGAGATGAGCTTTCAATCATTTTCCTACACTATTTCCACCTCTGTAACCTTCCCCAGTGCATTCCTGTTTGGTGGGTGATACATTAGCACAGAGAGGTTATTGGCTAACTAACAACAAACAGGGAGTGGGACGATTGGGTCATTTTCGGCTTGGCAGATGAGAAAATAAACAGGACACTTTCAAGTTGGCAGACTCAGACTAGTAGAGAATCACAGGAATCAGTGCTGAAGTCTCAGCTATTTCAGCTATTTAAAATCTATACTCAATGTGGAAGCAGGCATACAAATTACAGAAGGGTGGGAAAAGGAGGAATAAGGTTGATTTAGCAACTAAACGGGGGGGATTTATGCACACGGACATAGGGCATGGCTGAGGTATCAAATGAACACTTTGCATCAGCCTTTACTGAAAAAAGATGCTAATCTGGCCATAGTGACAGAGGACAGGGTTATAAATTAAAAAGGACGTTTTTGATGATGCACCACAATTGACATATAAAGGGGGAAATTAGAATGGAAATCGCAGAGGTGCTGGTGATAATACTTCAGTCTTCCTTTGACACAGGCACTGTGTCAGAAGACTGGAAAGTTGGAAATGTTATACCCTTGCTTCAAGAAGGAAGTGGAAAAGTTAAGACCAAGAATTATAGACACGTTAGTTTGTCTTCAGTTGTGGAGAAATAACTAGAAATAATCATTCAAGATAAAATCTAGCATTGTATGGCAAATTAAAGGAAACCGGTCTGGATTTCACAGGGGAAAGATCACATTTCAGTGATTTGTTGGAATTTTTTGAAAAAGTAGCATAAAGGCTTGATGAGCATAATGTTGTTAATTTGGTATACATGGACTTCCGAAAGGCATATTATTTACAGTGACACAGCAGGGGTCAATGTTAGGATCCTTGCTTTTCCTGATACATATTAATGAGATAGATCTTGGTGTGCAGGACACGATTTCAAAGTTTATGGATCATACAAAACTTGGAAGCAGTATACACTCTGAGGAGTTAGACTAGAAAGGGCACTGACAAGTTAGCGGAATGGACAGACAGATGGCAAATGCAAACAGGTTAGACTAAAACTGTGTCAGATAATTCATCTTAAGTTGAAATATTGTGTACGGTTCTGGGGCCTCACTTTGGGAAGGGCATGACTGCATCAGAGAGCGTGGAAAAGAAATTCACAAGCCCCTAAGATAAGGGACTTCAATTATGAAAATACGTTGGAGAGGTTCTGGCTGTTTTTCTCAGAGTCAGAGAAGGTTGGGAGAGTTCTCATAGTATATTTAACGTCTGGACAGAATAGAGAGAGAGAAACTGCTCCAGCTGCTGAAAAGATCGAGAATAAAAGGGCACAGATTTCAGGTGGTTGGCGACATGACTTGAGGAAAACTTTTATCAGTGATTAGTTAAGGCCTGGAATGTACTGCTTGAGTGTGTGGTGGGCGGAGAGGAGTATTTGTGTGTGTGTGTGAATAAGTGTCAGTGTGTATGTGCATGTGTAAAGGTTGTAGGTTGGGGCAGCAGTTTCAGTGTGTCGTTGGGGTGAGGACAATTTGAGCTTGGGAGGGGCAGTTTGTGCAATGGGGGCAGGTTGAGTGTGTGTGTGTGTGTGTGTGTGTGTGTCGGTGAGTGAGGGGATGGAGGTAGTGGTCAGTTTAAACAAGACACTCAAAAGTGAGTTAGACTGTCCTCCAAAAGGAATGGTGTGCAAAGTTTGGGGGAGGGGGCGGAAGAAACACACTAAGAGGGATCTGAGAGTCCTTGAGCACGAATCCCAAGCATGTAGGTAGAGCGAGTGATTAGGAGAGAAAATAGGCTGTTGGCCTTTACTCTAAGGGAGATGCAGTATAAGGAGGTCTTACTGTGCCTCTACAGAGCATTGGTCAGAACACACCTACAGGACTGTGTCCAGATTTATTCTCGTTCTCGCACCTTCCCCAAGGAGGGATATACTGCATTGAAGGCAGTTCAGAGAAGGTTCACTGGGTTGGGTCCTGGGATGAAGGGATTCTCTTACGAGAAGATGTTGGAACAGGCTAAGCCTAGACTCACTGAAGTTTAGAGGAATGCGAGGTGATCTCATTGAAACTTATACAGTTCAGCAGGCGCTTGACCTAGGCGCAGGGAATCGAGAAGCAAGGGGCACAGACAGGAAATAGGGAGGAACTTCTTCCCTCAGAGGGTTGCTGACTTTTGGAATACTCTTCCCCAGAATAATGGAGGCAGAATCATTAAATGCACTCAAGGTTGAATTTGACTGATGTTTGCTGGGAGAGGAGTCGAAGGTTATGGAGGGCGGGGTCAAGCAAGAATGTGGCCTCGAGCCTATGATTAGATCAGCCGTGGTCTTACCGAGTGACAGGTTGGCTAAATGGCCTACTCCAGTTCCTCTTTCTTACGTTCTTTCACTCATCTGCTAATGAAATCCTTGCCCATGCCCTCCTTACCTCCAGGTTTGTCTATTTCCACACGCTCTGCCACATTCTATCCTCCATGACTCTCAGGCTGTCCGAAGCTCTACCTCAAACCCAGTCTGGTTCAGAGTCAGCCCTGTGCTCACTGAGAGACGGGGACTCCCAGTAACGTGTCACCTTGACTTTAACCTTCTAACCCTGGTTATCAAACCCTCTGTGGGCTTGCCTATCCCTATCTCTCATCATGGCCTGCAGCTCTACCACTGAGGTATCTCCAAGAAGGGGACATGCCCTTCTCTCCTGAACCAAAGAGTAGAATGAAGCCCATTCGGTCTAGCCTGTTTGGCCGTCCAAGGACTTTTATCTCATCGTAGAATCCTTACAGTGTGGAAGCAGGCAATTCGACCCATCCAGTCCACACTCACTCTCTGAAGAGCATCCCATCCCCATCCTATCCTATTCCCGTAACCGTGCATTTCCCATGGCTAACCCACATAAGCCTGCACATCCCTGGACACCACGGGGCAATTTAGCATGGCCAATCCACCCTAACCTGCACATCTTTGGACTGTGGGAGGAAACCCATGTTGCAAGAATTTGCAAACTCCACACAGACAGTCGCCCCAGGGTGAAATCGAACCTGGGTCCCTGGCGCTGTGAGGCAGCAGTGCTAACCACTGAGCCACCGTGCTTATCCCAGCTGATCTGTAACTGAATTCCATCAACCCACCTTTTTTCCCCATCAAGTACGAAACTATTGACCTTGTATCCTAATCACCCCAAATCTGAAAGGCTTTTCAAAAAAGAGTGAAAAGTTAGTGCAATTCCAGACTCATCCACCTGAGGCAATCGTTTCGAGTCCTTCAATGTGGTAAAACGCCCTAATTAGGCGGGTTGGACTGGTTCAACAGTTCTGATATTAAAAAAAATTCAATCACAACACGATAAGGTCACCTTCAAAAGATAAAAGCTGAACCTACTCCGTGAGGTGCAGGTGATCCGTCCACTGCCTTCTCCTAGGCATGTGCACTCCATCATCATCCAGCCCTGGTATGGCCTTTCCCAGGTCTCGCCAACATCATGGGTTGTGCCTGCCACATTGTCGTAGCACCTCTCCGCTGTGCAAACACAAAGAGTGGGATTAGGTTCTGAGGCACGTCACCTTTTCACCTGGTTAGCTCCCCTTTGTTTCCTCTGGTCGCAGCGCCTGAGCTGTGTGGGTGACCTTAGGTGGGGAATGCCAACTGGCTATGCAAGACAGGGAGTGGTGGAATCAGCCCCACCAATCCTGCCCTCAACCACTGGCCGCTCGCTTGCTCTTTCTAGCGATCAGACACCAACGACGGTCACCTTTTGCAACTCCCCAGAGATTGAAACCAGCTCTGTCTTTACCTGAGCTGAGATCAGCAGACAGCATCAACTGAAAGCAAGGTCGAGAGGCTCAAATGATGCAGCAGTGATTGACTGAGTTACTGCATCGTGACCCTGCTCCTTATCAAGCTTCAATCTCTCCACGGATTCAATGTTTTCATTTTTGGCTTTTGTGGGAAGACAACAAGCGAAAGAATATTGCCCCATTCACAACCCGAACATTTCCTGCAGCGTGAACACTGTCAAAACACAGGAAGAAACTGTCCAAGATCCCACGAGCAGAATGTTGGCCGAGGGATAGGCAGTGGCCAAATCACAAGGTGAGCTCAAGTCAAGTCTCCTGTTCCACCTGTGCTGGAGGATCTTTTGTATTCACCTGAGGGGGCAGCCGAGGTCTTAGCTGAATGTCTCATCTGAAAGAAAGCACTTCTAACAGTGCGCCCCTCCCTTAGTCATGCACTGGAGTGTCATCCGCAGTTATGTATTCACAGCTGTCCAGTGGAGCTTGGTTTGAGAAGGCTACCCTGAGACACAGCTGACATGCCATGGTTCAGCCATCAGGGCGAAACAGCATTTCACCAACTAACTCAAACTTCAGAAATACACTGAGAACTGAATTAATATTCAAAAGCACATGTCCCATCCTGGGACAAACAGGTTCAGTCAGTGAGCCTGAGCTCTACTCCACTGGGCAGTTTTGACTGTCACATGACCTCCAGTGACTACTGACTCTCACATGACCACCTGGTCCCCAGAGGACAGTGTCAACTATCACATGACCCCCAGGGGACAGTGTTGACTGTCACATGGCCTTCATTAGACAGTGTAAATCATCGCATGGCCACTAGTCCTGTGACCACTGGGTCTCCAATGGTTAGCGGTGACTGTCACATGACCAACAGGTCGCCAATGGACAGGGTTGACTGTCACATGACCAATGACTACCAGGCTTCCAACGAATAGAATTGACTGTTACATGAACACTTAGCCTTCACAGACAGTGTTATCCATTACATGACCACCGGGCTTCCAGTTGACAATGTTGAGTGTCACATGGCCTCCAGGGGACAGTGTTGACTGTCACATGACCACACTCTGGCCTTCAATGGACAGTCTTGAACATCAACAATATTAACAGTCAACTGTCCTTCATTGGAGCCTACAGGGTTATCTGGCTTCTACTGGACAATGTCAATCATATGTTCCCAAGGACAATGTGGTCCAGCAGATAGCCAAGGTGACCTGAAGGTTTTGCATTCCCACATTTTGAGAGCACCAGCCCATTCCAATCCACCCTCACTCTTTGCCAATGCAGTAAAAACTTCCAAACCCAGTCTGACCTCAGTGCATCAGTCTGGCTGTAAGTAATTTGATAGAGCTCTTGTAAAAGCTTTGCAAAATTGTCAGCCAGTCGTTTTGAACCAAATGTACACATATTGGTTTTAATTTTGCAACAGAATGATCTACCTATTGGCTTGCAGGTCCATTCGCCTTTCCCATTTCCAAGGCAAACACACTCCAACATGTGGCCACCTGTCTCATGAGGTCTTCGCCAGGTATCCCCAATCTTATAGGACTGACCACCCTCATGGCAGCGATCTGTGGAACATAAGAGGACAGCAAAAATTAGGATTGTTTCAAACTGCCCTAGATTTCAGTTCAGGATTTGATCAACTCCTCCATGGCAGGGGCCAACAATTCAGAATGAATGCTCCAATCAATGCAGCGTGTGTGCAGGGTTTGATGTTGCCCACACCTGTCCCTTCACACTGACAACAAGGCCGCTCCAATGAGGCTGTTAAGGCAGTTGGACCATGTGCAATAAACTGGATTAGACTGGGAACCATCAGCTTCAACCAGCCGGCAAACATCAGTGTGAAAGGGCAATGGAGGAACCCTGGGAAGGTCCTAGAGGGGAGGTCCTGATGGATCAAAGGAGTCTGGAGGAGGGAATTGGAGGAGTCTGCAGGGAGAATAAATTGGAAGAGTCTGGAGTGGGGGAATTGAAGGAGGGGGAACTTAGGGGAGTCTGGAGGGAGGGAATTGGAGGAGTCTCGAGGGGAGGAATTGGAAGATTCATGGGGGAAGTTGGAGGAGTCTGGGGAGTGAATTGGAGGAGCCTCAAAGGGGGTAGGAATTGGAAGAGGCTGGAGAGGGGAATCGGAGGAGTCTGGAAGTGGAGCAGATGGGAGGAGTTTCGAAGGAGGCAAATTGGAGGAGTCTCAAAGGGGGCGAATTGGAGAAGTCTGGATGGGGGAGAAATTGAAGGAGTCTGGGCTAGAATTGGAGGAGTTTGGAGTGGGTAAATTGGAAGAATCTCGAGGTGTAGGGAATCCAGGAGAGATTGGTGAGGAAATTGAGGGGGTTGGTTGTTATAATGGGGTGGGGGAGTAATCCAGAGGAATTGGGGAGTTGTGGGAGACATCCAGGAGATTGAGGGTGTAACAGCCCAGGATGGGAGGGGACATCCTAGAATAGATGTTACTTCTGAAGGGGGATGGGATTCGTAAAAGGACAGAAGGGAGAAGTGTTGACAAGAGGAGAAAGGAATGAGTTTATCTAATCAGGAACAGGACTGGGATTTGTAACAGGAAGGGGCTCACTGTAAACAAACACCCAGATGAAAACTTCCTTAATTGGGCAGGGACTTGCGCCAGATCATCTGAAAGATCAGAGTTGAGCAGCGCCCGTCATGCCTTAGAAAAGGCAGACTGCAGCACATTTCCCCTTTCTGAAACAGATACCCCTTCACCATGCTGGTAACAAGACAGAAAACAAGGCAAAAACTCCCCAGGGCACTGGAATAGAGATCAGAGCACCAAAAGCACTGAGATGAATAACTATTTAAGAGGGGTTTTGATAAGCAGGAGCTCAGCATAGATGCACTCCCTGGCCATTCACCCCAATTCACTTGATCGCCCACAATGCCCCACACCCATCCTCCTTACTTGCAATGGTACAGCTGATCCTCCCTCTGCCAGCTCCAATACAGGTACAGTCCCAGATCATGCCATCCTTCGGGCGTTCCCAGGTGTCGCCGACACGTTGCCTGGTCCCAGTGTACTGGTCGTAGCACATCTCCTCGACTGCATAAATGAATCGAAACACATGTCAAGGATCGCCAGGGAGATCCTTTCAGTTTTGAAATGACTGTCTTGTCCACTGAACCCCAGCCCACCTCCGACTGCACTCGAGGGGTATAACGCCAGTCTCAACTGGTGAGCCTGGCCTCTGAGTGCCACCTATGGAGTCCTGTTTGACATCCAGCAATCAGGCTGTGCTGAAGGGAGATATGCAAGATCTGGCCTCTTACTGTGTGAGGGCACAGAATGCAGAAATCAAAAATGAAAGCGCTTGCAGCTACACAGCACCTTTCACAATTCCAGAACATTTCGCCGTGCTTTGACAGCCAATGAGGTGCAGTCACTACTGTATTTTAGGAGGTGCAGCACCGTTGGTGATGTGATGGATTATTACCTAACATCGGTACTGTACAGTAATGCTAGAACACACTGAGACCGTTCACTTCTATTGCAATGCACTTGACTGTAATATAATTAGACAGCGCTAGTGTTGATACACATGGAACAACACATTGAGGCTGCTGTGAAGCGCTGGGTTAATATGCTGATCTTGTAACATACTGGGTCACTTTGCGAGTACTGTAATAAACTGTGTTAATATGCTGATGCTGTAACACACTGGGTTAATGCACTGATGATGTAACACACTGCGTTAATATGCTGACACTGTCACATACTGGGTTAATATACCGATGCTGTAACACACTGGGTTAAAATGCTGACACTGTAACACACTGGGTTAATTCGCCAATACCGAACTACACATTAGTTAATACGCTGATAGCCTAGCTATAAAACACCTACTTTTCGACCTCTGGATTGGGGACTGTGTACAGTTTGGAGATAGTGATAGATGCAAAGTTTCATTATTAAGAATGCAGTGCCACTGGCTCCTTAACTGTTAACTTACCATCCGGCTTCGATTCACAATTCCAACCTCGCCCTGCCCCATAACAGGTACAGATCATCACACGGCCCATGTATGTACGCTCCCATTGCTGGTTGACGTGGTAAACCTTCCCATTGTCTAAACAATAATCTGAACAGGGGAGAGAGAGAAAGCACACACACATCAATTAAATAATTCCCAAAAGACCAGATGCATTACAAGACTAATATCACTCAGCATCTGTGGATGGAAAGATTATGTCTCAAATCTGAACTCTCAACTCATAGAACACTAACTCATCTTGAGAGGGGGAGAGAGAGAGACAGGCAGAGTTAATCATAGGTATTTCAGAGGATCTTTATCAATTCTGGGGAAGGGTCATTCACCCTTAAATAACAGGCTGCATTTTCCCAACAAAGAAATACTCAGGAGCCAAGGGCAATTACATAAGTCACGAGCCCATTCACTAGCATGATGCAGCTTAATTTTACAGGATATGGCATTGCCCTGTTTGTCTCTTCAAAGTGAACCCAGCAGATGCAGCTCTTGGTCTTCTGACCTCCTGCTGAGCGCTCACTCACCTTCTGAGAGCCGGAAAGACGCCGAGAAAGTGCAGGTAGTAAAGTGACCCCGACAAAGTGGCCCCAG
>NC_063338.1:9347808-9373899 GCF_021869965.1 Rhincodon typus
AAAGGTCTGGCACCCATGGGGGTTCATACAGCTCTACGCGTTGTTATCTCAGATTGTCCAGCATCGGCAGTTCCTACTATCCCAGTAAAACTCAATTGCTTGCCAAACGCAGCCATTCACGAGCTGAATTATGATTTTCACTGGCTTGAGATTATTACGAAGCTCGATAGGACTGGGGAGTTCACCCCGAACTCTTGTTTCTCTCTCCATGGGTGCCAGACCTTTCCTATCATCTGCTTTTACTTCAGACTTTCAGCATCTTAGAGTGTTGTGCTTTTGCATAAGCTCATCTGCTCTGATAAGTAAGCTTCTTTCAGTTTCTAATGAATCCATTAGGATTACACCGTTCAGTCCCGTGTCAAACAGGACCCCTACATGCACCTTCAACTCTCACTCTTCCCTTATAAAGGATGCAACCATCAAAGAAACAAACTGTAAAATCCATTTGATTTTAAGGAAAGTGTGTTAGAATTAAATCATATTATTTCCCCTCACAAATACTGACTGACCCAATGAGCACATAGGCATTAGAGAGAATGCAAAAGATTCACAAGAATGGTTTCAAAGAAAAAGGGTCTTCCAGTTACATGGAGAAGCTGAGATCAAAATCTTGGAGTCTTGGAGCAGGCTAAGGGAAGATCTGTTGGAGGTGTTCAAAATCCCAAGGGATATGGACCGAGTAGACAGGGACTGGTTGAAAGATCGAGAATCAGAGGACACTGATTTAAGATGGGTGGCAAAAGGAGCAACAGCGATGCAAGGGAAGTTTCTTTCACACAGCAAGTGGTTAGGATCTGGAATGCTCCGCCTGAGAATGCACTGGGGACAGATTCAATTGTGGTTTTCAAGTGGGTCATTAGATCATTATCACAGAATCCCTTACAGTGTGGAGACAGGCCATTTGGCCCAATAAGTCCACACCAATCCTCAAAAGAGCATCCCACCCAGACCCACCCCATTCCTGTAACCCTGCATTTCCCATGGCTAATCTGCCTAGCCTGTACATCCTTGGACAATGTCCCATGGCCAATCCCCCTAACCTGTACATCTTTGGACTGTGGGAGAAAACCAGAGCACCCTGAGGAAACCTACACAGACACAGGGAGAATGTGCAAACTCTACACAGTCAATTAAGGGTGAGAACTGAACCCAGGACGCTGGTTTTGTGAGGCAGCAGTGCTAACCACTGAGCCACCCCATTATCTGAAGGCAGGTGAGAGAATACAGGGTAAAGGGGGCAAGAGTGGCATATTTGAATGACTCTCTCAGAAAGTGCCAATCTAGACATGAAGCATCAAATGGTCTCTTTCTATGCCCTAAATATTCAACAATTCCATGGAACCCCTTCCAGGTTTCTAGCCAAGTGGTTGTACCTCGTTCGGAATTGCTTAAGTTAAACTGCAACTTCAAAATACCTGGTAAAGCTCCTTCTAACTAACCTATAACAAAAATTCCACCAGACCATCCACCCATCTGAATGGATCTGTAGGTGAATTCTGGGGTACATTCTCAGCGTACACATTAAACTTCAATGTAAAAGCAGCTCAGGGTGGATGCTGGTTTTAACCTGTGGAGTCTCCTCAAGCAAAAACTGATATAAACTACAATCACCCCAATTTAGGAAGCAGACACAGCAGTTTCTAAACTTCCTAATCCTGTTTCTCCCCCCACCCCCGAACTCCCCTCCTTCAGTGAGTGCAGTGGGACAGGACGTGATGTCTTCTGTTGCTGAACAGCCATTAAATAGTCAACATTCTGACCCCTTGGATGTTTGTATCAAAAGGTTCACACAATGTATTTTTTTTTAGATCACATCTTCCCCAGATTAGTGGGATGAAGATTACAAATAAACCATTTGTCTTTCTTCCTCTCACCTCAAATTATGGAAAGATGGAGCATGTAAAAAAAAACAATACGCCTCAGATGCAAGAGAAAACATAGTGGAACCACCCAGTAGTTAGGAGCCATCTGTGGTGAGAGGGAGAAAGGTCGTTTCATGCCCTTGCTTTTAAAATCTGCAAGTGAAACTTCAAAATATGGTTGGCGTTAAGGGAGAAAGGACAGAAAGGGGTCAGAATGTGCTATATGGCCTCATGTACACACTGTATTTAACCCCCTGTGCTGTGGAACGACCACAGGAGACATTCGGCCCCCAGTGCCTGTACTGGCTCTTTCGAAGGCTATTTTGATAGCCCACTCGGCCAAACTGTCGGCGAGAAGACAAGAAATTTGCATTCGCTCCATCGGCAAAACTCGATGCACCCCTGGTTTAACTTTTGGAATCAGCATCTGGACATCATTTAGTCATTAAGAACAGAACCAGAAGCAATGTGCCTGCAGAACGTTATAATGCACATGTTTAGAAAGAGTTTAAACGCACATTCTGTAAGGGGAAAAAAATGCATGTTAAAAGTTTCAACAAGATTCTCTTCCTCTGGAAGACTTACTCTGATTCTGGGTATTTCCATCGTACGGACTTTGCCTTCTCTTTTTGCCTGCTTGGCCGCTGACTGCACTCAGACACACGGCCAGGAACAAGACCCCGAGCATGGAGTGGTGCATCTTCCAGACACCAGCTCCCTCTCGCCCTTTCACAGCTCACTGAAGACAGCCAGATGCCTGACAATTACCCCCTCCGTGTTGAAAAGGAGAGAGAGAGGGTGGTGGGGGGGGGGGCTGGTCCAGAGAGAATTTGTGGTGGCGGGGGGTATACAGGGACAGAAAAAGCCAGACCAGAGAGAGAGAGAGAGAACCTCTCAGCACACCTTTGGCCAGTGAGTGAGTGAGTGAGTGCCTGCTTCTGCAGCCCTCTTTATAACGTTGTACAACCTCCGGACAGGATGGGTGGACCTTTGGAAGTTTGTGGAAGGGGAGGGGTCTCACTTTGGCTACATCAATAATATTTACAAGTCTGCCTCTGACATCACTGAGGACTTGGGTGAAAAACAGCCAGTTCAGACACTTATCAGACACCAGGCATCTCTCTTAAAGGGGCATTGCATCCCTGAGGCAGGTTTAAGACAACAGACATCCCTCATAAGGCAAGGTAGTCATTCTATAAAGTGAGTCACCGCTCGTCTTTAAAGACGGGAAATTCAGACTGAAATATTCTGTACATTTGCAACAAAGGAAAACACATGATTAAACTGAATTCAGCTTCTGTCTTGCCAGCTGTTTACTTGTGAGTGATTTTACTGAACAGTAACTTGACAAATCACTGCTGGGAAGGATTGGAAGTCTTTTTATTTTTTTTTAAAAAGGTACACCTAATCTAGGCTCCTTTTACCAGCTGGAGGGACAGCAAATCTGAGGCGGAGTGAGAGTTTGAATGTCAATAGGTGATCGAGGCGGCGAATTAAGTCCTCAACAAGACGAAGAGATGTTTGAGTTAATTCTTAAACATCTCTAAAGTCATCCGCCCTCCCCCACCCCCCCCGACACACACACACACACAAATCCTCCACGAGATCTGCAAACATTGTCTTCACTGAATCCAAAAACATGAGGTACAGATTTGTCCAAATATGTCTTGCAAAGCTGATTTTAAAAAAACACCCTTGTGTGAATTTTACATAAACTTGGTCTTCTGTTAAAAAAAAGGGGGAGGTGGGGATTCGGAGACAAAGGAGGTTGGGGGGGGAGGGGGTATACAGACATAAACCGAGACAGACTGGGTATTCAATCATAACCGAATGACAACCTTCCCGCCGCTTACGTGCAATAAACACTCGCTACTAGGAAGTGTGAGCCAGACATTGCATCTTTGAACTCGCTCTCCGAGCGTTTGCAGTGTTTATTTTATTTAAAACGTGGGCGTTAGAAACGTCGCTTTTGCAGTTACTTTCGGTGCGCACAACGCGGGAGAACTTTTTTTTAATTTTCGAAAACAAAGGTGAAATACCAGGGATGATGAAGGAAAAAGAAAACAAAAATTGCGAAACAAAACGCAGAAGGTCAGGCAGCATCTGTGGAGAGATACAGTTAATGTATAAGATTGATGACCTGACCCTTAAAGGTCATCCCAATTTGAAACATGTCGGTTTCTCTTGCAACCTGGCCTATTTCCTACATTTTCTTTTCCGTTCCAAGACTTGTCTTCTCACAATGCTCCCTCTTACACCGGGTCTCTCACCAGCTCTAAACTCTGCAGTGACCCAGGCGCAACCTGGTAGAAAATGAAATGTTACAAAACTCCACCTCGAAAGTGTTCCATTGTTTGTAAAGTACTCGCATCCTCCCGAAAGGTGCAAATTTTCAGCAGCAAAATACTGCTGTTTGGGGTATCTGTGATGAAACCGGAAACTGCTGGGGCTACTCAGTAGGTCTGGCATCTTCTGTGCAGGGAGGAACAAAGAGTTAAATCGATTTCAATGAGATTTCCTACGAACTGAAGGTGCAAAGTGTATCTTTTTTCTAAAGACAAAAATCGGTGAGTTACCAATGATGGGACGATGCCACAAGAGTCACAAAAGGACTGAGCATGCTGGAGAATCTGAAACAAAAACTTGCTGGAGAAACTAAGCAGGTTTGGCCAGCATCTGTGGAAGAGTCGCCAGACTGCGGACGTGAACTCTGCTTCCCTCCCGCAGACCTGACGGCCAGACCTGCTGAGTTTCTTGTTTTCTTGGCACAGAAGTTCAGGGTTGCTCCTAATGTGAAAGCTGAGAGAATCTCGGGGGAAATATTTTTTTTAAAAAGTTGAGACAGGAAGAGCTGCTTAAAAAAAGAGTAAACTAAACCCTTCAAATCAAATGCCTCTTTAAGTGAGGCTCTGTCGAGTTTCACTATTATTCTACGTTTGAATTTGGAAGGGGACGTCCAAAAACAATGTTGGGGTCCTGCACTTTAAATGAAGTAAAATGCCTCGGGGAGCAGAGCTTCTGGTTTTGTGTTAAGTGTGTGATTCATGTTTGAAGGACTAAGCGTCAGTGCTCCAGTATGTAGGCCAGGAACTCCAGATAAGAAAAGGGACGCCGCCTTGTTTAACCATTAAGCCGGGGACAAGGTAGATTGCCGAAGTAGTGAATGGTGATTCCCTGTCGGGCTTGGAAACATTCAGTGAGGCTGCCCTCCGGCCCTCAAGAGTCAGAAATACCCCATTCCCTGCAAAACTAACTAGCCAGAGTAACCACCCCAACCCGGGAACAAAGGGGATCCGTACTTATCAATGTGCATTTCGTGACAAGAAACTCATCCCATCTCTCTAACACCCATTTTAAGATAACTTAGCAAAGGCATGTTTTAATCGGTCGCTGAGTCACTCAGAGAGGGCAACTGGATCCTTGGAAGCCCAGGTTAACCCTGCTTTAATCTCGCACCCCCCCTCAATATTATGACCATAACTCAGCGCCATCGGTATTTAGCTCAAAGACAAACTACCAGACCACACTGCTACATCGCCAAAAAATGCAGAGCCCGTCACCTAGTACTTAGACACCATTCAACCTCAGCTGTTTGTTTTAACATTCTATAAAATCTCCCTCTCACTGGAGCATAGGGGGTTGAGAGGCGACCTTATGAACGTTTATAAAACAATGAGGGGCACAGGTATAGTTAATGGTAGTTGTCTTTTCCTTAGGATGGGGGATTTCAAGACAGGGGCCACATTTTTAAGGTTAGAGGAGAGAGATTTAAAAAAGACATGAGAGGCAATTCTTTTACACAGCGGGGATTGGCGTGTGGAATGAACTTCCTGAGGAAGTGGTGGATGTGGGCGCAGTTACAATGTTTAAAAGACATTTGGATTAGAACATGAATAGGAAAGGTTTGGAGGGAAAATGGGCCAGGGCAGACAGGTGGGACTAGTTTAGTTTGGGCTTGTGGTCAGCGTGGACTGGTTGGACCGAAGGGTCTGTTCTAACATAACTTTTTTAACATAACTTAGCAAAGGCATGTTTTAATCGGTCGCTGAGTCACTCAGAGAGGGCAACTGGACCCTTGGAAGCCCAGGTTAACCCTGCTTTAATCTCACACCCCCCTCAATAGTATGACCATAACTCAGCGCCATCGGTATTTAGCTCAAAGACAAACTACCAGACCACACTGCTACATCGCCAAAAAATGCAGAGCCCGTCACCTAGTACTTAGACACCATTCAACCTCAGCTGTTTGTTTCCGTGCTGTATGACTCAATGACTCTATGATTATGACTGTCCTGTCTCCCTTCTTAAATGTGATGTGCGCTGTACTTTGGCACAGTAATGGTGTCTCTTCCTCAGGACTACGGGACCCAGGTTCAGATCCCAAGGAAAGATCACTCAACCTGAAACGTTAACTCTGATTTCCCTCCACAGATGCTGCCAGACCTGCTCAGCTTTTCCAGCAATTTCTGTTTTTGTTTCAGATCCTGCCTGTTCCAGAGGTGTATCATAACAACTGCTTTGAAATACATCAATGTACCTCAAAAATGCTGTTCACCTCAGCCAGTCCCTATGGCCATGGTTCCCATGTTCTCTGAATTACTCACTGTCTAATTAATGACTCTCTTATATTTGTGAGCCCTATATTTAAACTTACCACAAAGGACAATGTCTTTCCCATATTATTCCTATTCATAATCTTACAGACAGACCACCCCTCCTCTACAGGAGACTAGCTCCAGCCTCTAAACCTTCCCTGAGGCATATGGCTTGTTGGGTAGAATCATAGAACCTCTACAGTGTGGAATCAGGCTATTTGGCCCATCGAGTCCACACCAACCCTCTGGAGAGCATCCCTCCCAGACCCAGCCCTGTCACTGTAACCCTGCATTTCCCATGGCTAATCCGCCTTGCCTGCACATCCCTGGACGCTATGGGGCAATTTAGCATGGTCAGTCCACCTAACCTGTGGATCTTTGTGACTGTGGGAGGAAACTGGAGCACCCGGAGGAAACCCACGCAGACACGGGGACAATGCACAAACTCCACACAGACAGTTGCCCGACGCTGGGACCGAACCCGGGTCCCTGGCGCTGTGAGGCAGCAGTGCTAACCACTGAGCCACTGTGCCGCCCCACAGCAGTGCTAGAAGCACTGTTTGTGTTTTCTCTAGTGCCTCAAGATCGTCCTTATAATATGGAGGTGGTGGATGACACTAATAGCATTCCAAAAAATGCTAAATAATGAAGGAACTGGGGGAGTGGGTGGAGATTGTGGAGTAAATGACTATCACTGGAGGGAAAAAGTACTGGGGAATCTTATGGGCCCAAAGACAATAAGTCCCTTGATTCTGATGGGATGCGTGCTAGATGTTAAAGAAACTAACTACAGAGATAGTGAGATAACAAGGTGTAAAGCTGGATGAACACAGCAGGCCAAGCAGCATCAGAGGAGCAGGAAAGCTGACGTTTTGGGTCTAGACCCTTCTTCAGAAATCTACAGAGATAGTCCTTTTCACTGGGAGTAATGTTTGAAGAATCCTTAGATTGTGGAAAAGTACTGGAAGACTGGAAAACAGCCAACATAACACCCTTACTCAAAAAGGTAGGAGACAAAAAAACAGGCAACTATAGGGCTGTTCTGAGGAAGGGTCACTCGTCCTGAAGCGTTAACTGTGATTCCTCTTCACAGATGCCGCCAGATCTGCTGAGCTTTTCCAGCAATTTTTGTTTTTGTTTCTGATTTACAACATCCATAGTTATTTCTCAAAAAGGTAGGAGACAAAAAACTGGCAACTATAGGGCTGTTCTGAGGAAGGGACACTCATCCTGAAACATTAACTGTGATTCCTCTTCACAGATGCTGCCAGATCTGCTGAGCTTTTCCAGCAATTTCTGTTTTTGTTTCTGATTTACAACATCCACAGTTATTTTGGTTTCTATCAACGATAGGCCAGTTAGCTTAACATTTGTGGTCGGAGAAAAAAAATTATTAGAACCCATTATAAAGAATGTAATGACACAGCATTTAGAAATGCATAGCAGAGTTAGCATGACTTCATGAAGGGGAAGTCGCACCTGCAAAATCATCAGAATCTGTTACTCAAAGCAGGACGGATAAAGGAAAGCAGTGGATGTAAAATATTTGGATTTCCAAAAGTTGTTTGATAAAGTACCACGTTTAAGTTTACTTAATAAGGTAAGGGCCCATGGTGTTGGAGGTAGTATATTGGCACGGATAGAGGATTGATTAACTAATAGAAGACAGAGTTGAGATAAAGAGGTCATTTTTAGGGGGGTAACCTGTAATTAGCGGAGTGCCCCAGGGATCAGTGCTGGGCCCACAATTATTTACATATAATGTTAATACCTTGGATGATGGAAGTGATTGTACTGATGCCAGGTTTGCGGATGACACAAAAATGAGTGACAAGGAAAGTGGGAAATGACACAAAGAGTCTATAGAGGAACATGGACAGATTAAGTGAGGCGGCAAAAACTTGGCAGATGGGATATAATGTTGGAAAATGTGAGGTTATGCACTTTGGCAGGAAAATGGAGGAGTTGAATGTTATTTAAATGGAAATATACTGCAAATCTGTAGCACAGAGGCATTTGTGAATCATTGTTCACAAATCATGAAAAGCGAAGTTCATCGGGTAATAGGCAAGGCAAATGAAATATTGGCTTTTACTTCAAAGGGAATGGAGTATAAAAGTAGGGGGGTTTTGTGAAAACTGTACAAAGCCTTAGTTGGACCATCTCTGGAGTACTAATGAACAGGCCCCTTATCTGAGGAAAGATATTACTGGCATTGGAGGCAGTCCAGAGAAGATTCACTAGGCTGATACCAGACTGTTTTATGAAGGAGAGGTTGAATAGATTGGGCCTGTGATCCTCAGAAGAATGAGAGGCGACATACAAGATTCTTAGGGGACTTGACAGATGGATGTGGAGCGGTTGTTTCCTCTTGTGGAAGAACCTAGGACCAGAAGACACAACCTCAGGGTGAGGGAGTCATCCATTTAAAACAGGGATTTCTTCTCTTGGATAGTAGTGAATCTATGAAATTCTTTACTGCAGAGGCTGGGTAATTTAAGGCTGCCTTGGACGGATTTTTGATTAGTAAGGGAATTAAGAGTTATAAGGAAAAGGCAGGAAATAGGACTTGAGGATTATCAGATCAGCCACGAGCTGACTGAATGATCGAGTGGACTGGAATGGTCTATGCCTCCTCAGACATCATGTGGAGCCCAGACTATTGTCAGGAGTCTTGAGTGGGAAGATGTGGCGTAGTGGGAATGTTGCTGGATTAGTAAGCCAGAGGATCAGGGTAACATCTGCTGCTGGTAGAATTTAAGCAAAGTAAAGCAAAAAAAGTCCGGAATGTAAAAGTAGCTTCAGTGACCAGCACACCACTATCATCTATTGCTATAAAGAGCCATCTGGTCCACTAACCTTCTTTAGGGAAAGCAATCTGCCATTCTTAACCAGCTTGGCCTACATGTGACTCCAGACCCCCAGCATTATGGGTGACTTTGAACTGTTCAAGTGGCTGACCAGGCCACTCTGTTCAAGGACAATAAATACTGGCCTTGCCCGCCGCGCCCACATCCCATGAAAGAATTTTTTTTTAAAGCAGTGTGGACAAATCAAAGTTTAGCACAATTTTGGCAGCACGGTGGCTCAGTGGTTAGCACTGCTGCCTCACAGCGCCAGGGACCCGGGTTCAATTCAACCCTTGGGTGACTGTGTGTGTGGAGTTTGCACATTCTCCCCGTGTCTGCGTGGGTTTCCTCTGGGTACTCCGGTTTCCTCCCACAGTCCAAAGATGTGCAGGCTAGGTGGGTTAGCCATGGGAAGCACAGGGGTACAGGAGTAGGGTTGGTGCATGGGATGCTCTTCAGAGGGGTAGTGTGGACTCAATGGGCCAAATGGCCTGCTGCCACACTATATAGAGAGCCTAAGGACTTTCTGAATTCCATTTCAGCCTCGGGAAAATGGCATCATGTTTGCTTTTCTCGCCGCTACGTTAATCTGCGATATTTGTGTGTTCGTACCTCTCGATATTTTTACCTCATTACCCCACTTAGGCTTTTATTTTCCAGGGCGTGGTGGTGGGGCACGGTGGTGTGTTGTTTCTTCACATTTTGTACCAAAGTGCACACCTTCACACCCAATAGTAATGAAACGAATTTGCCATGTTCTGCAGGGTCGATAATGCCTTTGCTCTGAGCAGCCGCCCTCAGCGGGGCAGTGTTTAATTCCAGTCCCATCTGTCAGTGTAGTTTACTGAAGGCTCTTGTGGGTAGTTACAGTGTGAATGAATCAACATGAGGCCACTGTGTTTTGGTCGGAATGTTCCAGCTGTTTTTTGAGTCCAGGCCATGAAAGGTTCAGTCTTCACTTTTGACTCATTGCCTGCTGGCGGGAAGGAGAGGACTTAGGGGTTGGTGGGGGGAGGGGGTGGGTGGGGTACGGTGTGGAGATGGTGGATGAGGTTAGGGGGGTGTGAGATTGCAACATGTTGCCACTAAGGCTGATGCAGCTTTGCCCAGTCAATGAGAGCGAGGGCAAGTTTGCATTTCCTTTTTTAAAAATCTGTAAGCCCCTTTTGCTTTTAAAAGTCTGAACACTGTCTCAACACGCCACCTTCACCATCTGATTCAGAGTAGCATGCTCTGGTTAATAAACGTACAAAGGGAAAGGCTTTACTGCAAGAATTTTCAAATTCCTTGCCAGAAGCTCCAAGTGACTGTCCTGTCAAGAAACCCTACAACAGTGTATAATAAAGTAAACATTATTCAAGCCTATTATCAGTAAATCCCTATTTATGTACCGTTCGGACACTGGAGTTGAGAAACAGGAGTGGGGTATTGAGAGAAATTTATAATAATGAAAATTTACCCTGAGATATTAAAAGCTTAATCACTTTAGCTCATAATCTCCTGGGATTCCCTTCCTAACTTCATCATCCCTTTCCCTTTCTCATCCTTTAAGATGCCGCTTAAAACAAATCTCTTTGACCCTGTGTCCTCATAAATCTTTGTGTGATTAGGTATCAAACTTGGTTTGGTCCTGCTGCTGTGAGGTAACTTTTTACTATGTTTAACGGCGCTCTATCAATGCAAGTTGTTGTTTGTTCCTCTGGTGTTAGAAAGCAATTGTTAGCCGAGGCTTATAATTTTTCACTGGGCACTTTTTAAATGCCACCTTCCTTCCTACTGGTGCCCGGGGTCAGTGACTGAGAGACCCCTGTCCTGTTCTGCCTTTTAGTTTTCAGTTCGATACTGGTCACGCTGAGCTCTCCCATGTAACACGGAGCCTGGATTCGCTTTTAGCAACATGCATTTACCAGCCGTGATCTGTTAGTTATCAACTGAGGCTCAGATGTAGCAATCGCACCTCTGAGTCAGAAAGTTGAGGGCTTCAGAGCCCTTTCAAGAAAGAGCTAAGCACGAAACAGACCTTCCCTGTGAGGTTAAAATCGAATCAGAGATAGTAGGAACTGCAGATGCTGGAGAATCCGAGACAACAAGGTGCAGGGCTGGATGAACACAGCAGGCCAAGCAGCATCATAGGAGCAGAGAGGCTGACTGCCTTTGTTGGAGGTGCTGCCTTCTGGATGAAACTTGAAACCTGGCTGTTCCCTCGGGTATACATTAAAAATTCCACAGTACTGTTTCACGGGTGGCACGGTGGCTCAGCGATTAGCACTGTTACCTCCCATTGCCAAGGACCTGGGTTTGGTTCCAGCCTCAGGCGACTGTTGATGGACTTTGCACGTTCTCCCCGTGTCTGTGCAGGTTTCCTCCGGGTTGCTGTGGTTTCCCCCCAACAGTCCAAAGATGTGCAGGTTAGGATGGATTGGCCATGCTAAATTGCCCATAGTACCCAGGGATGCACAGACTTATGTGGGCTAGCCATGGGAAATGCAGGGTTGCAAGGATTGGGTGGGATGCTCTTTGGAGGCTCAGTGTGGACACGATGGGCTGAATGGCTTGCTTCCACACTGTTGGGATTCTACTGAGAGGGGTGCCTCCTTTCAGATGACAGAGTAAGCAGAGTAAAAGATTCCACAATGCTACCTTAAAGGAAAAAGCAGGCTAATTTTCTTCATGGTCCTCAATCTAATACAGGTCACTAACACATTACAGTTTGTGAGAGCTTCGTCATTTTAGCTCACAATCTCCAGGGCCCTCACATTTGTTATATTACAATGGTGATTATAATTTAAAAGGTATTTAATTCATTGTAAAGTGCTTTGGGAAGTCCAGGTAATATATAAGGTTCTATAGAAATGTATATCTTTCCCCCTAAATCTAGTAAATTAACGCCTTCATTTGGAAGGTTCCTGTTAATACTTGTTCAGCAAGAACAACTAATAACAGGACATTCCCAAAGCCAAACGCTGCAAAGTACTCCAGAAAACCAACAGATGAATTCCACGAGAGATGTCCTCAGTGCAAATGTATTCCCAAGACGCTATTAAATCTGGTGAAACTTCTCTGGTATGTCAGTGCCCTGTTCAGTGCAAAAATGTGAAAGTATGCACGGAACAATACTAACAACGATTACCTCTCAGGTCATTCCAGGAACTGTGCTGCCCATATCCTAACCTGCAATAATCCTGTTCAACCAAAAATCCTAAACTCATGGGCCCAGGCCCCCAGTCCAACACAGCTTTAATTTGGAAATTCATGGCCTTTCTTTCAATTCTTCTGTGGCCTCACCCCTCCCTTTCTCTGTAACCTCCTCCAGTCCAACGACCCTCTGATATCTTGGCACTCGTGTAATTCAGGCCCCTTGAGCATCCTGATTTTAATCCCCGCATTTTTGCTGGCTGTGCCTTCAGCCAGACACATTCCAAAGTATCCAGTAAGCTCTGGAATTCCCTTCCTAAGCTTCTCTCTTCTTTTCAACGCTCTAAATTTGCTTCTTTGATAAAGCTTTTGGTCACCAATCCCTTATATCTCTTTAGGGGACTCAGTGCCAAAATTTGTCTGAAGCTGCCTTGGAGCATTTCTTTTAACTGCATTCAGGGTGCTATGTGAACGCAACATGTGGTTGTTAAACAAACCAGTGTTTTAATTGCTGGCTGATTTCTTAAATTGACACGACATTAGTGCTTCCTAAAAACTTTGTGGATTAGGGAGTATCATAGTTTATCACAAGCCTGTCCACATCAAGCATAGTTTTTACAGTGTAGGCTGACTTTAAGAAGCAGTCCTCTGTTCACCTCATTTGCAGGATGGCATTTGTTCTTCAGCTCACTTTTATTACGATATAAAATTGTATGTACACTAATAAAATGGAGATATGGCACATCCCATCAGAAGAAATTCCTGGAGAGCAAGCTAAGTGGAGGAGAATGCGTCTCCATAATGGCTAATGATAGAAGCAGAGTAGACCATTCAGCTCATTGAGTCTAATCTACCATTCAATCCAACTGTGGAGTGCCAGCACTCCACTCACCCATCCATTTCTCGTATCCCTCGATTCCCGAAGGGCAAAAATCAACACTTCATTTTCCGCTTGGGGACCCTACAGCCCTCCGGACTCAATATTGAGTTCAATAATTTTAGGGCCTAAACTCCCCCATGTCCCAGCCCCCCACCCCACACACCAGGCCTTGTTACCACATAGCTTGCCATTACACACCCGCTGTTGTTAGTCACTAACAGTCCCCATTAACAACTATTCACCCTCTCAGCCTGATCGTTAGCAACTCCTTTGTCTGTCCAACTGTCTTTCTCTCTCTTTGGGCTCTATCCCATGGTTTACTCCCTACCCCACCCACCTCCCTATTTTCTGCATATAAACTGACGTTTTCCCAGCCGCCATCAGTTCTGAGGAAGGGTCCCCAGGCCCCAAATGTTAACTCTGTTTTCTCCTCCACAGATGCTGCCAGACCTGCTGAGCTTTTCCAGCAACTTTGTTTTTGTTCCTGATTTACGGCATCCGCAGTTCTTTCGGTTTTTATTAAACATTTGTCTGTCTCAGCCTTAAATGTTTTCAATTGTGTACCAACCACGACCCTCTAGGGCAGATTATTCCAGAGATCCACAAGCCTTTGGGTGAAGAAAAATCCCCTCACCTCAGTCCCAAGTGATTGGCTCCTTGTCCTGAGAGTTTGTCTCCAGAACAAGGTGTTGACCCCGACTGAGTGTTGCAGACTGGCACATTCCAAGGCCCAGGACTACGTGCTGAGGGATGCATCTGAGCTTGGGGAACCTGCTGCCAAGATGCAGTGGGGAAAGACCATTGTCTGAGGCCTTCCTGCTTAAGTTAAATGGGGGTCCGTTCAGTTATCGGACACTCCTAGTAACTCAATGCATGCAAATATAGACTTGTATGTGTCAGAGATATCTTTGGTTTGTTTAGATAGAGTCAAACTCCAATGCCTGTTTGTTTCCTTGATATTCTACTGTACAGAACTGAACTGCATTGTGACTATGTATATACACAAAGATTGTTTTTATGAATAAAGTATAGTTTTGAAGTAAGAGCGTGCCTCCACATTTTAAATCCCGCTGCCAGGGAAAATGATTTCTCAGTTTCTACCCTGTGCAGCCACTTAAACATTTGTTTCAATACATGTTTCAATGTGATCACCTCCCATTCCTCCCAGCTCCAGTCATTGTAGGCTCAATTTACTCAATTCCATCACGGGAACCAATCCAGCAAACATTCTTTGTGCCGGCTCCAATGAAAATATAAACTTCCTTAAATGGGGAGGATAAAATTGCACATAATATTCCAGGTGAATATTTCACACCAAAGCCTTATATGATTGTAGCAAGACTCCTGTCCTCCTGCAATAAAAATGGGTTGAATAACAGAAAGGTTCAGTGAGGTTGACACTGTTGATGAGATGCATGTAGACTTCCAGGAGGCATTTGATAGAATGCCATGCGACAGACTCGCAAGAAACTTTCGAGCTCATGCAATAAAAGGGACGGTACTGACATGGAAACTAAATTGGCTGAGTGATAAGAAAAAGTCAGAGTTGTAGTCATAGAGTTATACAGAACAGAAACATGCCCTTCAACTTTTTCATGCTAACCAGATATCCTATAAAAATCTAGTCCCATTTGCCAGCTTTTGGCCCATATCCTTCTAAACCCTTTCTATTCATGTACCCATCCAGATGCCTTTTAAATGTTGTAATCGTACCAGTCTCCACCACTTCCTCTGGCAGCTCATTCCATACATGCACCACTCTCTATGTGAAAATGTTGACCCTCAGATCCCCTTTAAATCTTTCCCCTCTTAGCTTAAACCTATGCCCTCTAGTTTTCCTACCCTGGGAAAAAGACCTTGGCTATTCACCCTAACCACGCCCCTCATAATTCTATAAACCTCAAAAGGTCACCCCTCAGCCTCCGATGCTCCGGGGAAAATAGCCCCAGCCTATTCAGCCTCTCCCTGTGCTTCAAACCTCCAACCCTGGCAACATTCTTATAAATCCTTTCTGCACCCTTTCAAGTTTCATGTCTTTCCTATAGCAGGAGACCAGAATTTAATGTAGTACTCTAAAGGTGGCCTAACCAATGACCTATACAGCCTCAACACAACCTCCCAACACCCATACTCAATGCACTGACCAATAAAGGAAAACGTCCCAAAGAGAGAGTAATTGTCAATAGATAATTTTCAGGCTAGAGGAAAGTTTTAAGAGGAGTTTCAAAGGACTGGGTACTGGGTTCCTTTGTTTTCCTGAAGTATAACCAATGATCCAGATCCGGGTGTGCAGCGGATAATTTCAACATTTGCAGATGAGACAAAACTTGGAAACATTATAAACTGTGAGGAAGACAGTGTAGAACTTCAAAAGGATGTTGACATGTTGGTGGAGTGGGCAGATAGGTGGCAGATGAAGTTCAATGTACAGAAGTACATGATAATGTATTTTAATAAGAAGAACATGTACAGTAATAAAATATAAAATAAGCAGGGCTACACAGACGTAGATGGAGAAGCAAAGAGATCTGACTGTATAGGCGCACAGATCGTTGAAAGTGGCAGAACAAGTTGATAGTGCAGTTAATAGAGTATTTAGCATCCTGGCTTTTATCAATAGGGGCATAGAGTACAAGAGCAAGAAAGTGACGTTGAACTTGTATAAAACACTTGTTAGACTTCTGTATTATGAACAGTTGTGGGTGCCACACTGTTGGAAAGATGTGAACGCGTTGGAGAAAGTGCAGAAGCCATTTATAGGAAAGGGTCCAAGGTGAGAAGCTTTGGGTATGAGGATAGATTGAAGAAGTTGGGACTGTTCCCCTCAGAGACAAGGTTAGGTGGAGAGCTGAGAGAAGTTTTCAAAATTATCAGTATGCTGTTTGGTATAGATAGGGAGAAACCGTTCCTGCTTTTAAAAGGGTCAAGAACAAGAGGGCATAGATTTAGGGCGATTTGCAAAGGAAGCGAATGCAGTGCAAGAAATAAATGTTTTCCCACGATAAGTGGCTCAGATCTGGAATACGCTGCCTGGAAGTGTGGCAGATGTAGGTTCAGCTGAGGGCATGGAATGATTATTTAAACAGGAATAATGTGCTAGAGTAAAGGGAAAAGGCAGGAGGATGGCACTAAGTCAAGATACTCATTCAGAGAGCTGATGGGTCAAACACTTGCCCATCACTTTATGCCTTAACACTCATGTGATTCTAACCCATTTACCTTCCTCACTTCTTGCAGTATCTGTATGCTAAGATTGTTTGCATTTGGTGTGCAAGCATGCCTGAATTAGGGGAGGTGATGGCCTAGTGGTATTATTGCAGGGCTATTCATCCAGCAATGCAGATAATGTTCTGGATGCCCAGGTTCAAATCCCACCATGGCTGATGGTGGAATTTGAATGCAATAAAAAAAATCTAATAATGACTGTGAATTGATTGTCAGGAAAAACCCACCTGGTTCACTACTGTCCTTTAGGAAAGGAAACTGCCATCTTTTCCTGATCTGGCCTACATGTGACTCCAGACCCACAGCAATGTGGTTGGCTCTGACCTGCCTTCTGGGCAATTAGGGATGGGGCAATAAATGTTGCCTGGTCAGTGACAAACCCATCCCATTAATGAAGAAAAGAAAAAAAAATCTTGCAACATGAATACTGACAAATTTACACTCTTTGAAAAATATCCTGCCTTTCTATTCTTATGATCTTGCATTTCTCTGTATTAAATTGCATTTTGTTGCTTACACACATAATCTACCTATTTATTTTATGTTTGTGTCCTCCTCACAGCTTACATTGCCACCTAGCTCAATCAGCAGCAAGCTTAGACACACTATTGTTTGCCTAATTCGTTAAATGTCTGCAATGCAGGGATTTGCTTCACTTTAGAAATTCTCATCCATCTGCCCCATACCCCTACATTTTCTTGCTCCCCTATTTCTGTAAGCTTTCCATCCCAATGAGAAGCCTGTTCACTACATTCTCGCACTCTCTCCCATGCCCAAATTCTGGTCTTTGGTGCATCCTGATGTTAATCATTGACTCTTTGCTGGCCATATCTTCAGCTTCCTAGTCCACAAAATTGAAATCATCTTCCTCTCCCTCCTGTTCCCCGATATGCCTTGAAGCCCACATCATTGACCTTGACTGAGCTTCTAGCCATACGTTCACAAGGTCCAATGTCTGTTAATGCTCCTGTGAAGTGCCTGCAGGAATACTCCTCTATCCAAGGTGCTTTGTGAATGCAAGTTGTTGTTGAACTGATCTCCCCGTCCCTCTTTCAAAAAAGCTAAAAACAAGCATGATTTAGCAGTTTATCGCTGTACTTCCAACAAGTAGTGTCACTCAGGAAATTCCAAATTGTTGTGAAAAGGATTAACTTTCACAGAGTCCACCATTATCTTAACTTGTGTGGAGACTTAAAGATAACTTGTAATACTGGAAGACGCATGTTATTGATCCCTGCCGTCTTACTGAGAGTGTCATCTTACATTTAAGATAATTCAAACATACGATAACATGGACATAGAGAAATCATTTTGTTCAATTTCTACTTACCAACTCGACAGCGGTGCCCTTCAAAAAGTACTTATTTTGCTGTAAAACATTTTTGAGATAGTCTGACATTTGTGAGCAGTGCTACAGCAATGCAAGTGGGATTCTCATAACCCAGGCCTGGGTTAATGCCCTGACATGCAGCTGGTGCCACTTCAATTCAATTAAATAAATCTGAGATGAAAAGTCAGATTTAGAGTCATACAGATGTACAGCATGGAAACAGATCCTTCGGTCCAATTCGTCCATGCCGACCAGTTATCCTAAATTATTCTGGTCCCATTTCCCTCTAAACACTTCCTATTCATGTACCCATCCAGATGCCTTTTAAATGCTGTAATTGTACCAGCCTCCAACACTTTTCTCTGGCAGCTCATTCTGTACACGCACCACTCTCTGCATGAAAAAGTTGCCCCTTAGGTCCCTTTTAAATCTTTCCCCTTTCAACCTAAACCTATGCCCTCTAGTTTTAGACTCCCCCACTCTGGGAAAAAGACCTTGGTTATTTACCCTATCCATGCCCCTCATGATTTTATAAACCTCCAGAAGGTCACCCCCTCAGGGATGCTCCAGGGAAAATAGCCCCAGCTTATTCAACCTTTGCCTATACTTCAAACCCTCCAAACCCGTCAACATTTTTATAAGTCTTTTCTGAACCCTTTCAAGTTTAACAACATCGTTCCTATAGCAGGGAGACCACAACTGAATGCCATATTCCAATAGTGGCCTCACCAATGTCCTGTACTGCCCCAACATGACACCTTGACTCCTATCAGAGATAGTAGGAACTGCAGATGCTGGAGAATCCGAGACAACAAGGTGTAGAGCTGGATGAACACAGCAGGCCAAGCAGCATCATAGGAGCAGAAAGGCTGATGTTTCGGGCCTAGACCCTTCATCCTATGCTCAATGCATTAGTCATAGAGGTCTGCAGCACAGAAGATGGCCCTTCAGCCCATTGAGTTTGCACTGGTCAAAAACAACCAGCTAACTATTCTAACCCCATTTTCCAGCACTTGTCCCATAGCCTTGTATGCTCTGGCATTGCAAGAGCGCATTTAGATATTTCTATCTGTATCAATCTGAGTACACATTTGTAGGAGTGAACATAACAATATCACGAGTGTAAGAACTCACTCTCAGGCAGACCGAAATAAGTTCTTACTTGGATTAGCTTGCAAGTGATTCCAATGTGATTGAATCTTTGTCCACTGACCCGGCCCAGCAAGCCAATCAGGGATTGGGCAACAAATTCTGGATATGCCAGCACCACCAATACCCCATGAAAGGATAAAGAGAGAAGAAAAACAAGGGGACATAACCGTGGATTGTTCCAGAAAAAGCTGTACTTCTTTAGTTAGCTTGCTTGACAGGACGTCCAGTTCACACAGCAGATGGGGTGGCCTGGTGGCTTGGTGGTTAGCACCACTGCCTCACAGAACCAGGGACCCAGGTTCAATCCCACCCTCGGGTAACTGCCTGTGTGGAGCTGATGCATTCTCCATGGTTTCCTCCAGGTGCCCTGGTTTCCTCCCACAGTCCAAAGGTATACAGGTTAGGTGGACTAACCATGGGAAATTGCCCCAGGAGCATGCAGGCCAAGTGGGTAAGCCATGGGAGATGCAGGGTTACAGGGATTGGTTGGGATGCACTTTGGAAGGTCAGTATGGGCTCACTGGGCTGAATGGCCCACTTCTACCCAGTATGTGATTCTAAAGCCAACAGCACAGGTCCCATTCCTGCATGAGCTGACTTTGCCATGAAGGGCTCTCCTTCACAGCCTTTTTCCTCACCCCAACCCAACTTGCCTGAGGCATGGTGACCCTCAGGTCAAACCATCACCGGTTGTCTCTCTGTAATGAGAGTCCTTTGGTCTGGCAGGACTGTGGCAGTCAAAGACAAAATGGAGAGTGGAAATTCAGAATGAGCTCTGAGAGGCTTTCGTTTGCCAAGTTTTGAAAAGGTGTCAGGCCCAAGGCAGGTCAGTGGAGATGAGATACTTATCAGTTTGGATTTAGTTGAATAGCTCGACGCCATGACCGGCTTCCCCAACCCCCCCCCGCCCCGTGCTCCTGTCCCCCATTCTGGCTGCGAAGATGTAAATTTAAGATATGTATCCTTTGAAGTCTGTGTTTAGCCCTTCAGTCGCTTCCAGGACAAAGCAGAAATGTGTATCTGATATCTCACCCCTGCAGACTGCTGGCTCTGCAAATGGGCTCTCAAAATGTTGGCATTAAATAAACTGCAAAAAAACTGGAAAGATAAGAGGCCTTTTGATCCACCGGTGCTATTTTTTAAAAAAAACAAGCTTGCATCGAACGCTCATTAAGCTGTTCACATAGACAGTAGTGAGTCATCAGCTCTTTGAAGTATTCCAGTCAGTGATACGGATTCTCTACTATAGAATCATAGAACCCCTACGGTGTGGATGCAGGCCATTCAGCCCATCGGCTTCACATCGACCCTCTGAAGAGCATCCCACCCAGACTCAGTCTGAGCCCCCTACCCTATCCCTGTAACTCTGTACTTCCCGTGGCTATACCCAACCCAGTCTGGACACTACTGGACAATTTAGCATGGCCAGGCCACCCTAGCCTGCACATGTTTGGGCTGTGGGAGGAAACCGGAGCACCCAGAGGAAACCCACGTAGACACGGGGAGAGTGTGCAAACTCCTCACAGACAGTTGCCCGAGGGTGGAATCGAACCCAGGCCCCTGGCGCTCACCACTGAGCCACTGTGCCGCCCATAAGCTAACTGCTCACAAAAGGGTGGCAGGGTTTTGGAACTCTCTTCCAGAAATGGCAGTTGGCGCTGGATCAGTTGTTCGTTTTAAATCTGAGATCGTTAAGATTTTTGTTAAGCAAAGACATTCAGGGATGTGGGCCAAAGGTCGGTATATGGTGTTGGGCCCCAGGTCAGCCATGATCTCATTGGGCTGGAGGGGCAGAATGGCCTACACCTTGCTTCTGTGTTAACTCTGCTTCTGTCTCCACAGATGCTGCCAGATCCGTTGAGTCTCTCTAGCAGTTTTTCTGCTTTCACTTCAGATCCCCAGCATCCAAAGCATTTGGACTGAAGGATACCAGCAAACCAGCATTGGAATCTGACTTTCATCCTGGACTGGGAGGTATCGATCCCACCGTATCATTTCAGGCATCAAGCAAGTCGTCCTGTGGTACCTTGGCCAATACTCACCCTGGATTCAATCTCTTTAAAGGAAAGAGATTGTCTGTTGTCATGTTGCTGATTCAGTGATGGGGCAGGGGGCCACAATTATGTCTCCCTCCGGAGGAGGACGCTCTTGAGGAGGCAAGGTTTGCATTTATATAGCACCCTTCGCAACCGCGAGACGTCCCAAAGCCTGAGGGGGCAGGTACTGAGGCCTCATCACTGTCAGAGCACTACGATTCACCTCAGTACCATTGAGGTAGGACTGTTTGGGGGGTGGGGGGGGGGTGGGTTAGGGTGTGAGGTTGGGGAAGAAGTCAGTCAGGAGATCCTTTGTGAGTCAAGTTTCCACTGAGCTCCAATGGGTATCGTACACATGCGGGTGTTAGGTGAGGCTGTCGGGGCTATGATGGAAACGGGGCGCAATGCTTCTGCAGTTAAATGTCCTGCTCAGCCACGACCATTTGGACTCGAGGTGCACTAGTTCCCAAGTCCAATGAAGTGGCATGAAGGCACTGTGGCTGAGTAGGTTATCGCAGCTGCCTCTCGGCGCTAGGGACTTGGGTTCAATTCCACCCTTGGGAGGTTATTGCACATTCTCCCCATATCTGTATGGGTTTCCTCCCATGGTCCAAAGATGTGCAGGTTAGGTGGATTAGCCATGGGTTATACAAGGGGGCGGTACAGTGTCTCAGTGCTTAGCACTGCTGCCTCACAGCACCAGGGAGCTGGGTTTGGTTCCACTCTCGGGCGACCGTCTGTGTGGAGTTTGCACATTCTCCCCGTGTCTGCGTGGGTTTCCTCCTGGTGCTCCGGTTTCCTTCCACAGTCCCAAAGATATGCAGGTTGGGTGGACTGGCCGCGCTAAGTTACCCATGGCATTCAGGGATGTATAGATTAGGGGGATGGGTCGGGGTGGGATGCGGTGTGGACTTGTTGGGCTGAAGGGCCTGTTTCCACACTGTAGGGATTCTAAGATAGGGTGCGTCTGGGTGAGGCGCTCTTCAAAGGGTTGGTGTGAACTAGATGGCCTGAGTGGCCTGCTTCCAGTCTGTAGGGGTTCTATGAAGGGATCATGTTTTAGAAGGACATTGCAGTCAATGAGGAGCCCAGCTCACTGTAAAGAGAAACATCAAACAGAATGGAAATAAAAGAGCCTCCATTTCCAAGATCCTCCTACCCCCTGCGAAGATGGTCTAACCTCACACATGCTGTGCCGTCTCGCCAGGTCGCCCTGAAGCTAGTTAAACCACTGCAGTGCTGGAGGGAGGTGAAGCAGAATCTCTCCAGACCATACACTGCCAGCTGGAATTGCAAAGACGCACAGACCCCAAATCACTTTCAAATGTGCCTCTTGCAGTTCAGGAGCCAGAGAAGGCAACACCTCTGCCTGAGGTCTCTTTTCGCAAGATTACAGTGCGCAATTTCCTATGAAGCAAATAGGACCCCTTCCTCCAGAAATTGAAAAGACCTTAAGATGTCGGTAACCACAGCTTTCAAATAATTGCCACCAAAAGCCTGGGGATTGGATGAGTTTTTTATTTATTCGTCGTGGTCGTTCAGATCTAGAATGTACTGCCTGAAAGTCTGGAGGATGCAGACTCAACATTAACCATCGAAAGACAAGTGAGCAAACGCTCCAGAGAGAAAAAAATAATCAGGCTTGGAGGTGTGAGTGTGACTTAATTGGATAGCTCTTTCAAAGAGCTAGCATAGTGACTGTGGGCTGACTGGCCTCCTTTTGTGCCGTGGCTGCTTTAGCCGCAGCGATCTGCTCCACGATGAGGCGCTTAATTTTGGGGAAGGGAATAACCAGCTCTTTGTGATGAGGAAGCAGTTTTGCTGAAGAACCCTTGCTTAGATTTAAGATGACACCCATCTGCAGGACTGTTGGAGTGACCCTGCTGTGTAATGCTCTGAGCATTGATTTCTCTTTCTCCCCACAGTGTTCGCTCCTGACCAGACCTCCATCAGTCAGGAATGCAGGACAGGATTCCAGTTGCCAACCATCCGGAGCGAACCCTGGAATCTCGAGGAATTAAAGACCGAACGCTAGGGGGGCCACAGCAAGCACAAACCTCAGGTAATAACGATACAGCTGCTGAAAGGGAATTGTGCTCCTTTTTTTTTCAAAAAAAAACAATTCTTTTGCACATTTTTGTTAATACTGGACTTGTTTTGACTGACAGTCAAGAAACACCCAGTTGGCATTTGAAGTGGTTTTCTGAAGAAGGGTCCAGGCCCGAAACGTCAGCTTTCCTGCTCCCCTGGTGCTGCTTGGCCTGCTGTGTTCATCCAGCTCTACACCTTCTTATCTCTGGCAATTGAAGTGGTTGTTCTGCTTAATTCTGATTTTTCTGGATATATTGAAGACTTCATGTGACAAACCTCCAGCAATACATGCAGTCAACATTCGCAGACCCAGTGTCTAGCACAGAGCTCAACCTAACAAGAACAGAATACAGATATTCGATGCAATGAATCTATCTTTGCTCGAGCCTTCGAGGGATTGGAATAATAAAGAGGTGATCAAGACTCAGTAAACAAGAATCTTAACCCTGAAAATTAAGGGATAGAACTCCCATTACAGGTAAACAAACTGCAGTTCAACTCTGCTGTGCTGTACCGAAGTGGGGGTTACACTGTCGGAGATGTGGTCTTTCAGACATGATCTTAACCTCAGGTCCTATCTGCCCTCACAGAAGCGTGTAAACCACTCCACGGCACCAATGGATTGCAAAGGAGAACAGAGAGATCTCCTTAGGTTCCTGACCAATATTTGCCACTTAAGCCGAACAACTGCAAAATAGAAAACTGGTCAGGTCATTACCACGTTGCTGTCTGTGGGAGCTTGCTTTGCAGCAAAGGACCACAACCTTCGCTAAAGTTCAGCAGTAGTTACGTTTCAAAAACGCTTCATTGGATGTAAAGATGCCTTGAGGTTGTGAAAGGTGCTATGTAAATGCAAGTCTTTATATGTATATATCTTGAATGGAACAGATCAGAAGCAAACCCAGAGACACAAACTTGTCTGGAGTGCAGAGTTCAAATTGCAGATGTGATGCAGAGAAGGACAGGTTGGAATTTGATCTGGAACTCAGCTCCACGGTGTTTTTTTAAAATTCATTTACGGGATGTGGGCATTGCTGACTAGGCCAACTTTTATTGCCCATCCCAGAGGGTGGATAAGAGTGAACCACGTCGCTGTGGGTCTGGACTCACAAGTAGGCCAGACTAGGTAAAGGCAGTTTCTTTCCCTAAAGGATATTAGTGAACTAGATGGGTTTTCCCGACAATCAGCAATGGTTTCATGGCCATCATTAGACTCTTCGTTCCACTTTTCCTTAAAAACTGAATCTCCTTAGAAACTGAACCCGAATCCTTGAAACATTATCTGGATTCCTGGATTAACAGGCCAATAGGCCATTGCCTGCCTTTAAGATCTGTTGAGATCACTGTTCCAGAAATTCCAGCTTTCTTTGGAGTGGACCTTGCAACACATGACCTCCTGACTTGAACTGCCGCCCCCTCCAAAAGTCTTTAAAACCATCTCGCTGATATTTCCATAAGCAGTACATTTAAAGCGCAAAGAAAAATTGTAGAACCCCCTACAGTGTGGAAACATTTGGCCCCATCAAGTCCACACTGAACCCCCTGAAGAGTACCCCACCCATCCCTGCATTTCCCATAGCTAATTCACCCAGCCTGCACAATTTAGCAACACCAAACCACCTAACCTGCACATCCTTGGAGTGCAGGATGAAACCAGAGCAAACCTGCAAAGGCACAGGGAGAATGTACAAACTCCACACAGAGAGCCACCTGTGGGTGGGATTGAACCCAGGTCCCTAGTGCTGTGAGGCAGAAGTGCTAACCACTGAGCCACCATGCCACCCCGCCACCCCAATTATTTGCCCATGCAGTCCCCATCCTCAGTAATTCCTGCACTACATGGCGCCACCCCCTGCCTCTCCCAATCAGCTTTGTACCCATTCCCCGCTTCGTAAGGAAATTCTGGAATTTAAAGGCCACTTGCTCCCATCGAATCCTGGCAGAAACTCAAAAGTGCTGCTGAGTCGTTTCTTTTTAAGTTCAGTTGCTGTTGGAATAGGGGTGATTGCTGCTCCCAACCTGTATGTGATGAGCCGAATCAACTGGACGTGATGGATGACCAGCACTTGGTCATTTTGTCTGAGCAATTGATCACGGGTCAGGTTACCAGCTGGGCTTTCTGCCTGAGCATGGAGTCACGGCTCAATTCAGGCTTCCACCCAAAGAATTGATCCTCTGACTGTGCAGCGTTCCCTTGGTGCCGCACTAGAAGTGTTGGCCCAGCTCATAGGGCCAGGTGTCAGACTCTATCTAACCTTATTGAGTGAAAGCGTTACCAATCGCGCCAAGCTTCAATGCTCTGGTTACTCCTCTGCCTCTCCTCTGGAAAATTGAAACCTCTTCCTCTGCAATGTCACTCAACAAATGTCATAGGGTCATAGAGTCACACAGTACAGAAGAGGTCTTTCGGCCCATTGAGTCTGCGCTGCCAGAAATACACTAAATCTATGCTGGTCCCAATTTCCCGCACTAAGCCCACACCTTCCAATGTAATGATGCTTCTTTGAATGATCAAATTAATGATTTACTGTCGTGTGCTAATTACAGTGAAATACAACAAAATACAGTGAAAAGCTTATTTGTTTCATTTGTCGCCATAATCCGGCGCCATAATCCGGCGCCATCTCGACAGTTTAAGAATCAGAGAAAACGAAAAGATGTAGCTGAAAGGGGAGTCCATCTACGGGAGAGCCCCGAGCCGGCTCAGAACCACACCCGCCTCGCCCGACCCGACTAATGCCGAAGGTGCCGATCCTCAGGCTCCATCTTCCTCCGCTGGGCCGACTCACCTTCACCGCGGCCCGCACCGGGCATACCGACATCGGAGATTGTCGCGGAGGTCGATGTTGCAATGGAGACCTCCCGTCGAACTCCAGGCGCCACGTTTCGCAGCTGGGCCTACATCTCTGGCTTCACCTCAGGACTCGCTCTCCCCC
>NC_063338.1:9373999-9410038 GCF_021869965.1 Rhincodon typus
CTCTCCCCCTCCCCCAGTGCTGGGCTCGTTTCCCCCCCCACTTCCACCTGCTGGCCTCGCTCCCCGACTCCTGCACTGTGCTCGCTCCCCCCCTCCCACGTTGGGCTCGCTCCACCCCACCCCGCGCTGGGCTCACTCTCCCTCCCTGCACTGGGCTCGCTCTCCCCCCCACTCTGCACTGGGCTCACTCTCCCTCCCTGCACTAGGCTCGCTCTCCCCCTCACCCTGCACTGGTCTCCACCGACCCCCAGGGGTGTCACATCGCCACTGAGGCCCGCAGGTGCTCGGGTGGGCCGTGTCTGCTCTCGCCCTGCCGATGATGCTGACAAAGGCTTTTAAAAAGAGCTAAAGGAAGAGAAAGAGCAGAAGTGAAAAGACGAAAGAAAGAAAGAAAGAAAGGGAGCAGGTGAGCCCCAGGCCAGGAGCTCAGGTGCAGCATTGCCAATCCACCACATCCTGACAGACAATTGCTGCTCCAAGTCCTTTTCAAAGGTCACCCCAACTACCCTCCAGACAGTGCAACTTTAAACCCCCACCTCACCCTCTGGGTGTAAAAAACCTTTCTGCAAATCCCCTCTAAACCTCCTGTCTTTCACCTTGAAAGTGCTCCCCTCACCCACCCTCCTACATTGTTCAAATATGCAGGCCAAAATCAACACCATCTTCATCTGACATCTACTTTTCCTGCAATTCCAAATTAATTTGTCGCTGAACGATTGCTGCCTTGGTCACGTTCAGCGGGAGGGCTGAAAAGGTGGCTTATAGGTTGCCCTCTGTGATGTGCCATCGCAGGCTCTGGGTTAAGCCACAATCCCAGAGCAAGCTCGAGATTCAAACCGCGAATGCTGAGGGCGTGCTGCGCCATCAGAGGTGCTGTCCTCATTAAAACCGAGGTCTCGTTTTCCCTCTTGCAAATAATCCCACGGAAACATTGCGAACGGCATGGAACTTCTCCCCGGCCAACAGCAGCGCTCAACCGATGTCAATTAATCAAGAAGTAATGAGCTCTTCAGTTTTCCCATGGCCACGGAGAGGAAATTGTGCCTGGTCACGTGGAGACGATAGTTGTGTGTCGATTTGGACGGCAGTGGGAAACTAACTCGATTTTATTAAGCGGGTCAGTAAATGCGAGCACGTTGTATTTTGCTTGGATCATGGCTTGAGCTTCAATTACAATCCCAGCAATTGCTGACTAATCAGCTGTTCTACATATCTCGGTGACCAACAAAGAGTCTGCAGGGACACAGTCGGGTTGAGTGACTGGGCAAAAACTTGGCAGATGGAGTATAATGTGGGAAAATGTGAGTTTATGCACTTTGGCAGGGAGAATAGATTATTGAAACATATAAGATTCCTCAGGGATTTGACAGGGTAGGTGCTGAAAGGTTGCTTCCCTTGTGAATCATAGAATCCCTATAGTCAGGATGCAGGCCATTTGGCTATCGAGACTACACCAACCCTCCCAAGAGCATCCCACCCAGACCCACCCCTGTCCCTGTAACCCCTGCATTCCCCATGGCTAATCCACCTAACCTACACATCCCTGGACGCCATGAGCAATTTAGCATGGCCAATCCACCTAACCTGCACATCTTTGAAACTGTGGGAGGAAACTGGGGCACCCAGGGGAAACCCACGCAGACATGGGGACAATGCGCAAACTCCACACAGACAGTCGCCTGAGGGTGGTATCGAACCCGGGTCCCTGGTGCTGTGAGGCAGCAGCGCTAACCACTGAGCCACCGTGTGGGAGAGTCTAGGACTGGAGGGCATCATCATAGAATGAGGGGTTGCCCAGTTGGAAGAGGTTAGGAGGAATTTCTTCTCTCAGGGGGCAGTGAATCTGTGGAATTATTTACTGCAGGGGTCTGTTGAGGCTGGATTAATAACTGCGTCCAAGGCTGAGATAGGTAGATTTCCAATCAGTGAGGGAAACAAGGGTTAGGGGGAAAAGGCAGTATCATCAGGTAAGCCATGATCTCATTGAATAGCAGAGCGGACTCAAAGGGCTGAATGGCCTACATCTGCTCCTACGTCCTACGGTCTTATGGCAATCCAAACCTTGCGCACGCTGGTCAATTCTGCGATGATTGTCATGTGATCTTCATGTGTCACTGTGCCAGCAGATGGCAATGTCATACCAGACACATCGCATTCTCATTGCTGCTTGGACTCTGTTCATCTAGTTAATGACAATTTTGCACGGATATAAATATCACCTGAGGCACAATAAGAGGTGAGATGTAGACATGATGGCTCCAAACTGGCTAGAATTCACACAGAATCTTTCAATGCTTTTCCAACAGCACTCAAGCCGTTTTAGTCTCAGCTTCCTATAACGAGCCAATCTAAACCAGGTAACAAACTTGACTGCACAGAATACACTCTCCGAATATGAAAAGAGAACAATACTAATAAACATTAGTAAATGCTTTGTGCAATTTTGCTTGTCATATTTCCCTGTGTTGCGACACTAACTAAGCTGCAGAAAGTAGTACCTGCTGCCCTGGTTGCAAAGCACCTTGGGATATCCTGAGGCTGTGAAAGATGCTACGTAAATGCAAGTCTTTGTTTAACTCAGCCACACCAAGCTGGACTTTGACGCAATTAAAGAGATTTAATCTTTAGCATTTCTACGTAAATTGTGGATCTCCCACTGGCATCGTTCAAAGATAAAGTGGCAATCAGAGCACATGAGGCAATGTTTAGCTGTGAACCTGGTCTATCCTGTTAAAGCCACATTTTACTTTTCAAAGTAATTCCTGTGTGAATTGAGGTCATTGTAGTTGATTGTAATTTTCTGAGATGAATTGCCTGTCAGAAAATTGCTTGTAAACAGCAATCTGTAATTCAGAGTTATTTGCACTTTTCAGTTTGCCTGAATGTTGTTTTATGTCTGTGGGATGTATCGAGCCAGACTTTCACAGTGGAGTTGTGAAGGTCAAGTCGAGAAACCTCTATGGGATGGGAGGCAGGCGAGAACTAAAGGTTGGGGGTGGCAAGATTGGAAGTGAGTTAGAAATCCCCTTCTCAGTTTTCGGGGACCTCGGCCCAGCAACACTAAAGTACATCCCTCCAACCTTCATCCGTTGCAGGTCTTTAACATTCACTCACCTCATATCCCCTCATAATCCCATGGATCCCTTCATTCCCCCTTATATCTCTCATCAAGCAGGTAATCACTTAAAAACTTGTTAAAGCTAACAATCAAATTGACTGTATAGGCCCCTGCAGATATAAAGACTTTTGAAACTCAGCTAAGCATTCACAACGATTTCAGCTTTGATAATAACTAGCGCCAATTTTTATTTGAAATTGAGTTTATTGAAATGGGACATAAAGGTGGCTAAGACCTTTACTAAGCTACACCAGGCCACTTATTGACCAATATACTCAGTCAGAGCTTTTTTATTAAGCAGTTAGTGAAAGCTTTTTTTTTAATTCAAGTTTTAATGGCTTGAGAATTTAAATCCCTTCAGATCAAGGCACTTACATGAACATTAAATACACCCTTCATGAGCCATAGACTCTCTACATCATAGAAGCTGGTATTTAACCTATTGAGTCCACACTGACCCTCTGAGAGCATCCCAACCAGATCCAGCACCCCCTACCCTATTCCTGTAACCCTGCATTTCCATGACTAACCCCACCTAGCCTGCACATCACTGAACACTACAGGACAATTTAGCATGGCCAATCCACCTAACCTGCACATCTTTGGACCGTGGGAGGAAATCGGAGCACCCGGAGGAAACCTGCACAGACACGGGGAGAACGTGCAAACTCCACACAGACAGTCACCTGAGGGTGGGATCAAACCTGGGCCCCTGGCATTGTGAGGCAGCAGCTCTAACCACTGAGCCACCGTGCCATCCCATTTATTCTGCCTGATAGAAGTGTGGTTCCAACGCTGTTATTGGATATTATCAGAGTGATGAAGGTGTAGGTGCAGATTGGATGAAGCTCCAAGGGACGGGATGCTGGGAAGGCTGGGGGGAGAACCATTCACACTGATCGAAATCCCTCAGTAGGCATAGTCAGCTTCATCCCACTGCTGCTGATATACAACAGGTTGCCTGCAGGGAGGGGTTAGAGCCCATGGAGTTTCTTGTGCTGGGGCCGTGCCTGACAAGGGCGATCTCACTGGGGACTACTCCATCCCATCCTTGCTACTGACCCTCCACCTCCCTACTCAACCCCACCGCCCCCACTCTCACCTGTATCTTGGGCTGGGGGAGGGGATCCTCTGGAGTACATTACCGGCAGTGGCCACCACTCCTGGTGGCGCTGCTGGTATCGGGTGAGCTGTTGGTCTCTTATCAAGGAGCAGCCCTCTGAGATGGGTTTGCTGCCTCTAGCAGGATGCTCGACACTGTCTGGGTTAGCTTTTGGTTTATTCAAAGAGTCCTTGATGAGTCTCAGGCAGGATCTTGAAAATACCGAAATTTGAAAAGCTTTTCTACCTCTGACAGAGTACTTTATTGGAAATTCCGTATTGCGAGTGCAGAGTGCAACATTATTAACATAATACTGGCAGCATGATATCTGACCCAGATTAATCCCCAGATGATTTCCGCTGGTTGCTGGAATAGGTTAATGCCAGAAACACAGTTAGACTTGACGAGGAGGATAAAAAAGTAACCCCGAGCCAATCTCATTGCAAAAAGCTTAGAGGTATTCCTTTGTCAGCTTTTATTGCCTACGTGGTAATATTTTCATTCCAGACCTGAGATAAAAGGATACTGCTGAAATGTTTTATAGATTCACTGTAGCGGGCTTCAGTCTCACCCTCATGAATTGATCTGACAGAAGTACACAGGACAAAGGACAAGACGTGAGTGGAATATTGGAGTCATGAGCAGTATGCCTCAAACAGGTTCATATTTGAAACCAAAACATTAAAGTATTCATGAAAATCCAACAAGAGTGAACTTTCATAGAATCATAGAATCCCTACAAGTGTGGAAAGAGGCCATTCAGCCCATCGAGTCTGAACCGACCCTCTAAAAGCGTCCACCTTATCTCCATATCCCCGCATTTTGCCTGGCTGACCCACCCAACCTGCACATCCAGGGACACTATGGGGCTATTTAGCATGGATCACTGTGATAAGAAAATTAAGCTAGAGGCACAGAGTCAAATCTTGACTTAAAGCTTCAAAGAAACTCACTGATCCCTTGGAATTGGTGCCTGACCTGTCCTTACTGTGCACGGGGGAATCCTACAGGAATATCCAACTCTCTGAAAACATTTCTGAAGAAGGGTCTAGGCCCGAAACGTCAGCCTTCCTGCTCCGCTAATGCTGCTTGGCCTGCTGTGTTCATCCAGCTCTACACCCTGTTATCTGTGTGCTATTTTACTTGTGACAAATCCAACAGTGTCAAAATTGTATTGCTCCTGCTCATCATTGTCTGTACAGAGACTATAGCCCACCTCGCTGTTATTCCGGATCCAGCCGCCACATGCGTAGCGTGTCAATAAATGTAGAGAATTCACAGCCGTCCCATTCTCCGTGCTGTACAAGTGCACTTTCCCTGCTCTGTTTCTGACTTAGTGTCTCGTAGTTAGGCCAAAGACGGGTTGTCAAATTTATTGCAGACGCAGGTTGTTTGATCCAACAGATCTCTGCCGGTCCCAGGCCCCAGCCTCCTCCCAGCTGACTTCACCCGACCCCACCATCACATCCTTTAACCGTCTTTTCCATCTCTTATCTGGCTTTCCTCCTTGTTACCTCGGCTGCTCCCTGTGTTCGGCATCCCAATCGTTCACTACGCAAGTAGGTCCTCTTCAGGAATCGCCCCTGAGTGTAGTCAGACATGAGAGGAGCTGAAAATTATAGGGGCGGGGGAATTAGTTGGAAGTTTCACCCCTGCCACACCTCTGGATGGGGATGCAGTTGGTCTAAATGAGCTCCTGGTGGGACCTCCACTGTTTACTCGGAATGGTGCACATGGGGGATCCAGTGGGCTCCCAGTGAAGTAAGTTCTTGGGCTGAGGGTTAGTGCTGATGGTGGTTGGAGATGTTCGTGTGCAGCGTTGTTTTAGGCAGGGATGTTTGCAGCAAGTCACAGGAGAAGGCGAGGTCGGAGCTGGTTTTAAAGGAGATGAGGGCGGGAGGAAAGTGGCTCTCAGGGGTTAGTGCTGCTGCCTCACAGCGCCAGGGACCTGGGTTTGATTCCACCCTTGGGCGACTGTCTGTGTGGAGTTTGCACATTCTCCCCGTGTCTGCGTGGGTTTCCTCCGGTTTCCTCCCACAGATGTGCACATCAGGTGGATTGGTCATGCTATATTGCCCTGTAGTGTCTGGGGATGTGGTGGATTGGCCATGGCAAAATGTAGGGATTAGGAGGGTCAGTATGGGCTGAGTGACCTCTCTCTGCTCTGTGGGGATTCTGTGACATAGGTCCTAACAGTCTACTTATGTTTCATGGTCTTATCTGTGTAATAATGGCGTCAACTGAAATATTAAGAACCCCAAATGGCCATTAATTCTTTGTTTGCAATATGGCGGGCAGGTTGCCAATTTATGTTCTGTATGATGGGCATGTGCCTGGGTGGAGGGGGTTGGTGACTGTGGAAGGTGGTGAGCTAGCCAGGCAACTTGGCTTTTGTCCCCCGATACCCAGCATGGGCCTGCTACAGCCAATCCAGCGAGTGAGCTCAGGGATGAGAGAGGGGATTTGAAGTGTTAATTCTGAGGCATAACCCCTTTCTTAAAAACTAGTCCAAGGGAATTCAGTGCAGGTAGGAAGGACGTCCAGTTTAAACACTGGCAGATGGAAAAACTAACAGAGATATCAAGTAGTAACAAGAAGTAACATGTGCCAGTGAGCACTACCTTTCACTTTTACATCTTAAGTAATGTTGATTACTATCAGAGAGGTGTGGTAAGGTATTAGGAAAACATCTCAGTATTAACAAGATTGAGTAAAACCAGTGAGGTTCAGAGTATTGGTATCGTTCATTAGCAAAAGCTGTGGTAACTAATGAACAATAGACATGGCAGGGCAACTCCTACCTCGAGAAGGCACATCCGGTGCTGTGTGGGAACTCCAGGATATTTCCCACATCTGTTTGTGCAGGATGCGCTCAGTTGGGTAGCCTGGGCCCTGGGTCTTCAGAACCTGAGCAACAGCTGCAACAGCTGAAACCATGAGGCTGAGAAAGCACATTTACTGATGTGGTCGCTCCGAGTGCCAGGGAGGGAGGGAAGTGGGCGACCAGGCTGCAGAAAAAAAACAGGCAGCCGACCCCGGAGGGCATCCTGCTCTCTCTGACCAATAGCGATGAATTGTCTGGGCAACCAGAGGCAAGAACGCGGCACCATGGGTGGATCAGCCGTACATATTGTGGGAGCGGGGTGGTGGGGGTGAGGTTGTGGAGGGCAGGGGGCAGGTCCAAGGAAGACTGGAAGAACATAGTAGGAAATGATGCAGCAGTTCGGGAAACAGATAGCCATTTCTGTGGCGGCAGACTTGAATCCAGGGTGACATGTTGCCTCCCTGGTGCCAGCGTGAAGAGTGTCACTGAGCATCCACAGAGCCCCCTGAGGTCGGGAGGAAGGGTGAACAGCCAACAGTCATGGCCCCATCGTTATGAGCAACCTAGCTAGAAAAAGACTGGATGCAATCTGGAAATCAAGGATTTAGAGGGCTCTGTAGGAGATTAGCAAGCAAAGCCTCCAAAGTAGCAATCTCTGGATTATTCCTCGTACATAGAGTCATAGATCTGCACAGCACGGAACCAGACCCTTCATTGCGACTTGTCTGCACCAACCAGGTATCCCAAACTGACCCAGTCCCTATTGCCAACATTTGGCCCATGTCCCTCTAAACCATTCCTATTCATGTACCTTTCCAAAAATCTTTCAAATTTTGCAATTGTACCAGCTCCACCACTTCCTCTGGCAGCTTGTTCCATATACGCACCACCCTCTGCGTGAAAAAGTTGCCCCTTAGGTCCTTTTCAGATCTTTCCACTTTCACCTTAAACCTATGCCCTCTAGTTTTGGATTCTTCCACCCTGGGGAAAAGACCTTGGCTATTCACCCTATCCATGCCCCTCATGATTTTATAAACCTCTGACTTTCAGCCTCTGACTTTCCAGGAAAAATAGCCCCAGTCTATTCAGCCTCTCCCAATAGCTCAAACCCTCCAACCCTGGCAATATCCTTGTAAATCTTTTTTGAACCCTCTCAAGTTTAAGAACATTTTTCCTGCAGCAGGGAGACCAGAACTGAATGCAGTATTCTAAAAAGTGGCCTAATTAATGTCCTGTAGAGCCACAATATTACATCCCAACTCCTATATTCAATGCACTGACCAGTGGAGGCAAGCGTGCCAAATGCCTTCTTCACTACTATGTCTATATGAGACTCCACTTTGAAGGAACTATGCAGCTCCAACCCCAGGTCTCTTTGTTCAGCAGCACTCGCAAGGACCCTAGAGGGTGCTTAAGGAAGAGAAACATAGGAACAGAAGGATCAAGCAGATGAAAGTGTGACTGGAGAACGGGAAGGCCTTAGGTTCCTGGGACACTACAATGGGCTATGGGGAGGTGGTATTTGTATGAGCTGGATGGTTCACACCTAAACGTCAGATGCAAGAGCTAATAATGTCGAGGAATACTAGGGTGCGTAGAATACTGGGGGAGATAGATAGCACCAGAATAGGGAATAGTAACTTCGAAAATGGAGTCAGCATCAGGAGAAAATCAATTAACTCTAAATCAGAGATAGTAGGAACTGCAGATGCTGGAGAATCCGAGACAACAAGGTGCAGGGCTGGATGACTGGCCTGCTGTGTTCATCCAGCCCTGCACCTTGTTAACTCTAAATCAGGATTACTTTGCAGTTTTGTGAGTGCATGGGGCATGGTAAATAAAATTGATGCGTTGTATGAAGACTTTACTATGAGGAATTATAACCTCATTGTTCTAATAGCAATGTGATTCTTAAGAAGTATAGGACTGAGTGTTTATTGTATTAAGGTACGGTGTGTTCAGGAAAAATAGCAAAGGAAATGAAGGGGTTGGGGTGGCAGTGTTGATTAAGGAGTACATTGGTTGAGAAAGAGGACATCCCAGAAACCTCAGACTCAATTTGGATAGAGCCAGGGAATGAAAACTTTCTGACTACTTTGCTCGGTGTAGTCGGTAGGCCATCAGCTGGTGGGAAGGATGTAGAAGAACTACAAGGAAATGACAGAGGCCTGCAAAAAGTGTAGGGTACTAATAATGGAGGACTTTAATTATTCAAATATAGTCTGGGAAGGTGGTGGTATAAAAGCCAGAGGGGAGCTAGAGTTCCTTGAACCAAAAATACGAAAGAAGTGGGGTTGCTTTAAACCAGAAACAAAAACAGAAGTTGCCGGAAAAGCTCAGAAGCATTTGTGAAGAGAAATCAGAGTTAACATTGTGAGTCGAATCGTCCTTGTTCAGAACTCCTTGAATGTGGTTCAGGTGGGTATTCGACAAGTGGCAGGTTGCCAGCCCAACAGGAGGTTCTGCTAGATTAGACTCTTAGGAACGTGGTAGGTCGAGTGGATCAAGTGTCATTAGGGACAGTGATCACTGTATTTTAAAGTTTAGGGTGACTACAGAAAGGGATAACAAACGGTTCAGAGTAAAACTGATTTACTGTGGTAAAGCCAACTTCAATGGGCTAAGTACCAATCTTGGGTGAATAAACTGGAGCCAAAGATTTGCGGGGAAAAAGAAAATAGTGGCCAAACAATAGGCTCCTTTACGAAGAACAGACAAGATTTATAACCAACAAATCCAGAGCTCCCTGGATGACAAAAGACAAAAAAATTACAATAAAGCTGGATAAGTCTGCTTTAGGCAGTCATCAGGCAGGGAATGCAATTTGAGAACCAGGCTACGCGTCAAAAGATTCAGAGGAGTGGCGAGAAAGGAAATGCGGGAGTCAAAGAGAGATTATGAGAAGCGACTGGCAGCTAACATAAAAGGGAACACCAAAAGATTGTATAGGTATGTAAATAGTAAAGGGGTGGTGTAAGGAGGTGTAGGGTCAATGAGGGAAGCAAAAGGAGATTTGCATGTGAAGCAGGAGGCATCGCTGAGGTGTTATAAGAATTTATAAGAATTATAAGAGTTTCCTTCCTGTCTGTCCAAAGTAATGTTTGTCACAGTCCTTGCATAGAATCTTGTATACTATGTTGGTTGTGTCCATAGTGGGTAAGGGGTCTTTGGTTCTTGTCAGCAGTTGGCGTAGGATTGATGTAGGTTTGTGTGCTACTCTGATGCCCGGTGGCCGTAGGAGTCTTGTAGTCAGTTCAGATACGTTCTTGATGTATGGTGGTGGGACAAGTGTGTCGGGGTGTACTGGAGCTTCCTGTTGATGTTTGTGTGACAAGCATTGTCGGACCCAGCTGTTCAGGTATCCGTTGCCTCTAAATACTTGATGGAGGTATTCTTCTCCATTTTGGCGTAGTTCTGGGTTGGCTGCAATGTGTTGTGGTTCACTACATTACATTGGACAAACAGGAAGAAAATTGGCCACGAGAGTACATGAACACTAACTAGCAACAAAAAGACAAGACCAAAACTCACTCGTCTCCAAACACACAGATAAGGAGAACCACCAGTTTGATTGGGACAATGTCAGGATCCTAGGACAGGCCAAACAGAGACAAGCATGGGAATTTCCAGAGGCCTGGGTCTCCACCAGGAAGGCCATCAATAAACACGTAGAATTAGACCCTATATACACACCACTGCAAAGGAAAACTGGAAATGGGGTAATCAACTCCAAAGGAGCCCAGAGTTTAAACATCAAGTGGGAAAATACAACGGCGCTGCATTGGAGGCTGCACTGATGATGTTACCCAGCAGGGTAATGAAACGTCTGCAAACTAACGAACCAGCTCGGCGAGCCAACCAACCACTGCTTTTTACGATTTTCACATGACATTCTTCAATCATATTTTTAATCCTAACGCTGGCTAATTAGACGACAATCTGAATCTTTGTTCTTAGTATTTCATTGACCACCTCTGCCCATGTGGGCTGCTTCCATCTCTCGCATCTGTTCGGACTCATTTTCCCAGATCATGCCTGGGAATTCTCCGCAGGTATCTTCTGAAAGCTGGGAAACGTGGGCCGTGACTGTGTGTTTCCAAAACAAACATTGCTCCTCTCTTTGCCCTCCCAAGCAATGGAACGATCAAACATGGAGATCAGCTGCCCCCATCTCTCAGGAATGAACAGCAAAACGGGCACCATTGCTCTCTGAGGATTGGCCTGTCCATTGTCTACAGTCTGTTTCCCGTCAGCTTCCATAGACTGTGATTCCCAGCAACTGTCCCCTTCCTTAACAAACGTACGTTCAAATTCCTCCACCACCACCCGCCCCAACCCCCGACCTTTTGGTACAGGATTGGTATTTTCTGATTGGTTTGATTTAATCTGTGGCTCTTCCCAGGACATTTCCCTTCACAGCTGGGGCGAGAGACCATCATAAGAGGACATAAACCTTGTTTATTATTTTTTCTTCGTTCCATCATATCTCTTCAATTAAGAGCCTGACCCCCAGTGTCATGGAAGCGAGTTTAGGTTGGCTTCCCAGAAATTGTTCCTGCTCCATCAGCCACCTTGGAAAACGTCCAGGGGCCCCATGCTGAGTGTGTGCACTTATAGAGAACGGCCCTGGGCTAAGTGCATGCACGGTCAATGTATCCAGAGTTTTTCTTCCCACTTATGACTTCTGACTGATTTCTTCTGCTTCACTTCAGCGTAACTTGGCATGTCTTTCAAAAGCAAAGAAAAAGGTTCAAACGCATATGGTGCCTTTCACAAGACCAGGATATCCCCAAAACACTTTCCTCTTGAAGCGTAGCTGCTGCTGCAATGTTGTGTCCACGGCAAGAATCCGCAAGCTGCGCTGATACCACGACCATCTATTTTACCGACATTGGTTGAGGGACAAATATTGGGGCCAATACGCGCAGGAGAACTCTTCTGCTTTCTTTTTTATCCCGCCAAAGTAGAGGCTTGGGATCTCTCATGCAAACCTCAAAGGGTAGATGAGATAAATACAAGCCTAACCTACTCAAACGCTTTAGGAAAGCAACTGGAAGGATATGCACCCGCCTGAAACGACAGAGAAAGAAGTGTGTGGCAATGTGGCCCATCCTGCCCTTTGACACCCCCAATACCTGCCCATCCCCACCCACACCTTTAACAGAGAGTGTTGGGCATACGTTGGCCTCTTCAGTCACCTGAGAGCAGTACGGGAGCGAGGCATCCTCAAGTAAGAATGTCTGCCTGAGAAGACAAGTGTGTTTGGGATGAAGGGGGATGTCGCTCGGCTCTGAACTGATAACCAGATGGCTTGAAGAATAGGTTGGCTCGTAATAAATGTGGCTTTATTGAATTGACTGAAGAAAACCTATTGAAAGTCCTAAATTCTAACTGTCAGAATAAAGAGAAACAAATTGACCATCGATGGTGTCACAGAGTCACGCAGCACAGAAACAGACTGTTCGGGACATACCGACCAGGTTTCCCAAACTAAAGCTTATCCCACCTGGCCCGTATACCTCCAAACATTTCTGAATCATGAACTTATCCAAAAGTCTTTTAAACCTTGTAAGCGTACCCGCATCCACCACTTCCTCTGGCAGTTCATCCCACACAGGAACCACTCTCTGTGTGAAAAAGTTGCCCCTCAAGGCCCTTTTAAATCTTTCTCCTCTCACCTTAAAAATACGCCCCATAGTTTTGAACTCCCCTCATCCTCGGGAAAAGACACCTGCCATTCACCTTATCCATACCCCTCATTATTTTATAAACCCCTATAAGGTCTCCTCAACCTCTTAAGCGGAAGTTAAAAAAAGTCCCAGACTACGCAGCCCTGTCCTTATAACTCAAGCCCTGCAGCTCTTGTAACATCCTGGTAAATCTTTTCTACACCCCTTACTAATATCCTTCCTATGCAGGGTGAACAGAACTGTACACAGTTCTCCAAAAGTGGCCTCACCAACATCCTGTACCACCTCAACATGAGGCCCCAAATCCTATACCCTGTTGTGTTTCTTTAAGGCATTCACACTTTTGATACGGTTGAAGGAGTAGTGGGGATTGATGACTAATGCGCTCATCTAGTCAGAATCTAACAGTTCCCATACATCTGCTCCCCACTCCTTCTACAATAGAATAGAACAGAAATTTATTGTCATGTGCACTTTAACATGAAAAACACAGCGAAAAGTTTTATAAGTCATCCCACCACAACAATGACAGAATTCATACGTAATAAATAAAAGGGCTAAGGCATTCATGAATACTATCCTGAATTTGCTGAGTGGGTCACTATTGAAGAGCCATCCAGTAATCACCTCTGTTTTACAGGTAAAGGACTCTCTCACTCTGCATGCCAGGAGCCAGCAAGGCAGCAAACCTTGTTCATCACAGTTTAGTTAAATGGCTCCCGGGCTCGGGGAAAGCCAATTTAGGAACGACGGAATGCCCTGAAAATGCAGCCATGCCAGACTGTTCAATACTAGGCCAGAAGTCTCCATGCTGGGCCAAGACCACTACCCCTGGACGAGACGACCTGCCGGGCCACTGGAATGCCTGGACGCAGAAGAGGAAGAAGACGCGGGGACGAGACCGTCACTTTTCCAGGTGGAAAACTTGCAATTTTAGGGTGCGCGCTGTGCTTGTGTCGGGAGCTGGGATTACCGTCCTGCTCCCTGCATTGGTCACTACTGTCATGGGCAGATGCATCTGTAACAGGCAGACTGGTGAGGATGAGGGGATGAGGATGAGTGTAGCAGTTATATCCTTCAGGAATCAACCATTCACTCAGTAGTGCTTTAAGTGTGGTGGTGGATATTGAAATGCCCCAGCCAGGGTACATTATATGCCCTTTCCACCCTCAATGCTTCCTCCAAGTGGTGTTCAACATGGAAGAGCACTGATTTATGAGATGCGCGAGGAGGAGTTTGTGGTGGGTGATAATCAGATTTCCTTGCCCGTGTTTGACATGAGTTACATCGAAATCCAGGATGATTTTCCCCAATTTCCTTTATTCATTCATGGGATGAGGGCATCTCTGGCCAGGCAGCATTTATTGCCCATCCCTAATTGCCCAGAGGGCAGTTAAGAGTCAACCACATTGCTGTGGGTCTGAAGTCACATGTAGGCCAGACCAGGTAAGGATGGCAGTTTCCTTCCCTAAAGGACATTAGTGAACCAAATAGGTTTTTCCCGTCGATCAGCAATGGATTCATGGTCATCATTAGACTCTTAATTCTAGATATTTATTGAATTCAAATTCCACCATGTGCCGTGGCGGGATTTGAACCCATGTTCCCAGAACATTAGCTGGGTCTCTGGATTAACAGTCCAGCGATAATACCACTAGGCCATGGCCTCCCCTCAAATTTGTTGCCCTTCCACACAGAGACTCCAAAATGTCGGGCTCCCCAGTGAGGAGGGACCGACCTGCTCACCTTCTTGATTCAGCCACCCTGTGGTTGACCACAACAAGGTTCATTGACAGGGGCTCTCCTTCCTTTCGCCCAGAAAAAAAGATCAATTTAACCAGGTGTTCTTGAGTTAACAAAAACAAACTGCATTTATTAATTACCAAACGCCAGACAAAATGATACTACACACATAAACACAGATTATGAATGGGAAGTGAGACCAAAAAAAAGATAAAAATTAAAAGATAAATGGGTCAGTTTCAAATAGTCGTAAAATGAAGAGTAGATAGAGGAACATTGACAGTTGAACAGTCAACAATGGATTCTGAGGAAAGGTCACCGGATCTGAAATGTTAACTCTGATTTCTTCTTCACAGATGCTGCCAGACCTGCTGAGTTTTTCTAGCTTTTGTTTCTGATTCACAGCATTTTTTGGTTTTTATTTAGTCAACTTTAGGAATCATGGCTTTGCAAGGCTAGTTGAAATCCTTTTGTCCTGTTTCCTTTTGACTGTCTTGCTGCCTTGCTGGATTCTAGCATGCAGAGTGAGAGAGTCCTATACCTGCACAGGGGTGATTAGTGGATGGTTCTTCAATGGTCACCTACTCAGCATATGAGCGATCGAACACGGGCCAGTATTCATGAGAAGCTTAACCCCAGTGGCATATATGAATATATCCATTCACTAGTAAACATTTTCCAACCATACCACGGCACGGTGGCTCAGTGGTTAGCGCTGCTGCCTCACGGAGCCAGGGACCCAGGATTGATTCCATCCTCGGGCGACTGTCTGTGTGGAGTTTGCACATTCTCCCCGCTTCTGTGGGGGTTTACTCTGAGTGATCTAGTTTCCTACCACAGTCCAAAGATGTGCAGGTTAGGTGGATTGGCCATGATAAATTGCCCTGTAGTGTCCAGAGATAAATGGGTTAGGTGGATTAGCCATAGGAAATGTATGTTTACAGGGATAGGGTAGGGGGGAGGGTCAGGGTGGGATGCTGTTCCAAGGATCAGTGTGGACTCGATGGGATGAATGGCCTGCTTCCGCACTGTAGGGATTCTATGATTCTAGTCCACATAGTCAAGGATTGAGATGGTACCCCTGTTTTGTCGATGTGTGCACACAGGGAACATGGGAAGTTAGCTTGTATGTACAACAGTCAGGGAGGACAATGGCACATTGGTCTATATCAAAAGGGGTTGGAGAAAAAGAAGAAGGAGGTACAGGGCTTTGGTGAGACCGCATATGCAGTACTGTGCACAGTTTGGTTTCTAGATTTAAGGAAGGATATACTTGCATTGGAGGAGGTGCAGTGAAGTTTCACCAGACTGGCCCCTGGAATGAAAGGAAATTGGATCTACAGGAGTTCAGGAGAATGAGAGGTGACCTTATTAAAGCATACATGGATTGGAAAGGGCTCGATCGGGCGAGCACTGAGATGTAATCACTGCTGGAGACTAGAAGGAGAGAGGGTGGTGAGGTAGTCCCACAAAGACAGGATAACGGTTTCAGATGGAGTCAGCAAAGATGCCTTCACTCAGAATGTTGTGAATCTTTGAAATTCTGTGCCCAGATGGTTCTGGATACTGCACCAGTGAAAGAACTGAAGGCTGCGCTTGGGGGACAGATTCTCTCATGAAATCAAGGAACATCGGGTGGGAGAGGTGCAGTGGAGCTGAGAGAATGATCAGCCGTGAGTGCCTCGAATGGCAGGACAGATGCAAGACACCAAATGGCCAATGCCAGCTCCCATTCCTTTCCCTGCTTTCCTCTTGCATCCAGCCTCGCCTTTGTGTTCTGTAGCTCAGCTTACAAATCCCAGTGTGTGTTTTTTGTTAAAAGAGCCTTATTGACTCTTCACAGATTTGGGAATCCACGAGTCCTTATATGCCTTAAGAGTCTGTGGTTTTGCAAAGTAGATGGAATAAAGGAGCCCTATTCTGGATGATTGTATCCACCCAATAAAGTAACAGTGGGGTGGCAAAAACATCACGTTAACAATAAGGACACAGTAAGCAGCAGAGAATAAGACAACACTGAAGGCAAGTCACCGGCTGCGGTTTTGTGATTTGGAAGGGACCCAGTCGAGTTAAACAAAACCTACAACACACACACAAGAAAAAATCCTGATTCACTCTTGGATACTGTCAAGCCTGAGTCTAATAATGTTTATTAAGGGATTGGGTGGGACCCAAATGATATCATCAGAATATTCAGCAGGCCATTTTTAAATAATGCTGCAAAGTTGGATCGCTGGAGGGGAAAAGGACCAACGTTTTAACAGATGTTCGACATTTAAAGTGTATGATTATATCCACTGTAAACCATTCCAATGTATTCCCGAAGAGTCAGCCCTGTCTAAAAGGGCTTACAGTTACGATACAGCTCAAACTGCTCAGGACTGCATCAATATTCCATTCCCACTCCCTCTAGAGGGATATATACTGGGAAAAAATTTAAGTTAAAGGGTTAGCTTGGTAACGGGCAACACTTCTCCTTTAGAAATGGGCAGAAGAGCTGAATGCAATGCTCAATTGTTAGGGCTGCTGTGGTGAGATGCTCAGGGACAGAATGAGCAGCGGAGCAGGTCACCTCTGCCACCCCACATAGACCCATCCTTGACTGGTCACCCTGCAACAGGAAGGATGTGGTGAAACTTGAAAGGGTTCAGAAAAGATTTACAAGGATATTGCCAGGGTTGGAGGGTTTGAGCTGTTGGAAGAGGCTGAATAGGCTGAGGCTATTTTTCCCTGGAGCTTCAGAGGCTGAGGGGGTGATCTTATAGAGCTTATAAAATCATGTGGGATACGGATGGGGTGAATAGTTAAAGTCTTTTCCCCAGGGTGGGGGAGTCCAAAACTAGACAGCATAGGTTTAAGCAACATAAGGAGCAATTTTTTTAACGCAGAGCGTGGTGCGTGTATGGAATGACCTGCCAGAGGAAGTGGAGGAGGCTGGTACAGTTACAACATTTAAAAGGAATCTGAATGGGTACATGAATAGGAAGAGGGATTAGGGCCAAATGCTGGCAAACAGGACTAGATTAATTTAGGATACATGTTCAGCATGGAGGGGTTTCTGTGCTGTATATCTCCATGACTCTATGCTCCTGTTTTTCAACTGCAGATTAGGTGGATTAGCCATGGGAAATGCAGTGTTATAGGCTAGTGGGGCTGGGTCTGGATGGGATGCACTTTGGCGGGTCGTTGCGGACTCGATGGGCAGAATAGCCTACTTCCACATTGTAGGGATTCTGTGATCCATGGGATGTTGGCATCGCTGTGCGGCTCAGTATTTATCCCCCATCTCTCACTGCACTTGAGAAAGCGGTGGGTGAGCTGCTTTCTTGAAACCCTGCAGCCCGTATGGCACAAGCGATCACAGGGTGATGTCAAGGGAGGGGTTGGGGGGGGTGGGTGCGGGGTGGTGCCAGAATTTTAACCCAGCGACACTGTAAGGAACGGCGGCGATATATTTCCAAGCCAGGGTGGTTTCTATTTTGGTGGGCAGTGGGCAACTTGCAATTGGCGGTGTCCCCATGTAACAGCCTCCCTTGCTCCTCTAGATGGTAGTGCTGGTGGGTTTGGATGGGTGCTGTTCTAGTGGAGTCTGGCTGAGTTGCATCTTGTAGCAGTTGTAAACGCTACTGTTGCTGAGTGGAAGGGGTTAACTCTGAAGGTGATTAAATGGGGCGTCAACAGAGTGGGTTGCGTTGTCCTGGACGGTAAGCGTTATAGGAGGTGCACTCCTCCTGGCAAGCAGGGAATATTCCACTGCACTCTTCCTGACTTATGCTTGATGGTGGAAAGTATTTGGGAGTCAGGAAGTGAGTCACCTGCCGCAGAATTCCCAGCCTGCCGTTGTAGCCACAGTGTTTATGTTGGTTAACGGTAAATTTTAACTCAGCGTTGACCACCACGGTGCAAACCAGCATCTTGCGAGTGAGAATCTGCCGCCCCCTGCTGGTAACTCCCAGGATGTTGATGGCGGCGATTGGACGATGGGGATGGAGTGGAATGTCTTGGGGCAGGTGGTTCGATCTCTCATGTGGGTCATTGCCTGGTTTTTGTGTGGTGCGGATGTTACAGACCAAAGATTCAAAATAGGAACACACAGATGCCATTCAGTCCCTCATCTCTGTTCTCCCATTCGATAGGATCGTGTCTGAGCTGTTTGTCTTTCAAATTCCTGCTTCCCATCTGCCCCCAATCCCTCTTGATTCTTTGCCTAACAAGGACCTTTTGAGCTCTGCCTCAAAAATATTCGATGGCCGGTAACCACTGCCTTCCGAAGAAGAGATTTCTAAAGTCGCACAGCCCTCACAAAGAGACAAAGGTTCTCCTCATCTCTACTCTGAAAGCGCAACCACGCCCCCCCAACAATTTTAAAACTAAAATTCTCCAATGTTAAATTTTGGTTCTGGGCTGACCCACAAGGGGAATCGTCCTGTCCACATCCACTTTGGGAGGCTTTTCAGGATCTTGTACACATCAATCAGGTCACCCCCCACCCTCACTTTTCTAAACTCCAGCCTGCCCAACCCATCCTCATAAGACTCATACCAGCTATCAATCCAATAGACCTCCTCTAAACTGCTTCCAATGCACCTATACCCTTTCTTCAGTTCTGCACACAGCAGATGTGGTCTCACCAACACTCTGTATAACTGAAGCATAACATTCTTATTTAAGGCTCAATTCTGCTCATCATAAAAGAGAGCTTCTTCTTCTTTTATCTTCTTGTACCTGAATACTCCACCATTTGTGACACATGCACCAGAATACCTTGGGATTCTGCAGTCGCTCTCTGTTTCAGTAATACTCTGCTTTTTCAACCTTCCTGCGTTGTACTCCATGTGCCAGATTTTTGCCCACTCACTCAACCTATCTACATCCATCTGCAGCATCTTTGTGTCTTCTTCATAATATTGCGTGCAGACCTATCTTTGTGATCCCTGTGAATGGAGCTCCCATGCCTCAGCTTAGTCATTGATGTAATCTGTAAAAGGTTGATGTCCCAGCACAGACCCCTGTGGGACTCCACTCATCACATCCTGCCGATCAGACAACGACACGTTTATTCATACACTCTATTTTCTTCCAGCCATAAAATCTTCAATCCATGCTGATATGTTACCCTCTACAACATGAGCTTTAATTTTCCACAATAACCTTAGATCCGGCACCTTATAAAATGCCTTCTGGAAATACAAGTAAAGTACATCTACAGGTTCCCCTTTATCCACAGTACGTATAACAGTCAGTTCTGCTGTAATGCGATATTTGCATTCCTGTGCAACATCGAACTATAGAAATAATGGGACCAATGGGAAAAGTGGGGTTGGGGCAGACCACCAAAAAAAATCACTCAATATTGCTCAAAAGCCTAACACAAAGGATAGCATAACTTGAAGAAATGTTTAATTCATATCTGATAATGAAATAAAAGTAAATTGAACACTTTACCTTGAAAAAAATGTCAAGATGACTTGATGGGGGAGGAGGCTTCTCACAAAAAGGTCAGAAATCACACGATACCAGGTTGTAGCCCAACAGGTTTATTCGAAAACATAGGTTTTTAGAGCATAAACACACAGAACACAGAATTTATAAGTAAAAGATCAAAGCATCACACAACTGAGAGGATGTATAAAACAAATCTAAGATGCTGTTAAATCTTTATTCAGTTAGGAAGTTTTAATTGATTAATATGTATATGTAAATCTCCAAATTTCTTTCAATCACTGTTCTGAGGTTTTATCGGTGTAAAGAAGAGATGATATTTTCAGTCAGACAATGCATGTTAGGTGTGAGGCCTTGTTTAGAGTCTGTTTGTGTTTTGGTTTGGAGTCAGACTGGTTTTATTTCTAAAGTAGGAATTTATAAAATGCTACATTGACTGACTGTCTCTTGATTGTGTGCTTTTTGAACAAAATGGAATGTATCTGCAAATACAAATTCACCCTATAGATTTATATGTGTGCACGCGTGTGTGTATGTGAGGGTTAGAGAGAGAGAGAGAAAGAGAGTGTGTGTGAGAGAGTCTATTTGTGTGAGAGAGTGTGTGTATGCATGTGTGTGAGTGGGTGTGTGGAAGAGATTGTGTGTATGTGTATGTATGCGTGTATGAGAGTATATAGCATGGTGGAGTGACCTGTAGTGCGACATGAACACATGATCCCGGATGGGGCCATCCTCAAGAGTACTGAACTTGGCTATCAGCCTCTGCTCGGTGATTTTGCATTGTAGTGTATCCCAAAGTCCACCTTGGGGCATGTTTACCCGAAGATCCGAGGCCGATTGTCCTTGACAACTGAAGTGTTCCCCCACAGGAAGGGAACATTCCTGTCTGGCGATATTTGAGCAGTGTCCATTCATCTGTTGTCGTAGTGTCTGCATGGTTTCACCAATGTACCATGCCTCAGGGCATCCTTGCCTGCAGCGTATGAGATAGACAACGTTGGTTGAGTCACATGAGTATCTGCCATGCACATGGTGGGTAGGGTTCCCACGTGTGATGGTAGTGTTCCTGTCTAAGATCTGACATGTCTTGCAGAGATTGCCATAACAGGGTTGTATAGTGTTGTGGTCAATGCTGCCCTGAAAGCTGGGTAGTTTGCTGCGAACAATGGTCTGTTTAATGCCAGACGGTTGTTTGAAGGTGAGAAGTGGAGGCGTGGGAAAGATCCTGACGAGGTGTTTATTGTCATTGATAATGTGTTGAAGACTGCGAAGAACAGTTTCTCCGCTCCCAGGAAGTGCCGGACGGTGAAGGGTACCTATTGGTCATTTCTCGTGTCTGCCTTCTGAGGTGGTCATTATGGTTTTTCACTGTGGCACGACAGAATTTGCAATCAATGAGTCGAGCATTGTATCCTGTTCTTATAAGGGCATCCTTCAACACGTTCTGGTGTCCATTGCATTCCTCCTCATCCAAACAGTTCCTGTGTACGCGCAGGGCTTGTCTGTAGCGGATGGCTTCTTTAATATGTTTAGGGTGGAAGATAGGGAAGTGAAGCATCATGAGGCTATCTGAAGGCTTGTGGTAGAGTGAGGTACTGAGGTGTCTGTCCCTGATGGAGATGCATGTGTCCAAGAATGAGACTGATTCTGAAAAGTAGTCCAAGGTAAGTCGGATGGTGGGATGAAACTTGTTGAAATCGTTACCAAGCTGTTTCAGTGATTCCTCGCCATGAGTCCAAAGGAAGAAAATGTCGTCAATGTATCTGGTGCATAGCATTGGTCGGAGATTCTGTGCAGCAAAGATGTCTTGTTCGAACCTGTGCATGAGAATGTTGGCATCTTGGGAAGCAAATCTGGTCCCCATGGCTGTTCCGCACGTCTGGATGAAAACCTGGTTGTGGATGGTGAAGACATTGTGGTCGAGGATGAAGTGGATGAGTTGTAGGATGGTGTCTGGAAATTGGCAGTTGTTGGTATTGCGTACTGAGACTGTTGTGGCAATGCCATCGTCGTGGGGGATGCTGGTATAGAGTGCCGAAACATCCATTGTGACGAGGAATGTTCCTGGTTCGACTGGTCACAGAAAGCACTTCACGACAAAGCCCGCGAAACGATCATGTGATGCCAAAGCATACTCCTCCGCACATCACTGGAATGGCGTTAAAGCCAATGCAAGTTTGCGTTTTAGAAATAACGTTTCCCCTATTCGTCAGTTGTGTTACAGCCAATTTGTGTTGACAGACCATACGTTATAGCAGAACCAACTGTACTTCTTCAAAGAACTCCAATGAACTGGTTAAACACGATTTCCCTTTGACAAGCCCGTGCTGACTCTTTCTGCTCTACCTTGAGATTCTGCAAGTGCCCAGCTACAATCTCTTTAATGATTGATTTTAACAGCTTGGACATTCCAGGCATCAAGCTAACTGGACAGTGCTTTGCTGTTTTCTGCCTTCCTCCCAACTTGAATAGAGGGCTTATATTTGCTACTTTCCAGCCTGATGGAACCCTTTGCTAAATCTAGAAAATTTTGGAAAATTAACACGTATTAACACGGGGTGGCACGGTGACTCAGTGGTTAGCACTGCTGCCTCATAGCGCTAGGGACCCTGATTCCAGCCTCAGACAACTGTCCGTGTGGAGTTCACACATTCTCCTCTTGTCTGCGTGGGTTTCCTAGGGTGCTCTCACAGTCCAAAGATGTGCAGGCGAGGTGGATTAGCCACGTTAAATTGCCCACAGTGCCCAGGGATGTGTGGGCTGGGTGGGTTAGCCATGGGAAGTGCAGAGTTAGAGGGATACAGCAGCAGTCGGAGGGGAGCGATGGATCTGAGTGGAATGCTGTTTGGTGGGTTGGTGCGGAATCAATGGGCTGAATTTCTATCTTCCACACTGTAGGGACTCCATGATTGATCACATCTACCAACTCGTTAGCTTTCCCCATTTTTACGATCCTAGGATGAAATCTATCAGGACCCAAACTCTCGCCAGCCCACAGCTCCCTTTGCTTTGCTTAGTACCGCTTACTTTGTGATTGCAATTTGGCTAAGTTCCTGTCTTCCTGATTTGCAGCTAATGCTGGAAACATCGCGATGTATCATCCATTGTGAAGACAGAAGCAAAGCATTTGCTCATTTCGTTCACCAAGGCTGGCTCCTGGGGGTGGGGGTTGGGGAATGGAACAGCAAAGGCACAGGCTACTGTGCTGATGGAGTCAGGGGTAGACCACAGAGGAGGCTGTGTTATACACTGGTGGTGGCATTGCGGTAGCATTAGCAGCAGTGGTTGTACTGACGGTGGTGACAGTATCGGTAGTTAAAGCTGTATTGTTGCTTCTGGAAATGTGGCGATTCTGCATCAGGTCTCGTACAGCCCTCCCATTCTTGATGTGTCTAATTGGTCATGGTGCGAGGCCGGGGTGCCCTCTGCATCATCAACATCTGTGCTCGGCACTGACTGCTGCACAAACACCGCCTGGGAGATTGTACACGGTATTCTCAGCGTTTACTGCTGCCGGTCAGGTTGCCAAGTAGAGCAGGAAACTCTAAGGAAATAGTGGTTTGAGTCGAAGTCCAGAGCAGGTTTGCTGGCAACAACGCAGGCTCCTGTCTTCAAAGCGGCGAGGCCAAACAGACCTCGAAATGTTTCGCATCCTTTGCTTTCAGAACCCTCTGGTATTTACACTTGCTTTAAACTAGAACATGGTGACTCTTGCAAAGTCTCTGATTATTCATGCGGCACAGACGCTCTCTCTCTCTCCCTCTCTCTCAGAAAACAGCAAGTAAATAACTCGTGCTGACCAAACCAGACTAGACTTGACCAGAATCGTGCTCTAAATTGCTCCACCCAGTCAGGTAGCGGAAAAAAAACCAAAAGCTCTTTCAAAGTCTGGTTGTTGCTTACCGGCAGACTGAGCCCAGACTAAGGCCTAGCAATAGACTTAGACTTAAAGTTCAGCGTTACAAAATATAATGGGGGTTCAGTCCAAGTGTTTACTCATTAATCGTGTGATTTCCTGCACTATACTGCTACCCCTATTCTCAGTGTAATCTCCATCAGTAGCTCTACTGTTGCAACCCACTGGGATAACATGCCTTAAGTCAAACATAGCTATTACCTGAATTGTGTCACATGTTAATTTTTTTTAATAAGGTACTCACAGAACCCCAATGTACCTGACTTTCTGACTGAGGTTAATAGAAAGCACGGACTAGGTTTCTACACCAAACAGCAATTATTATTTATTATAAGTAATTAAACGATAGCTATAAGTAAACAGACTTAAACCATTCACATATAATACTACTGACTAAAAGTTTAATCCCCTAATGAACTTGCCCTTTACACGCACAGACAAACAAAAAAGGAAGAAACAGATTATTGGCAAAGGTGGAGAAAAAAAACTGTAAAGTCAGGTCAATGTGTTTGCTTTCCAACTCTGATATTGAGATTTTCCTATTTCAGCTAGCCAGACCCTTGGTGTTCATTTGTCTTTCTCTAGAACCTTCTACTAGTTTGTCAGAAGTACAGAATGACTGATTCTCCTGGAAATTGACTTGGATTAACCAACTTAAAAGCCTCAAGATCTCAACAGATGTTGCAGGAAAAGTAACTAGTTTTCTTCATGTTTCAACTGAGTTTCTTTTTAACTGCAGAGAACAGGCAACTTCTGTTGGGGAGATCAACAGCACACATTCCTGTATCTCTCTCTCTCTCTCTCTGTGTCCCCGCTGTTTAAAAAAAAATGTTCTTTCTCATTGCAGTCCACAGTTCTTTTAAAGACATGGAAATAAACACACCAGCTCCTTGGGCACAGGTAATTCAGCCTACTGAGCCTGTTCCTGTTGTTCAATGAGATCATGAAGGATCAAACCTTTATTGTAGGGGGATTTGAACCTGCAACTCAGGACATTATTCAGGTCTATGGGATCTTGAACAAGTCCAGCAGTCTTACCTCTACACCACCATTTCCCAATGGATCCTGTAGGAGATGCCTAAAACTCAATTCTGTATTCCAGATAGCTTGGAACAGCTGTAACACAACACACATCCCATTTTACTTTGTCTCCATTGCAATAAAGGCCAGTATTTGATTAGCCTCTGAACCGATGATTGTATCTGTGCACGACCTTTCCTCATACTGAGCCACGCCTTGCTTCAATCTCCAGCTCTTAACATTTCACCTCTACCCTTTAAAGACTACTTGGGACTAAACAGCCCCAAACTCCTTCCCATAAGAATGAATTAACTGATACCCAATTTGCTTCACTCTTCCCCATTGGAAAACTGGCTCGCCAGGCGTCATTAGTCATGCCCGTCTCTGAATTGTTCATTTCCCATGTTCGAGCCCAACGCTTACATTTACTGGATAATGAGAAGGAGCAGGCACTCTGGTTGGTTGAAGCAGCTCAGCCCAGGGATATGACGTCCCTTGTGGTCGTGATCGGTGACACACAGGCCACTGATCTGTAAGAGAATGTGCTGTGTGGTAAGTACAAGGTCAGACAATATATTTTCTTCCAAGGGTAGAGGAGGAGAACACCATTCAACCCCTCAAGTCTGTTCACCTGTTTGGAATAGACCCTGCCTTACATACTTTAGTTCCTTGTCCTTTAATACCCTCACCTAGTGAGAGTCTCTCAATCTCGGTTTTGCAATGATCCCCAGATTTTTTGAGGGATTATCCTGTTTAGCAATAACATGTCGCGCTTAATAAAGTTTGTTTCGTGCTCACACTACAGTGTAGGCCTCTTCCGAAGCCAGCAATTGTATCAATGGCTCTTGGCCAAGGAAGAGAAACCGTGGCTAAAGCTGAGAAGAATTTGGGTTGCATTATCAGAACTATTTCAGTACAAATTAAAATAAAATTCTGTTTTGACAGAGTCCAGGTTTGCTTGTCAGGTCACACCAAGAATACTGAGTCCAGTTTTGGACTCTATGCATGGTGAATGATGATAATGGCCTTGGAATTGGTCCAAAGGAGAGCTGCAAGAATGATTCCTAGCTTAAAGAACCTTAGCAATTAGATAGAATCCCTATGGAGTGTGGAAACAGACCATTCGGCCCATCAAGTCCACACTGACCCTCCCAGACCCATCCCCTCTACCTTATCCCTGTAACCCTGAATTCCCCACGGCTAAAGCACCTAGCCTACACATCCCTGGACACCGTGGGCAATTTAGCATGGCCAATCTACCTAACCTGCACATCTTTGGACTGTAGGAGGAAACCCAAGCAGACACGGGAAGAATGTGCAACCTCCACATAGACAGTTGCCCAAGGGTGGAATTGAACCCAGGTCCTTGGCACCATGAGGTGGCTGACCACTATGTTGGGTCAAGGAGTTTGGCCTATTTGACGTACAATGCTACAGACTTATAGGTGTCCTGACAGAGATCTTTAGATAATAGAACTGCCAGGTATCATCTGTAATGATAGACTAACCCAGCCTAACAGACCGAGGAGGGCTGGGGACATTAGTTTAAACTATTTTAGATTCATGTCGAGCAGGTCTGTTTCTACCAGGCTGGTATTTAAAGAAATATCACAAGATCTACAGCAGGTATAAATTTCTCTAAGGTACAAACATCCAAACAGACAGGCGGATTATGAAGATATGGTTGCAAGGAGGTCAGAACTGGGAGCCAAGTAATTCACGGATATGTGACTTTTCAAAAGAGCTAGCTGGAAGGATAGGGTAGTATTGTTAGTACAGGGTGGAACAAATACAATTGAACGTGGCATTTGCACGTTCTACCCATGTCTGCACAGGTCTCCTCCGGGTGCTCCAGTTCCCTCCCACAATCCAAAGATGTGCAGGTTAGATGGACTGAAATGAAGAGTTACAGGGGCAGAATGGCGGGGTGGGTGGGTCTGGAGGGGATTCTCTTCAAAGGGTTAGTGTGAACTCAATGGGCTAAATGGCCTGATTCCACACTGTAGGGATTCTATGATGATGATCTAAGATTCGACCTTGGCTCTGAAGATTTAGAATCCATGCGGGTGGAGGTAAGAATTAAAGAGGGGAAGAGGACATTGGTAGGGGTAATCTATAGCTCCCCTCCAACAATAGAGAAGCATTAGGAAAAACAACAAATCAGGATATAATGAGATAAAAAAGCAGTACATTAATCATGGATAATTTTAATCTTCATGTAGGCTGTGATACTCAGATTGGCAGAGACAGCCATGAGAAAGAACTCATAGAGTCTATTCAGTACAGTTTCCTGGAACAATATGTCGTGGATCCAACAAGGGATCAGGCTATTTTGGATCTGGTGATATGCAACGAGGAGCTTTAGTACATGACGATAGTGTAAAAGCTCCCTGAGGAAACAATGACCATAACATTGGAGAATTTAGCATTCTGTTTGAGAGGGAGGAACTTGGATTGTTGACAACAGTGCTAAACTTAAATAAGAATGATTCCAAAGGAATGAGAGCAGAGTTGGCTGGTCAGGACTGGGGAAGGAGTTTAGCAGCAATATGGTTGAGGAACCATGGCAGACGTTTAAGGAAATAGTTCATGGCTCACAGCAAAGACATATTCCAGTGAGGAAGAAGGATTCTAGGTAGGTGATTGGCCAACTATGGTTAACCGGGGAAGTCCAGGATAGCATCACATTGAAAGAAAAAACATACAGTGTGGCAAATGAATGGTAAACCATAGGATTGGGAAAGGTTTAAAAACCAACAAAAGACGACCAAGAAATAATAAAGAGGGAAAAAAAAACTTTAAGGGGAAACTTGCAGTTAAAATCAAGAGCGTCTTTAAAGATATCAAATGGAACAGAGAGATCAAAGTTAACGTAGACCCGTCAGTGAATGAGACTGGAGAAGTATAGGTGGGGAAACAGGAAGTGGCAGAGGAGTTGAATAAATGCTTTGTATCAGTCTTCACAATAGGAGATACTAACAGTATTCTGAAAATATAACCATTACTAGAGAGAAAGAGCATCAGTCAGAGTGGGAGAGAGGAGGCCACAGCGGCAACAAAATGCAGTGGATGGAGGAGGAGATGACCCAGAGGTGACGAGGAGGAGCACTGGCTCTAGATACAGTCCCAGAGCAGTAAGAAACTTAATGACTCGATTCAAGTAGTGAATATGTACCATCAGCATTTTATAGTCAGCATTTACCATCTTTGTGATTGGAAATTTCACTGGCACTTCTCGAACCTCAGACACGGCTCACAGCTCGTCGACCGCGGGAGGCATCTCACACATACCTGCCAATGCACTCATTCACAGTCACCTCGCTCTCTGTTTCAGGACGAGATACTACACAACTGGTAGTCGCAGGACCTGATGGGAGGAGGGGCAAAATCCCTTTTGGACAGGGACTATTCCCGATCCCTAGTTCCCTCTAACGGCGAAGATGCCATAAATGAAGGTGGCCCATCAGAAGTGGCTGTTTACCGCATGCTCCTCGTCTTTTATCGATACAAAGATGTAGATGACAATAATTGTTGTTTATAGGTTTCTGGCATTGTGGCAGTGTCTACATTTCAGATTTGTTTTGACTTTAATTGGGACATTCTGAGCCCTTAAACAATGCTATGGAAATACAAGTTGTCTTACTCAAAGTATTCACTTAAGACGAGTCCCTCCCATGCCTCATAAAACTGTCTTGTTGAAAGACGTTTACTGGAATCCAAAAATGTTGCAGTCATTATTTTAACCAAAACTATTCAACCTGCCCTGCCCAATAAATCTTTACTAGCATTTCTTCTTTTGTGACTGGGTCTTGTTACATTACTAAATTGCACTTAACTACCTTCTGTCTGCAACTTGAAGAGTAAGAATATGTTTTTTTCCCCTTGCAGCCTAGATTCTGGTTTTTATCTGTCTGCCGTAGGCCCAAACACTGGCGAGGCCATAGCGAGAGTAGAGAGGAGGCTCAAGCCATGCATTTACTTACAGCCAAGGGGAACGACCATGACTGTAAGTAATTCAGCCATCTCTGACCTTACCAAAAACATGTACCCAGACTGTTTCTACAGTGCCGAGTCAGTGCTGCTATGGGTATAATGGCCTCCCCGTTCGAATGGGCCAGGGTTGTACAATGGGAGACATTTGGCCACTTGTGTCCATGTAGACTCTCTGAGCCAGCTCTCTCATTAATCCCAGTCCCCCGCCCTTTCCTTACACACTGATGACATTAAGAGCATTGTAATTGGTGCCAACCGGTACAGGCATGATGGGCTGAATGGCCTCCGTTTGTGCCTTAATGATTCTGTGATAAGGAAATATTAGGGTGGGTGAGACAAGCTTGGGCCATGATGCAGTTACTAAGGACTGTCACAAAGGAGAGGATGGGTTAGGGAATAAATTCCAGCATTGAGGACTGAGGTAGCTGAAAGCATGGGACTCCATAGTGAACCATCAACTACGAGTTGCATGATTCAATTCTTCTAGATGTTGCCGCAATTCTACGAGTTGTAGATGTTTTATGTGCATGGTTCAGGATTTACAGGACAATCTACAGGACAGGTGCTGAGGCACCTTTAGTTTGCTAATAAAATTTCTGCCCCAGCCACTTGCTCCCAGAGATGGTATGTCCTCCACTTGGCTATTATAAAGGATAGAGTAACAACAAGGAACTTGGTAATACATAATATGATCGAGCAGAATGGGAGCGGCTTCATGAATGGGAAATCGCACCTGACAAATTGACTAGAATTCTTTGAGGAGGTAAGAAGCAAGATAGATAAAGGGGTAGCAGTGGATGTAATATATTTGGATTTTCAGAAAGTGTTTGATAAGGTACCACATGTTAGGCTACTTAATAAGAGCCAATGGTGCGGTTGTGGAATATTAGCATGGATACTATGCTCACAACTAAAAGAAGACAGAGAATTGGGGTAAGGAACGCACTATCAAGATGGCAACTTATAAGTAGAGAGTGCCACAGGGCCACAATTATTTACAATATGTACTAATGACTTGGATGAGCAAAATGAATATACTGTTGCCAAATCTGACCCTCCATTTTGGCACAATTCTGCAAACCTCTCCCTCACTCCTTGTGGGAACAGTTTTACATTCACGTCAAGCTTTCACTTCAGTGGAAATATTCTTTGGATATTTACTTTTCCAAACCACCTCCCAAGTTTTGAACACTTCTTTCAGATCCCCCTCAAGCCAGGATAATAGCTCTGAAACCATTGCTGTCGGGTATTGATGGGATGATTGTACAAACAAAGCTATCCCACACTATCATTTGGTTTGGTTTATTGTTGTCACATGTACCTAGGTACAGTGATAAGTTTTGTTTTGCATGCAATGCAGGCAGATCACACCACACAAAGCGCATTGGGGAATAGAACAGAGCGAGGAGTACAATGTTACAGCTGCAGAGAAGGTGCACAGAGAGCGAGGTCAACATTAAATTTAAAATTTTGAGAGGTTCATTCAGAAATTTAATAACAATGAGGGGAGAAGCTGCCCTTGAATCTGTTGGCACGTGTGTTTAAGCTTTTGCTTGACGGAAGAGACCGGAAGAGATTATAAACTGGGGCAGGTGGGGTCTTTGACGGTGTTGGCTGTCTTTCTGGGTCTGCGGGAAGTGTAGATGGAGTCGATGGAAGGAAGGTTGGCTCACGCGATGGACTGTGCTGAGTTCACAACTCTGTCGTTTCTTACGCTCAGGGCAGTGCAGTTGACGCACGAAGCATCCAGTTAAAATGGCGCATCTATAAAAATTGGTAAGAGTCCTTACAGGCATGCCGAATCTCTTTTAGCCTCCTGAGGAAGCAGAGGTGCTGTTGTGTTTGCTTGACTGTCGCATCTGTGTGGGTGGACAGATTGTTGGTGATCGTCGCTCCCAGGAACTCGATGCTCTGGACCACCTCCACCTCAGCTCCATTGATGCAGACAGGGGCGTGCCCTTCACCCTGCTTCCTCAAGTCAATGACCAGCTCCTTCGTTTTGCTGTCGTTGAGGGAGAGATATGACGGATGGGACCAGTCTCCCCTTCACTGAGCTTTGCCCAAGGACACCCACCTTGAGTCAGCCACGCAAAACGCAGAGCGTTCACTCAATGGGTTAATAGCTGGGGCTTTGAACAGTCTCAATAAAGGGAAATGGGCCTCAGGATGTATCCTGTCAATTGCTTGGTTTGAAGTATACATTCTGTCCTGGTGCACCGACCACAGCGCAGCTACTGAGAAAATCATTTTGTCTTTGTTGTTTCCTTTGCCTTTGACAGTGGTGCTCTGTGCTCAATCGTGTGTTAGGTGCAGCACGTCTGCTCGCAGCTCATCTGTGTGCTGTACTGCCCCGTCCTTTGTCTATTGTGTGCTGTGTGTGACCCACTCACAGCAGACAGCTGTCTGACTGGGGACTGCTTTCTCGGTGTAGCTTCAAGCACCATTCCCCTGACTCAGTGTCTGCAACTTGATGGAGGATTGTCATTTCCGACCACGCTCTGCAACTTGCAGCCTTCGTGGAGAAGACAAAACAGGCAGAATGGGAAGAATGGCAGCAGGAAACCTGGCAGGGGTTTGGAGCAGAGCTCACACAGGGATCATTCTAAAGCCCCATTTTAGGTTTGAGTTGAATTAGCTTTTATTGTCGCGTGTACTCAAATGAGTACAGCGAAAAGTTTACAGTCTCGCCACTTATGGTAGGTACAAAGGTACCTAGTTACAGATCCCTCAGTACAAGTTGTTAGGAAAAACAAATAAAGAAACACAAGTGGAGTGCCAATGCGTCTCAGTGGTCAGCACTGCTGCCTCACAGCCAGGGAACCGGGTTCGATTCCACCCTTGGGCGATGTCTGTGTGGAGTTTGCACATTCTCCCCGTGTCTGCGTGGGTTTCCTCCGGGCGCTCTGGTTTCCTCCCACAGTCCAAAGATTGCGCAGGCCATGGGGAACGTGGGGTTACCGGGATAGGGTAGGGGCTGGATCTAGGTGGGATGCTGTTCAGAGGGTCGGTGCAGACTTGATGGGCCAGGTGGCCTGCTTCTGCACTGCAAGCGTTCCATGAAAAACTCCAGCATTCCCAATTGTAGGAATGAATTGGGAAATGGAGAAACAAAATGTTTGGAACAACAGTCTCCCCACTGCTGACACCTGGCCATGACTCCAGACCGGCACTGGGCTTCGCCTTTCGGCTGGGAGGCCACTCTGGAATCACCTTGAGGCTGGAAGTCCAGACTGAGCCAAGAGAGCGCTGTGTGCCGCTGAAAGACCTGAAGCTGTTTTCCCGTTTGCTCAAACACGGGGGGAATGGGAGTTTCAAAACAGTGTTTTCTGGTGCGCGCCAAATTGTTGTAAAACCTCTCGGTCCACACTTGCTCCTTTTCCCTTTCTGTTTCTCTTTCTTTGCCGTGTCCTGCACATTCCATACGGCCCCTGGGCCCGGTCACGACCACACTGGTTCAGCAGACATTCGTGGCTCCAGGCGGTAAAGGTTGTGGGTTGGGGGACCTGAGCGAACAGCATAGACTGGCTCTTTGGTGCAACACTGAGGGAGTACTGCCCTGTTGGAGGGTATTGGTTCTTTGATGAGATGTTAAACCAAAGTCCCAACTGCCCGGATGTAAAAGCTGCTTCGGAATGACTCCAAAAAAGGGGAAGAGAAATTCTCCCAATTTTTCTGGTCACTATTTATCCTTCCAACCAACATCACTGAAACTGATCACGCAACCCTGGTCAATTTGTTGCTGGTAGAGACGGGCTGCCTGGAAATCGATTGATTTTTGTTTCCCTCACTCTGCAGAGATTACAGTATTTTGGGACAATCCAGTGAAAGGTGCTATGTAAATGCAAGTTACGCCAACTCTTGGGGACAGCGTACTTCCATTGAAAACTCTCACGGCTCGAGAGGACTTTCAGATCCGACAGCAACAGTTTCGTTCTGCTGGAGGCATAATGAAACAAAGTCTCGCATTTGCGTAGCGGCATTAATGGGTTTTTTTTTGGGACAACTGAGAAAAGAATTTCCAAGCTGTGATGTTCATTGGAACCACAGGCGCATCGCTGTAGCTATTTGGGCAGTCCCTTGGTTGCAAACAGTCAGTCCCATTCTGGAGTCCATTTGCAAGTCGCTTTGTACGCAAGTCAGAACACAATGCAGGACAATGTAAAAAGTAGCTGTTTGTACGTACAGTAAAAATGATCTTCAAAATTACACCCCTGTCCAGGATCGCGTTCGTAAGTATGAGCCTTTGTAAGGCAGACGCTCACAAGCCAGGGACCCCCCACCTCGTCGAAAGCGACGCTGAAGGAACAAATACTGAGGATAGATTTGTCACAGTTCTGGTCTTCTGTTTAAAGTGAGCACTGAACAAAATGAAGGAAACTTCACTGAGTCTGCATCCCCACTCAGCGATCCATGGTTAAGCCTGCCTTTAGAACAGATGGGCACAAGGGACAGATTGTGCCAGTTGATGACACTATTTGGAGAATGTTCTCCAGACAGGAGGACCACGAGCAGACAGGTTTGGGAAGGATGCTGAGGTGACTCTCCATGTTCCTGGCAGGGGCACAGAGGTTCTGGCTCAAGCTGTAAGATTTCCTGTCGTCAGGTCCCTGTCAGTTATTGACAGTCCTCAGCGTTTCCTTCTCTCTCATTGAGGGCAGAAGCAGGCCCCAGTCCAAGCAAGGGATTGCAATTGGTGAGGGATAAACCTGAATAAACATCTTGCAGCTACTATACAGCAGCTCTAATGCCAAGAAATGACCCAGGGATTCAAATCCTTTGACGCTTAGTCACCAAATACTGAGCAGCTGGATTTGCAGAGGAACATTCAAAGGGGAGAGAGGTGTAGGGAGGCAGCAAGGATTGGGGAGGAATCTGGTTTTAGAGTCACCAGCCGGGAAGAACACTTATTTCCACCCTGTCATGCCCTGGAAGTGTTGTGTAAGATCCAATGAGAAGATTAGGATCCACTTCCCTCAATCTTTCTTCAGAGCACAACCTTGAGATCCCGTGGATTACTTGGATGAATTTCTGTTGCGTTCTCCTAATGGCAAGTATGTTCTTAAAAAGGAGATCAAAACTGCACATCATACTCCAGCTGAGGTCTCAGTGCACAAAGTTAGCAAGACATCTTTACTTCTTCCACTCAAATCCCTTTGTGATAAATGCCTTACTACCAACTACCTGCCAAACAGATGGTCGCACGTGTACAATACAATAACTCATAAACCAGGACACTCTGATCCTTCTGTTCACTCACACCTTCCAACCTCTTGTCATCCAAGAAATATTCTGCCTTCTTCTACCAACGTGAATAACTACGCACTTGTTCACATTGTATTTGATCTGTTGTGTTCTAACCTATTGACTTGATCCATCCCAGCCCACTTGGACCTTCCTGCGGTGCTCTCACATCTTACATTCTCACCCAGTTTTGTGCAATCAGCCACTTTGGAAATAATACAATTGGTTCCGCCATTCAAATTGTTTATATAGATTGTGAACAGTGATGAGCCCAGCATGGACCCTTGCAGTCCCTCACTAGTAACTATCTGCATCCTGAGAATGAATTATTTGTTCTTACTATCTCCCAGTCTGTTCACCAATTCGCAGTCCAGAGTAAAACGATCCCATTCATTCTAACTTTATTTACTAACCTCCTGTTTAAGGCCTTCACAAAAATTTTATGAAAAACCCAGATATACTACCTCCACTGGTTCTCCTTCATCTATGCTGCCTTGGTATCCATTGCCTGGTATTTCTGGGAGATTCTCTGTATCTTTCTCTGTGAGGATACGTGAGGTGGCAGAAATCTCACTAACTGCTCTCAAAAGAGGAAGGGGATCTGGCTAAAGTGGGTAGCTGGACTTAGGTTGTTGCTCTCAGGAGAAAGCTCCCCAGTCATATAATCCCTACAGTGTGGGAGCAGGCCATTCAGCCCTTTGAGCCCACACTGACTCTTCAAAGGGCATCCCAGTCCCCTACCCTACAACCTAGTATTTCCCATGACCAATCCACCTAACCTGCCCATCTTTGGACTGTGGGAGGAAAGCGGAGCACCTGGAGGAAACCCATGCAGATACGGGGAGAACGTGCAAACTCCACACAGACAGGCGCCCGAGGGTGGAATCGAACCCGGGTCCCTGGTGCTGTGAGGCAGCAGTGCTAACCACTGAGCCACCATGCTGTTCTTGAGGTGCCCTTGAGGATGATGGACGTTGGGTTGGGAGGGTGATAGGGTGTGGGCCCCAGTGATTTGAGGGGATTGGGGCTTGATTCTTTGCCCCATCACCTTGGGATGGCCTGTGACGCAGGATTTTTTTCGACGGGAGCGCCGGGCACTTAAAAGGGGGACAAGCTCACCCCTTTGCCAGGGAGCGAAGCAGTGGGCCAGGTTCCGTTTCCTCACCTTCCACAAGCTGAGGGATCGAGCTCAGATGCCCGGTGTTCCTGTTTCCCCTTTCCCCATTCCGTGTGGTTCAGGCAGCTCCCCCTCCTTCGATGCGCGTGAGCCCCAAACCAGGGAGCCTCAGTAGAAGACAGACACTGTGCAAGCCAATAGGGAGGCTGTAGAGGGTGGTGACTTTTCCCTGGCATGGGGTAGAGCGCAGCCTGTGCTGGCCTGCCAACTGCATGTTGACTGTCTCTGCAGCGCTCCCCAGTTCCTGATCCTGAATGAAATGTTTGAGGGCGAGCTGGGGTGGGGCGGTACAGTACCTCTCTCCTCACTCTTGATTCCCCTCCCAAATGCCAGCTGGTGTGCCACGTGGGTGCCCATGTTTCAGCGTTGGCTGGAAGCTGGGCCCTCAGTCAGCCTGTCCTCTTTGCTGACCTGAAGCCCATGCCCTTTGTCACTTTGCCATGTGTTCTGCCAATCGACACTCGGGGTTGGTTAACAGGGGAGGGATAGAAAGGAAAACAAAGGCTTGCATCCCGCATACCGACTGTCACAATCCTACGATATCACGAAATGCTTTCCAGCTAACATCGTGCTTTTAAATTTAAGTTTACATCTAGGTTTTTATTGCCATGTGGGACTCAAGAACAGGGGTACAGGAGTACAGTAAAAAGTGTACAAAGTCCCCCAGTCCTGGTGCCATCTTAGGTACAAAGGTGCGTAGGTACAAAACCTTAGGCACACAAATCGAAAAATAAAGAAATAAATTAAAACGCTCAGCACTACATTCCTTCTTA
>NC_063338.1:9510038-9538267 GCF_021869965.1 Rhincodon typus
TGGTACAGCTTCCTGATTTGACTGTGTCAGGAGCACCTCCTGTGTCAAGGATGTCTGATGGTCTGATTTTGAAGATTTGTCTGCGGTTGGAAGACAGTTGAATATTTTAATAGAATCCCTACAGTGTGGAAGCAGGCCATTCTTGCCATCAAGTCCGCACCGACCCTCCAAAGAGCATCCCACCCAGACGCACCCCACTGCCCAGTCCCTGTGACCCTATACTTCCCATCACTAATCCACCCAACCTGCATATCCCTGTACACCACCAGACAATTTAGCACGGCCAATACGTTTAGCCTGCACATCTTTGGGCTGTGGGGGGAAACCAGAGCACCCGGAGGAAACCCACGCAGATACGGGGAGAATGTGCAAACTCCACACAAACAGTCGCCCGAGGGTGGAATCGAACCCGGGTCCCGAGTGCTGTGAAATACTGAGCCACTGTGCTGCTGATAATTCCTCCAAACCAGAGAACTGAGTAGTATCTTCTGACCTCTCAGTCATAAAGAGTTGCTGTAACTCTCATCTACAACAAGAAAAGCCTTCAATTCTCTAACTACATAACCAAAAACTCTCATGCCTGCTGCGACTGCACTAAATCACCCCTGCACGCTCTCCAAAGACTGTTTCTAAAGTATATTCTCAGTACGTGCACAAAGTTACATGCAAGGTAGAAAAGTCTATATTTACCTATGTTGCAAGCCTATTGCAGATTGTTTTTGTTGGCTGCCAGATTTGTAGAGCACACAAATTTGCTCAGTGTTTGAACACCTATTTTAGAAAAAAGAAAACCAAAACTAAACAGGAAAAGGAAAAGGTAGACATTGGGCAAAAAAGAAGGCACAGCTCAAGTTGCCTTGCGGTGGTTCTTGAGAATACACCAGTGGTTGTTGTAACAAGATCTTTGCGAAGATACCTCTATGGTCTTTGTAGCAGTTGACTCAAGAAGACCAGCTGTGTTTTGGCATTTAGCGGGTTTTGTTGAACTTGGGGGAAACGTTTCTTTCACCTGGCACACCCTGGACATCATCCTAAGCGTTTGAAGGCCCTTTCCTGGGGAGGGGGAATAGATACACTTTGGAGATAGTCTCAGACAGGAATTAGACCTGAACTGAATCAAACAATGAGGCACAAAAATGGGAGGTCACGTTGCAGCTGTACAGGACATTAATTAGGCCACTTTTGGAATACTGCGTTCAGTTCTGGTCTCCCTGCTGTGGGAAGGATGTTGTGAAACTAGAAAGAGTTCAGAAAAGATTGACAAGGATATTGATTGGGTTGGAGGGTTTGAGCTACAGGGAGAGGCTGAATAGGCTGGGGCTATTTTCCTTGGAGCTTCAGAGGCTGAGGGGTGACCTTATAGAGTTTATAAAATCATGAGGGGCATGGATAGGGTGAATAGTCAAGGTCTTTTCCCCGGGCTAAGGGTGTTAACAACTGGAGAGCATAGGTTTAAGGTGAGAGGGGAAAGATGTAAAGAAGACCTGAAGGGCAACATTTTCATGCAGGGGGTGATGCGTGTACGGACTGAGCTGCCAGAGGACACGGCGGATGTAGGTACAATTACAACATTTAAAAGGTATCTGGATGGGTACATGAATAGGAAAGGTTTAGAGGGATACGGGCCAAATGCTGGCAAATGGGACGAGATCAGTTTAGGATATCTGGTCAGCATGGACAAGTTGGACCGAGAGGTCTGTTTCCATGCATCTGTATGACTCTGAAAGGTATGAAAAACAAAAAGAAGGCCGAGAGTACAGCAGGCGCTTGGGGGGGGCGGGGGGCCTACATAACAGATAAAACAAGCTCGGGGTAAAAGAAAGACTTGTATTTATATAGCACCTGTCATGACCACAGGATGCCTCGCACACTTTACACAAAAGTACTTTTGGAATGTAGTCTCGGGCAGTAATATGGGGAATGTGGCAGCCAATTTATACCCAAGCAACCTCCTACAAAAAGGGAAATGGAACCACGAAGACGTAATGTCCGTTTAGCGAGGTGATATTGGCATGGCTGTCAGATGCACCTGACTTTGTCTTCAAATGGAGCCACAGAATCTTTTACGTTCACCTGAGGGGGCAAACACAGGCTTTAATTGAACTTCTCAGTGAAGGGAAACATGCCCTGGAGTGACAGCGTCGATTTCTGCACTCAGGTCCCAGAGTGGGACTTGAACCCAGAGCTCAGAGTGCCATCCACTGAACCCCAGTTGGATGTTAGTGAACAAGAGTCAGGGCTTTTGTGGGAAGGATATTACTAAGCTGGAGAGAGTTCAGAAGAGATTTACCAGGATGTTGCCAGGAATGGAGGGTTTGAGTTATAAAGAGAGGCTGGATTGGGTGCAACTTTTTATCACTAGAGAGTAGGAGGTTGAGAAGTGACATTACTGAGGTTTATAAAATCATGAGGATGTAGATAAGGTGAATAGCAGGTGTCTTTTCCCTAGTGTGGGGGATTTCAAGATGAGGGGACATATTTTTAAGGAGAAAGATTTAAAAATGACATGATGGGCAACTTTTTACACAGAGAGTGGTTCGTGTGTGGGATGAACTTCCAGAGGAAGTGGTGGATGCAGATACAGTTACAACGTTTAAAAGACATTTGGATTAGTACATGAATAAGAAATGTTTGGAGGGATATGGGACAGGAACAGGCAGGTGGGACTGGTTTAGTTTGGGATTATGTTCAGCATGGACTGGTTGGACCGAAGGGTCTGTTTCTGTGCTGTGTAACGTGATGACTGAAATATCAACGCATTAATGTTCTTTTACCCATTTCTACACAACAGGAAGGGAGATGGGTGGTGCAGGAGTAAGGGAGAGAATGAGAGGCAGAGGAGGAAGGCAATGGTGTCATGAAGTTTGGAGAGACGTAGAGGAAGGAGAGTGGAAACAGAAAGCGAGTTAGGGATTTGGGTTGATATTCGACTGGGGCAAAGAAGGCAAGGTTAAGGATAAAGGGAGAGTGAAACCGATTGGCTGGATGTGACAGGTGCATTTCCAAAAGGTCAGCTTGAGGACCTTAGCTATCATTTTATGTCAATGGTTTGGATGTCAGGATGGACAGGTGGGTATTGAAGCTCACAGCTGATATGAAGATATGAAACCACGAGACACAGGAGCAAAATCAGGCCATTCAGCCCATCGAGTCTCAATGAGATCATGGCTGATCTGAGAACGCTTAACACCACTTGCATGCCTTTTCCCTACAAGCCTTGACTCCCTCACTGATTAAAAATCTGTCTCGGCCTTGAATCTACTTAATAACCCAGTCTCGACAAGCCTCTGCAGTGAAGAATTGCACAGATTCACTACCCTCTGAGAGAAGAAATTCCCCCTCAATTCTGTCTTAAAGGTGAACCCCTTATTCTGAGAGGACACCCTCTGGCCCTTGATTCTCCCACAAGGGGAAACAATCCCCATCCACTCCTACCCTGTCCTCTAAGAATGTTATGTGGTTCAGTAAGATCGCCTCACATTCTTCTAAATCCCAATGAGTTCAGGCCCAACTTCCTCAATGGCTCCTCAGGAAACAGTGCTTGGGATCAGGGAAGCACAGTAAGGGCTGTGGGTTAGCAGCAGGAAGTTAAAGAGGAATAAGAACCAGCTGAGTGAATTGGCACAGCAGGAGTTTAACATCGGGGAGTGTGAGAATCCACTTTGGAAATCTGTTCTTCATCAAGGGAGATGGCGAACTGAAGAGAAGCCAAGAAACGCAAGCTGATTGTGTACGCAAAGCACTCAAAACAAAATCAGTGCTTGATTCAGCTGAAAAAGAAAATCCTCAAAAAAATCAGACAGAACGTTGGTCTCTTTCTCGACGGTGTTAAAATTCTAAATTGAGAAAGTGATGGTTCAGTGGAGCAGAGCCTCAGCCAGACTGCACCAGTGGTATGGTGAGAGGGAAAACACACTGGTATTTCCGAGATGTAACCAGCAACCCCTACCCTGTCTGAGGCTGAACCAGACTGCTCAACAACTTTCACACCGTATTCGATACGGAGGTATGCTCCTAACCACATATCCACCCATCACCGAGGTCCCCCTGTTTCTACCGCTGCCTGACTCCAGCCCTGTCTCCACTGTTTGCCACCAAAACCCCCTGCGCATACCTTTCTCCCTCTTCTAGACCCACCGACGTGCATGCATCCTGATCAGCCATTCCACCCTCCGTAAACCCAAAAAACCCAGCTGCCAATGTCCTGACTCACACCGGGGTCCCGCTTGTTCACCTGTCACCCTTGTGCCTCCAAGCTATTTGGGCTCCCCGTTAAATAACGTCTCGCTTTTAATACCTTCGTCCTTGTTTGCAGGTCCCCCCATAGTCTCGCTCGTCTGTGAGCTCCAGGCCTGCGATCCTCCCGAGGTACCTATGACGCTTTTCACCTTACTTCCCCAGCATCCAGGGGTTTTGAACACTCCACCATTGGTGGCCCTGGCTTCACCTACTGAGGCCCCTAGTCTGACATTCCCTCCTTAAACCTTTCCAGCTCTCCAACTCTCTCTCTCTCTCTCCACTGTTTTATGGGGGTCCTTGAAGTTGGCCTCCTTGACTGGTGGCTCAGTGGTTAGGACTGCTGCCTCACAGCACTAGGAACCCAGGATCGATTACCACCCTCGCACATTCTCCCCGTGTCTGTGTGGGGTCCCCCCTGGTTCTCTGGCTTCCTCCCATAGTCCAAAGGTGTGGCAGGTTAGGTGGATTGGCCACGCTAAATTGCCCCATAGTGTCCAGGGATGTGGATAAGCCATGGGAAATGCAGGGATAGGACTGAATAGGGTAGGATGCTCCTCGGAGGGTCGCTGTAGACTCAATGGGCCGAATGGCCTGCTCACACACTGCAGGGGTTCCATGATCTGTGACTTTGATCGGGCTTGCCTGTCTCAATTCCAACGTTTGCTTGCTGATGCTGTCGGGTGTTCCACGAAGGCAGGTGCTACGTAAATGCAAGTCGTGGTTTTTAAATCCTGGGGCACTACCGCGACGCACATGCCGTCGATTTCAGCAGGATGGTGGAAATCGTGAGGATTACCAAAAAACCGTTAAAGACACGCGGCGGTGGAAGATTGGGCACCTTGCCAGTGCTTTGAAGGGATGTGGGCCCTTCCTCCCGAGCGCTCCTGGCCCTTTCGAAACAGCGAAACGGTCAGGAAAAAAAAAAAATCAGGTGGTGCCGTCTGTGGCATCCTGTAGGCACCCACAGCGGCTGCTGTGGCTTTCAGAAGCACTTCGTTGGCGGCAGAGTGCTTTGGGAAGAGGCGCTACGTAAGTGCACCATGGGCTCCTTTGCCCCCGTTGACCTCAGGATCCCTGCCCGCTGCTTGCTGGTGGCAGCAAGCTACCCCGAGCTTATAAGCGAGGAGGGGGAAGGCGGGTTTAAAAATCCATTGAAGATGGCGACAAGGAGAGATTTGATTTTCTCTCAGAGGGTCATAGGTCCCTGGAATTGACTTCCACCGGAGCACGGTTGGGGTAGGACAATCGAAATATTTTGGAGGCAGTGGGAGATGTGTTCTTGACTAACGTGGAGAGAGTGGGCCAGGGTTAGGCGGCAAAATGGAGTTGAGGCCACAGGCCAATCAGCCGTGATTCCCCACTGAATGGCAGGAGCAGGCCAGATGGGCCGAATGGCCTGCTCCTAATATGCCTGCTGCCCTGCACCAACTACCCCTGAGCTGTGCAGTTCACTCGCAGGCAAACAGTGAGCTGTTTGGTACTCGGTTCACAGAATGCAAAGAGACCGTTGGGCCCATCAAGTCCACGCCAACCGTCTGAAGAGCATCCCACCCAGAACCACCTATCGCTGTGACCCTGCATTTCCCATGGCCAATCCACCTAACCTGCGCATCTTTGTGACTGTGGGAGGAAACCGGAGCACCCGGAGGAAACCCACGCAGACTCGGGGAGAATGTGCAAACTCCACGCAGACAGTCGCCCGAGGGTGGAATCGAGCCCTGGTCCCTGGCGCCGTGAGGCAACAGCGCCAACCGCTGAGCCACTGTGCTGCCCCATTGTGGGCTCCTCAACCCCATCAAAGGGGCAACTATCAGCAGGGAAGGGCAGCATGGCAATTGTTGGTGATAACGGGTTGGCATGGCTCAATAAATAGCACCGGGTGATAATCTGCTATCTCTTTCTGTGCAGCACAAGACAGGATTCCTGGCCTGCTGCATTAACATGCAGATACCGAAGTTCAGCTCATGGTGTTTATCAACAAAACTGTGCTTACACAACACTGCTGCATCATTGTCTGCCTTGGAACTAACTGCTCTCGTCTAGACTGTGAATTCAGTCAAGGCATCCTCTGAAGGGTGTCTAAGGTAGAGCCGGCCAAGTCAAGCAATCTATCGTAGAACCAAAGCCTCTCCTCAGCCAAGGTCTGGCTTGGAACAATGTGTTGGCTACCTCGACACAGCCAAGTTAAAGTTTTCGCAAGTCCCTGTGACCTTTACTGGTCTCCAAAAATCTACAACTAACCTAAACATTAGAGTAAAGACGGTAGCTAAAAATAAGGCCAGTTCAGCATGTTTGCACATGTTGAAAGACTGCCCGACTTTGAAATGTTGTCCCTGCATCTGCAGACATGGTCCTGTGGCTGTGGGCTGCCCACATCCTGAGGGCCATTTCAATACAGCATTCAGCGGCTCCATCACGAGTGGAGACCGTAACTCATATGGGAGCAGAAGTAGGCCATTCAGCCCATCGGGTTCGCTCCATGCCTGTCGCTGGAAATACTCCCGTTCTCATTCGGATATCTAGAGCCCCACGTTTTCCAATGGTCACTGCACACGGTGGGGAGCGGGGACCTTAGCTGACATTTCCAGATTCAGCCAGACCGTCTTCAAGTTGAGGTGTGGTGATTTGGCATAGAGCAGGGATCTACTTTGAGACTTTGTGGATATGGCAGGGAGGCAACGGCCTAGTGCTGGAACGTTAATCTAGAGACCCAGGTAATGTTCTGGGGGGGCTTAGGTTTGAATCCTGCCATGGTAGACGGTGGAATTTGAATTCAAGAAAAATCTGGAACTAAGAGTCTAATGATGACTGTGAATCCATTGCCGATTGTTGGAAAAACCCGTCTGGTTCACTTAAGGTTCATTAGGGAAGGAAACTGCCATCCTTACCCGCTGTGGCCTACATGTGACTCCAGACCCACAGCAATGTGGTTGACTCCTAGCTGCCCTCTGGGTAATTAGGGATGGACAATAAACACTGGCCTGGTTGGCAATGCTGTCATTCAATGAATAAAATAATCATTGACCAGCAGAAACTCACCTCGATTCACTTAAAGCATCCCTCATCCATAACTATCAGGGCAATTCTAGTCCCTACGTCCCTTTAGAGAAATGTCCATGCTGATCAATGTCTCAGCGTTATGCTTGGAATAGAGGCCATATTCAAGACCCATTCAATTGAAGCTGTGGTCCCAGTGCAGCATTGCCAAAGGTACCGCCTTTCACAGGAGAAATTGATCTAAAGCCCTTCCCTCTCCAATGTGAATCATCTCATGATACTATTGTGATCAATTTTCCTCAGTGTCATGGTCAAGATTTGTCTCTCAACTGACATCAGAAAGGACATGTCACTATCACACTACAGCTTTGGAGGCTTTCTGAGCGCAAATTTGTTGCTGCATTTCCTGCCTCACACTTCCAGAATTCCTCGCTGGCTGTTTGGGATGCTCTGGGGTCGGGACAGAAAAGAAGTGATTCAACCCATCAAACCTGCACCGGCCCTCTGTAAAGCATCTCACCCAGACCCATAACCCTGCATCTCCCATGGCTAATCCACCTAGTCTGCACATCCCTGGATACTATGGGCCAATTCATCAAGTCATACAGTGTGGCTATAGACCCTTTGGTCCAATCAGTCCGTGCCAAACGTGTTCCCAAACTAAACTAGTCCCACCTGCCTGCTCCTGGCCAATATCCCTCCAAACCTTTCATATGCAAGTACTTATCTAAGAGTCATTTAAACATTGTAACTACCTACATCCACCAATTCCTCAGGAAGTTCATTCCACACGCGAACCACCTTCTGTGTAAAAACATTCGTCCCCCATGGCTTTTTAAAAACCTCTCTCCTCTCACTTTAAAAGTATGCACCCAAGTCCTGAAATCCCCCACCCTAGGGAAAAGACACCTACCATTAACCCTATCTATACCCCTCACGATTTTATAAACCTCAATAAGGTCACATCTCAACCTCCTATGCTCCAGTGAAGAAAGCCCCAGCCTGTCCAGCCTTTCTTTATAACTCATACCTGGCAACATCCTGGTAAATCTCTTCCGAACCCTCTCTAACTTGATAATATCCTTCCTAGAACAGGGTGACCAGAGCTGGACACATTACTCCAGAAGAGGCCTCACTAATGTCCTGTATGACATCAACATGACTTCCCAACTCCTATACTCAAAGGACTGAGCAATGAAGGCAAGTGTGCCAAACACCTTTTTAACCACCCTGTCTGTACGTGACACAAACTTCAAAGAATTATGTATCTGCACCCCTAGGTCCCTCTGTTCTACAACACCACCCAAGGCCCTGCCACTAATTTAGCATGGCCAATCCACCTAAACCGCGCATCTTCAGAGGGTGGGAGGAAATCGGAGCACCCGCACGGACACAGGGAGAACGTGCAAACTCCGCACCGACAGGTGCCCACAGCCGGAATCGAACCGGCTCCCTGGCGCTGTGACCGCTGAGCCGCCCGCGTGGCCCGTAAGTGCTGAGAGCGAGCCGTTGTAAAACATGGGAGTATTGTAGGAGACCCCCAGCACAGAACCTCGCTGATCCTGAGAAAGTCAGAACCAAACGAGACAACCTTTGGTCTTGCGGTTGTTTTTTTGATTCCTCACCAACTGTAGCAAAACAAGGATCTCAGTGATTTCACAGACTCGGTCCCTGCTGTTTTCTTTGTGTGCGTGTGTGTGTGTGTGTGTGTGAGGGAAGTGTATTCTCTTGGAGCTCCCAAACCAGCAGACCGTGGCCAGAACACTAATGAGACGTTTCCTTTCAGAGTGAAGGGCCGGAGCTTACTTTTCCCCAACTGGCATCCAGGCTCCACATTACACATCTGACGTTGGGATTGTTGAGGCAGCCCTTTCAAAGCTTGGTGCCCACCAGACACTGAACGTAGAGTGCCTCCTAGTGGTGGGTCCATCCGGAATGCGAGGTAACTTGACAAGTCGAGGGCGAGGCCTAGACAGAAGCCTTTCTGCTCCTATGATGCTGCTTGGCCTGCTGTGTTCATCCAGCTCTGCATCTTGTTGAGTCGGAGGGAAGCCTGATCTGAATTGATCCGGATGACCGAAGGATCTCCATGGACAGAGTGGCAGAGTCGAGAATGAGGGGTCATGACCTTACCATTGGAGCCAGGCCATGAGGAAAGGGACGTCTTCTCTCGAAAGGATGGTGAAAATAAGCTGGAAATTGGCTCACCCCACCCCCGGCAGCCGTCCAAAAAAAAAGAACTATTAAAGCTGAGAGGGAAATTGGAAATGTCAAAACTGAGGCCGATAGATTTTTGTCAGACGAATGCACCAAGGAAGTGAAGCGGGTAAATAAAGTTAAGACATGGAATGATCTGGGACTGTTCCTGTTCCAGCTCCACGAGGCAAATGTTGAACCTTCGCTGTTTTGATGCAATCTTTGTTTTCCATTATGATGAGTAGTGTCATTTCTGGTTTTGTTCTGTATGGGTTTGTATAGGGTCCAATTCTATGTGGATGTTGATTGCATTATGGGTGGACCCCTTATACAAACCCAAACAGATGAAAACCGGAAATGACAGCACTCACCATATCGGACTGTACAGTATAAACTCCAAGCAGAGTAGAATAATATCGCTTCACTGGAGGCCCCACTGACGATGTCACCTAGCATGGTGACTGAACGTTTGAACGAGAACAAGTCAGCTCGGTGAGCAAGTCAACAATCTCACCCACAACCCGAGCTACAGATCTTTGCCAAAACTTTAAGTAGCTAGCTGCTTATGATTTCAGACCTTCGGGCTATTCTGTCCAAAGGCGATTGAGGCTTCGAAGGATAAGTCACGCTTAGTCCCACCGATAGGACATTCAGTGTGTGATAGGCCGATGCTGTATGGAGCAAGCATTCCCCGCGGTGATGGCAAGTGTAGCACTGGCAGTGAAATTGCTCGTGTCCTGGGCCCTCCAGCTTGTGCGACCTCTGGGCTGACCCCCAGAGCATTTATTCTTGAGGTGGCCTGCCATGTTATACTATACTGCTGCTACCCCACCTCAGCGAACTCACTGTCTCGTTCACTGCCCTCCAACAGGGACGGTGTAATTGGGCTATAAATCCCTCAGTTTGCGGTTTCCCCGAGAGTTCTGAAATATTTAAGTATTTCAGGCACGAGCAGGGTTCAGTGTGCAACAAAACCAATGCATATACTGTAAGGCATCATGCTTGAAGGTTATTGTTTGACCTCAAGGTTTCACGAGAAGTGCAAAAAAAATGCATGAGATGCTCCGGCTGGCAGATGCTTAAACATTCCAGCCGGGATTTTCCCTAAGGTTTTAGCTGGGTAGGAGCGGCTTGCAAATTCCAACCAACTGCAGATTAGATTAGAAGGCTCAGGAATCAACGGCCTGCTCTGTGCCGATCCCATCCCTACCAGCGCTGCATCGAGGAAATGGAGCAGGGAGATGTTTCTATTTGAAGTGAGAGGAAGAGCAGAGGCTTGGCCTCCCTTAGTCGAATAGTCAGCCAGTATCTGGGACCGCATGTGAAGGGCAGAACATTCGAAAACAAGAGTTAAAAGCCGGGGAGAAACGACACAAACGCAAAACCTCCGGGGAAAATACTTTGCCAAAAATATGATTCCTTGCCTCCCTGGGCAGGCGATGGCCTAGTGGTATTATCGCTGGACTGTTAATCCAGAGACCCAGATAACGTTCTGGGGACCCAGGGTTCGAATCCTGCCACAGCAGATGGTGGAATTTGAATTCAGTAAATATCTGGAATTAAGAATCTAATGATGACCGTGAATCCAATGTCAATTGTCAGGAAAAACCCATCTGGTTCACTAATGTCCTTCCTTTAGGGAAGGAAACTGCCATCCTTACCTGGTCTGGCCTACATGTGACTCCAGGCCCACAGCAATGTGGTTGACTCTTAACTGCCCCTCTGGGCAATTGGGGATGGGCAATGAATAAAGGGAAAAAAAACTCTGACAAGCCACCGTGGGGGGATATTCCCTGTTTCCACAAATGAGGGCCAACGGGTTGGGAGTTCTCGAAATCCCAGCCCTTTGCCTGACCCCGGTGTGAAATTGTGGTGGGGTCGGAGAGCTTAGCGGAACGTTGGTAAGTGGTGGATTGAGATAAACTCCAGCTGGGCAGACAGAGGGAGTGAGCTTGAGCGCGATGGGAAGCGTTTGCACTGCAGGAGTATTTAATTTTAACAAAACGCCCATCCCTTTTCACAGCCTATTTTTGTTTTGCAACTGCAATCGGGCCTTGAACGTCTCTCCGTTAGGGCCGCATCCACCATTAGGGAAAGCAAGGAGTGATTTAAAGGGGCCTTGCGGGTGTTAACATTCAGTTCAAGCTCAGTGCTCACAACACCGAAGTCTCAGAAAATAGGAGCAGCACTAGGCCATTTGGCCCATTGAGCCCATTCTGCCGTTCAACATCGTCATGACTAATCCTCTATCTCAACACCATACTCATGCTCTCTTCCCACACCCTTTAGTCCCTGGAAATCTATTTCTTTCTTATACATATTCGGCGACATAACTTCCACACGCCTTCTGTGGTAGAGATATCCACGGGTTCACGCCCTCCCAGTGGATAAGTGTCTTCGCGTCTCAATCCGAAATGGCTTATTGTGCAGACCCTGCCACTGTATCCATCCTGTCCAATCCTTTCCTGTTACAATTTCACAGAGAACACCTCTCTTTCTTCTAACTTTCAGTGAATTCAGGCCCAGTTGATTCAATCTGTCCATGTACAACAATCCTGCCATCCCAGGAATCTGTCTGTTGAACCTTTGCTGCATTCTCTCTGTGACAATTGCGTCTTTTCTGAGGTCAAGGAGACAAAACCATTTGGCCCATCCTGCCCACCCCAGCACTCCAAATGAGACATAGAGTCAAAGAGCACGGAAACAGGCCCTTCAGTCCAACGCGTCCATGCTGACCAGACGTCCCAATCTGACCTAATCCCATTTGCCAGCATTTGGCCCGTGTCCCTTCCTACTCATATACCCACCCAGAAGCCTGTTAAATGTTGTAATTATACCCTGTTTCTTGATATCATGTGAAATGGATAGAACTGGCTGAAGACTGGCATCTGTGATACTCGGGACATCTGGGAGGAGGGCAGGATGGACCATCCCCTCAGTGCTTCTGACTGAAGACAGTCAGAAATACTTCAGTCTTGTCTTTTCCAAAGATATGGCTGGGCTTCCCTATCATTGAGGACGGGGGTATTTATGGAACGCCATCCTCCACTGAGTTGTTTAATTCTGCACCACCATTCACAACTGGATGTGGCAGGACTCCAGAGCTTAGATCTGCTAAATAGCTAAGAACCAGGCACAAGAGTAGATAATTCAGCTCCTCAGGCCTGCTCCACCATTTAATGCAATTGTGACTGAACGCATTTCTTCTCAGCTCCACTTTTTTGACCTCTTCCCATAGCACTTTAATGGGCGGCACAGTGGCTCAGTGGTTAGCACTGCTGCCTCGCAGCACCAGGGACCCGGGTTTGATCCCAACCTCGGGCGACTGTCTGTGTGGAGTTTGCACGTCCTCCCTGTGTCTGCATGAGTTTCCTCCGAGTGCTCCTGTTTCCTCCCATGGTCCAGAGATGTGCAGGTTAGGTGGATTAGCCATGCTTAAGTTGCCCCATAGTGTTCAGGGATGTGTAGATCAGGTGTTGTGTCTGGGTGGGATGCTCTGAGGGTCGGTGTGGACTTGTTGGGCCAAAGGGCCTGTTTCCACACTGTAGGGATTCTATGATTATAATGAAAAATCTGTCTATCTTCTCCTTAAATTTATTCAGTACCTTGGCATCCACCAAAGCCTGGGCTAGTGAATTCCACAGATTCACAACCCTTTCAGACCCTCTCATCGCTATTTTGAATCTTCTTATCCTAAAGCTATGACCTCTCAAGTCTAGACTTAGGAGGGACCTTGTGTGGAACAGAAACAAAGGCACAGACCAGTGGAGATGAATAGCCTCTTTCTCTGTGTATTTTGTAATCCTCTGCAACTCTACGGGTGTGAGCATATTAAAACAGGAAGTGAGGCATTTGTGAACAAACATTCCAATCTAGTGGATGGAGCCAATGACAGGAATGACCGAAAGTTTAACAGAACGTGGCTAAGCAGTCACAATTGGTCTACTTAAGTGACCGCACATTCAAACTGTGCACACTTGACACCACACAGAGCGGATCACAGGCTGAAGATTCCCTCATCTCCATACTGTCGGCAAGAGATTGATGTGAAGTCTGTGGAAACCAACTAGAAGCAGCATGTTATCTTGCCTGGCTGGGGTCTCCTTGTGGAGTCAGTCCACAGGACGCTCACAGGAAAATCCAGGGGCAGCAGATAAATGCAGATGGGGACGGAGGGATGAGGGTTTGTTTTCGCTCATTCACCCAGAAATGCCTCCAGTTCTTCCCCCCTGTGCACTTTTGATTTCTGTCACCATGCGTGTGTGCCGTCATCTACCCAAGCTTCTGGAATTCCTTCCCTAAACTTTCCTGCCTCCCTAATTCCTTCCTGATGATCCTTAAAGCCTAACACGTCAACCTGATAGCTCCATCTGTGGTTCAGTGTCAAGACTCTGTTCCTTCTTTGGATCTTCCTTGGCCATTAACAATGCTGTAGAAATGATAAAATCAGTGAATAAATCAGCTCAAAAGGGAGATATTCAGCCCATCGTGCCTATACTGGCCATTTGAAAGAGCTATTCAGTCCCTTGCTCCTTCCCCAGAACTAAAGTGAATTTTTCCCCCTTTTTGAGTCATTCTCTCTGGGCAATTTTATTTTAATGTTGTTCTTGGCTATTTCACCAATTATCTTCAATTATCTCTGGTTAACAACCATTCTGTTTGATGACTGCAAGGAGTGGAGGGGAGCAGAGACCCACCAAACTGTATCCCATCCTGGGATGCATCACAGTTTGGTAAGGCAACTGCTCATCCCAAAAACCTCAAGAAACTACAGAGAGTCATGAACACAGCTCAGTGCATCACGCAAACCAACCTTCTATCCATTGACTCCACCTACACTTCCCGTTGCCTCGGGAAAGCAGCCAACCTAATCAAAGACCCCTCCTATCCTGGTTATACTCTTTTCCACCCTCTTCCATGGGGCAGAAGATACAAACGTTTGTATACATATATAAACGGATTGAAGAACAGCTTCTTCCCCATTGTTACCAGACTTTAGAATGGACCTCTTGAATGTTAATGTAGATATCTCTCTGCACCTTCTTGGTAGCTGTAACACTGTATGCTGCACTCTGTTCTGTTATCCCGATGTACTTGTATAGTGCGATCTGCCTGTAAAGCACATTAGGCAACACTTTTCACTGTGCCTTGGTACACATGACATTAATAAATCAAATAAAATGCACACCAAGTCTTATTGCTCATTCTGAATTGACTTAAGAAAAGCTGGTGGTCTTTCTGAAACCAGTGGGACTACTTAATGCGAATGAGTTGCTTGTTAGCCCATTTGGGACAGGAGTCACATACACGTCAGACCGAGTAAGGAGAGCAGATTTCCTTTCCTAAAGGACATGACTGGATCAGTTGGACGATCCAATGCATTAAGTCACTTGTCCTTCCTCTGTTTAAGTGAACTCAGATTCACAAGGTGCCATTATGGGATTGTGAATTCATGTTGATTATTCATCCATGGCCTCTGGTTACTAGTCAAACATAACAACTACAACACTGTACCATTCAGGAGGAAATCATCAGAGATAAAAGCTGGCAGGACTGTGGAGAGAATGGGCATTACTGGCCATTGACGGGGGGGGCAAAGGCCTAGTGGTATTATCACTAGAATGTTAACCCAGAGACCCAGGTAATGTTCTGGGGACCCAGGTTCAAATCCCGAACCAGGTTCAAATCCCGCCATGGCAGATGGTGGAAATTGAATTCAACAAAGAATCTGGAATTAAGTGTCCAATGATGACCACAAATCCATTGCTGATTGTTGGGAAAAACCCATCTGGTTCACTAATGTCCTTTAGGGAAGGAAACTGCCATCCTTACCTGGTCTGGCCTACATGAGACTCCAGACCCACAGCAATGTGGTTGACTCTTAACTGCCCTCTGGGCAATTAGGGATGGGCAATAAAACACTGGCCTAGCAATTGACACCCACACCTCAAAATGGAATTAAAACAATTGTAAATTTTGTTGTGACTCTGATGGTTAGTGAGCTGTCAAACACACTGCTGAAGAGCCAGCTCAACCTAATGCCTAATATGGTCGCGCATTCAGCCAGAGGGTCATAGGCTGGACTGTCATCCAATAGGGACCTCTGTGGCTTCCTGTTTGACCCATGTAGGCTGGGAGCTGACAATACTCTATTTACGTACACTACTGAGCTCAGCTCAAATTTATTCTAGCGTCAGGTTTTTCAGCTGAATATGGGCGTGAAATTAGATCCGGTTATCACGCTGTGCAAACTCAATAGGAACGACAGAAAATTACATCGCCAACACAGCACACAAACTCATCATTCGGCTTAGTCAGTTCATGCCCTATATTCCACTCAAATCTCCTTGCATCTTAATCACCTAATACGGTCAGTGTACTGTATCCATCCATTTCATTCCCCTTCTCCTGAAAAGCATCTAAGATTGTTTAGCTCAATCACTCCCACTGCTATCAAGCTCCACACTCTCACCAATCTCTCTCAAAGTTTCATCTGATTTTATTCCCGTAGTGACTGTTCCTATTTGTTGGCCTTTTGCTCTTCCCCATCGGCAGTTACAATCTCTGTACATTCTTAAAAATGACTTCAAAATCCTCAATCAGCTCAGCCCTTTCTCCCTTCAATGGAAGGGCACCCAGCCTGTTCATCCTTTCCTGCAGTTCTAGTATCAGCTTTTCTTTCTGGTCCCTCTCTCATTTTTATGATTATGGGCACCCAGTACTCCAAGTGCAGTATAACTTTTCATAGAATCTCAACAGTGTGGAAGCAGGCCACTCAGCCCATCAAATCCACACCACCCTCCAAAGGTCATCCCACACAAAACCACCCCAACCCTGTAACTCTGCATTTCTCACGGCTAACTCACTTAGCTTACACATCCCTGAACACTACAGGCAATTTAGCACGGCCAACACACTTAACCTGCACATCTTTCCACTGAGGGAGGAAACCAGATCACCCGAAGGAAACCCAAGCAGACACAGGGAAAATATGCAAACTCCATGCAGACAGTCACTGAGGGTGGAGTTGAACCCAGGTCCCTGGCGCTGTGAGGCAGCAGTGCTAACCACTGAGCCACCGTGCCACCTTTTTTGTTAGATACAGGTTTAACATAAAATCTCCACCTAACCATTCCGTTGCTCTATAAATAGACACTTGTACTTTCATGCTTTCCTGTACTGCAGTCTTCTTGATGTTAACTATCCCCTGAATTTGTTGTCAGCAAATTTAGAGCTTGTTGTGTTGATCCTCAGTCTATGTCTTCAATGCAAGTTGTGAACACTGGTAAATACAGCATAATATTGATTGTGAGGAAACCTGAAAAGATGTGAATATAGAAGGTATGGTCAGTAACTTTGCAGATGGCACCAAAATTGGCGATGTGGTGGGCAGTGAAGAAGATTATCTAAGAGTACAAAGGGACCTTGATCAGATGGGCCAGTGGGCCGAGGAGAGGCAGATGGAGTTTGATTTAGATAAATGTGAGGTGCTGCACTTTGGTAAGGCAAACCGAGTCAGGGCTTATACAGTTAACGGTAGGGCCCAGGGGAGTTTTGCCAAACAAAGAGGCTGAGGGGTGCAGGTTCATAGTTCCTTGAAGGTGGAGTCGCAGGTAGACAGGGTGGTGAGGAAGGCATTTGGCGCGTTTGCCTTTATTTATTACAGCTTGTCAGCTTCACTGGCAGTGCAAAGGTTATCATTCATTACTAATTGCCTCAGTAAAGATGGTGGAAAGTTACTTTCTCAAGACACTGCAGTCCATATAGTCCGGGTGTGTTACTGTTAGGAAGGGAGTTCCAGGATTTTGACTCAAAGACAATGAAGTAATGGCGATATATTTTGAAGTAGGGACGATGTGAGATTTTGAGGGAAGTACAGACGTGGTGGTATTGCCAAGGGCCTGCTGCCCCTGTCCTCCTAGATAATAGAGGTCACAGGTTTGGAAAGTGCTCCTAGAGGGAGCTTGGCAAGTTATTGCGGTGCATTTTGCAGATGGTACACAGTGGTGGATGTGGTGCCAATCAAGTGGTCTGCATTGTTCTGAATGGTACCAACTTTCTATGCAAATCCAGGCAAGTGGGGAATATTCCAAAACAATCCTGAGTGGTGCCTTGTAGATGGTGGGCAGGCTTTGGGAAGTCAGGAGGTCAGTTACTCGCTGCAGTATTCCAAGCCTCTGACCTGCCCTTGCAGTCACTGTGTTTATGTGGCAAGTCCAGTTGAGTTTCTGGTCCGTGATAACCTTCAGGATCCTGGCGCTCAAGATGCATTGATGTCAATGCCATTGAGTGTCATGGGGAGATTTTCTCTTGCTGGAGAAGATCACTGACTGGCATTTGTGAGGGACAAATGTTACTGCCAATTGTCAGCCGAAAGCTGACTGTTGTCAAGTTTTGCTGCTTACGGAGACAGTTTGTTTACGCATCTGAGGAGTTACAAATTGAACTGAACACTGTGCAGTCTTCAGCAAGCATCCCCACTTTTGACCTTATGATGGAGAGGTGGACATTGGTGAAGCTGCTGAAGGTGTTTGGGCCTTGGATCCTTCTCTGAGGTCACGCGAAATGGTGGACACCGCATCTTTTCATTTTTCGGCATTTCTGATCGCAGACCGAAATGGGAATGGGGCTCTTTTAAATCTAAGGATCGCGGAAGGAATTGCTGATCGAATACTCCAATGTCTCTTTACGCGGCATTGAATTTTGACTGATAACGTTCCTGTAACATCCTCGGGGTGGGGGCGGGAGGCTGTAAAGGTGCTATAAAAATGCGCATTGTTGTAGCTCTTGCCAGCGTGCACACGCGTGCCTCTCTCTCATTGTTCAATCTGAAACTGCCTTCATTGCAATTTGTCAGCCATGGCCCACTGGGGTAATATTCCTGCCTTCGAGGGAGAAGATTGGCCTTCAAGCCCCACACTCGAGCATGAACATATAACCCAGGCTGACCCTCTGGTGCAGAGCTGAGGGACTGCTGCACTGTCAGAGATGCCGCTTGGCCACTATTCAACGAGGCGCAGTGTTGCAGGGCATCCCACGCTTCCATCTGTGGGATCTCCCCGTGCGCCAACGAGCTGCAGCATCTGCCCACCCCGTCAGGGCGGGCACCTCTTCGGTCATGTTCTGTTGGCTGCAAACTGCTTTGAGGTAAAAGCAGTGCTGCCCTTTCCCTTTTTCTGCTGCCTTCCGGGCCCTACCCCATCGTACAGAAACCCCTCAGCGGCCTGCCCTGTCTGTCTTCTTCTCTTCTTTCTGAGTCGGGCCACGGCTTCCCCTTCATCGTTAAATCAGTCTTCCGACACCGCGGCTCGGGCTCCAAGAAAAACATCACAAACCTCTGACTTTCTAAACAGGCTCAGCCAAGTGGGTGGTCGTGTGCTGTTGAAACGGAGAATGTGAGCATTATACTGCAAATCAACGCGCACACAAGCCAAAAAACAAATCAGTTCCAAAGTGTTTAATGAGGGAACGGTGCATAGGGATAAGTGCCCATTCACCCATTTCTCGGCCCGGAATGTTTTCTTTTTCTGACGGAGCGCTTTCTTTCAACCAGGGGGATGAATATCCCCTTTAAGATGCTGCTCATAACATGGCGAGTACTTTACCAAAAGCAGGCGTCAAGTGCCCGCTTTCATCGATTTTATTGTATTCCGAGCAAAGGTAACGCGCTCAAAACTTGCTTTGTAAATCCAACTGCATTATCAGAGATACCGTTCCTTCTCGATTGTTTGGCAATGAAATGTTAACGCTAATTAACTGCCTTCATTTCTAAAATTGAACCTTTTACATCCAAACCGACAAAAAGGGTGTGCTTTTAACTTACTGCCTTTCACATACAGCTGCCACGGCAGTATGGCGCAGTCGTGAGGCGCCAAAGACAGCTGCCATTTTCTGCACAGCAAGATCCCACAAGGGACAATCAAGCTAGCCCGCTTTCGGTTGAGGGATCAAGCATTAACCAGGCCGCTTAAGCAGAGCAGCACTTCTTCGAAACAGTATATTTTCCTGACGGGGCAGGCTGGCTTAAGGTGTTATCTATAAAGGCGTCGCTCCCACAGTGTTTGCGTTATCCGGATTCGAGTCTCCGGTGTAGAAGGTGAGACTGCGGGCCGTTGAATCACGTCTGGGACCGAACGGGGAAAAAAATAAGACCGGGGTTGTTCACTGAAAGTTCAATGACTTGACACAATAAAATATGAAGAAAGGGCTGGGGGTGAACGTAAAGGGCACCATTGTTTAATTGGATGGAACATTCTAGTTTGTTGACATGTTCCTTACCCGCTTGGGAACATCTTTCGCCAAGACCTTCAACACAGCACTCATGCAACACTTAGCAAGATGATGTAATGACCCCCCACCAACGATCTGCCTCCCACTTAGCATCTACACGCAAGGCACAAGAGAGCCATATATCAGAAAAGTCAGTAAACGGCCAATTACTGTGGCGTGACCAAGCATTGAGCAAGACAACAAGCAGAACTCTTAGCTCACAGTTGATGTTTATGTTGAGCAGCTGAAATGTCCCAGGCAGTTTCATTAAAAGTGGCTTCAGGACAATGTTCTCCGCATGTCAGACTACCGTCATCTGAAATATAAGGAGCAGAGTCCCTAAACTCGCGGGCTGGTGGCGTCATTCCCAGTGAGGATTCGGGGCCAGTCTCGCCGCTTCCCGCTCAAACGCCCCCCGCCCCCGCCCCCACCTCCAGAAGCGGGAATGCCTTAACCCTCAGAGGGCAGCCTGAGATCAGAAGGTCAATGGTTTGAATCCTCCTTCAGATGTGGGCCAGCACATTAGCTACACTGAGAGCCTCTGGCCTGGAATGGTTCAAATGTGATGCAGTGTTAGACTCTCTCAATGATCCCACAGCTTTGTGGTGAAGGGGAGATCCCACAGTCCAATATGTCTTCCTCAACGAACATCACAAAAACACACTGGGAAGCGGGGACGGTGGTATAAATTGTCCATGCTTTAGCTGCTTTATTGCAACTAATGTTTAATTTAGCATCTCTACTGCAGGCATGAAGGGAAAGGGTAATGGATGCCACTTGGGCATGCACATGGGTAGGAAATGGAACAGGCAGCTTTCTAGACACACCATTGCGTTTCTAACGGTGCTCTCCAGTCAATGTCCTGCCTTAACCTCCCATAGCTGACCACGACATAATACATAACAATGGGCCACTCTCCCACCAGCAATGTTAAAAGGGATCGTCAAGGTTAATTGCCGGGTTATTTTTTTTCTTCTCCCTCTGACTGCCGATGCATTTGTCCATGTTTTTGCCAAACTTGGCCCAAGGTTGAGTAGGCCACAGGAGATGATGCCAAAGTACTTATTTTTGTTGAGTGCTGAAACTAGATGCTTCTGGATGTGGGTGGCTTGGTGGCGCTTCCTCTGCCAATAGTGTGTGACGAGGAGCATGAAAGAGTGGCCACAACAAGCATGACTAGCCGCTGGAAGAGGGAGGGGGAGGGGAGGTGATCCAGCAGGAGGCTGCACCCATGGCGTCGACCTCTCTCTGCATCCAGCCCGGTAAAGGCTGCCGTTTAAGGAGACGTGAATATTCGTTCAGTGCTTTCCAAACATTTTTGCCGGTCCGATCCGATCCAATTGCAAAGCTTGGAAATTCCCAGCAGGGAGTCCATCCTCAACGAGCGGCCAGTCAGGCTACACCTCACCAGTAAACAAGGGAATGTAAAGATTCAAAAGGGCCTCATGAATGTGAGCTCTGGATTGTCATTCTAACACAGGTCTTGTCAGGTCAGAGCACTACAGTTTGGAAGCAGGCCATTCAGCCCATATTGCCCCTCCAAAGAGCATCCGACCTGGACACACCCTATCCCTGTAACCCCACATTTCCCTGGGCTAATCCAACTTAACCTGCACAATTTGGTATGGCCAATCCATCTAACTTGCACACCTTTGGACTGTGGGAGGAAACTGGAGCACTCGGTGGAAAAACCCAGGCAGACACGGGGCGAACACGCAAACTCCACACAGACAGTTGCCCGAGGCGGGGTAATTGAGCCCGGGTCTCTGGCACTGGGAGGCAGCGGTGCTAACCACTGAGCTACTGCCCACACTTTGGGGAGCGCTCTACCGGAGAAAGATTTATAGTTCTAGAGCCAAGCATCTCCAGGCGCTTTGCAGCCAATGAAAAACTTTCAAACGGTAATCGCAGTCCCTCAACTTGCACACAGCTAGCTCCAGCAATAAGCAGTCTGAACAGATCATTTGTTTCTGTGACCTTAATTGAGGCATAAACATTGGCCGGGAGCCCTCCTTTTCGTTGAAATTGCGCCTTGGGATCTTTCACGTCCACCAGGCCAGGCAGCTGGGGCTTCGGTTCAGCATCTCCACCGAAGGACGGTACCTGCAGCAGCGCAGCACCCCTTCGGAAAATCAGAAACGTGGGCCTCAGAGGTTGAGTACACCACCAGCCGAGCCATGTTGTTCTGCAGTTTTGTAATAGGCTGCTCCATGAGAGCGGAAGCCCACAGCAACAGCATTTAGTCTCCGTTCACTCCTTCCAGACAGAAGTGCGGGTTTGAGTGGACGGTGCAGCAGGCTGTTGAGTGCACGTACATCGTTTCGCATAAATCTCAAGGATTGAAAGGGGCTTTGTCTCCCCCCGCCCCCCACAGCGTGCAGGTGACATGCGACTATCGCGTGGGTGAATGCACGCCATCCTGTCCGCTTCCTTCACCCACGGCAGTGGCTCTATGCCGGCCACCACAACAAGTCAAGAGGGCTGGTCACGGCAGAGTTATCCAATAATGGCATGGCGTACAATGCTGGTCAGGAATCCTCCTGCACTGTAGCCCTATAATGAGAGGCAGGCTGCTGCTGGAAATAATATAGAGTGCGGTGTCAGTGACATCAGGAAGTAATGCTTACAGTGCCCACTCACTTGCAAGATTTGTGGTGGTATGTTATACACATTGGTCATTGGGCAGGGGTGGGGCGGGAGGGAGGGGGGATGACACCGACTGTCAGAAGAGCAGCTCAGGGAAAGAAGCATAAACAGGAAACAGGAAGAGGAAGAGGATACACTTTGAACAATATGCTTCTACCAGATTCTGATGATTTAATGAGTAACACCAGTTGCCTCTAACCATCTCCCCATCCATCGACACACCCACATGTCCATCTGGATCCAAACCAATCAGAGAGACAGAAAACCAAGACACCTTTCTTTCTGGGTAGAGTTTACTGACTACTCAGTCTTATAGCTCCTTCCAACCCTAGGTTTATAGGGTATTGCACTAACAACAATTAAGAGATTCTATGATCATTAATAGATTCTGTAATTCTATCAACAGCCCTCACTTGTTTCTTCTTCACCTGAAATTAAAAAAAAGAACCAATGTTACAAACTGATTAAAGCATTTATTCAGAGGTGGGCACAGCAGGGGACACAGTGCTTTAATTTCCTGCTCCAACTCCATTTTGTATTTAACCCCTTTCCCGCTCTCCCTACCCCTCCCTCACTTTTGATGGTTTGCATTGTACGTTATTGGGCCTTGCAAGTAAACGTCCAATTTGGCTACTCGGGTGATTTACTGGTAGCAGCCGATAGTTTTAAAAAAAAAGTCGCGGTGATTTGGTGGCGGGGGATAAAAAAAATTAAGTTGTGTGTGTGATAGCACTTCCAGATATAAAAAAAAGGCGATGAAAGCATTTTGAGGGAGATGGGCACCGTAGGGGCTGGGGTGCGTTATCTCCCCTCCTGACTTCATTTCGTTTGAAGTTTTCCACCCCATTTTCCTACCCTTTCTGTAGCTTTGTTGGCGGCGCACTGCCCCCAGTGGATGGTGCTTGCTAAGTGCCACTGTTCTGTTGGGTTGAATCTGGTGGCAGTTCACACAAATAAAAACAATGTGATTAACCAGACATTAACAGCTCACTCCAACCCTTCCTCTGTCACTTCTCTCAGCGATGCCACGGGTTGATAAAGTTTGTCCCGCTTCATACAATTTCGTTAATTCAATATTGACACAATGCATTCAAAAATGAGCTAATCACCCTTTTGTATTCATTTGGTTTCTTGCATACCTCCCTCCCCCAACTCCCCAGAAAGGTGATTTGCACTGGGATGAGGAGAATTGAAGGAGGGGAGGGGGTGCGTGCTTTCAATGGGGTGAATGGCCCTGGAGGGTGAGCACTAGCAGGTCTGGGCATCGGCATGGTGCCTTCAGTCTTGGGGCACCTCAACATGGCCTGGCAGGAGCCAGACCTGGCTTCCTGTCTGGTGACAGCAAGTGCCAGGGCAGGGTGAGGCTGTCATCCTCAAAGAAGACAGCAGATCCATGCCCCGTGGAGAGCCAGTGCCCACTACCATGACCAGCAGAAGCTCCCCCAACCCTTACCTCCTGGCGATGCCTGTGCAATGCCTCCAAATGGAGCCAAGCAAGATGATCCCCCAGCCCAACTCCCACCAAAAGACAAAAGATGTAGGAGCAGACTTAAGCCATTCGGCCCATCAGGCCTACCCCACCATTCCATCATGGCCCGATTCTCCTGCCTTCTCCCCGTAACCCTCAATCCCCTCACCGGTCAAGAAGCTAACCAACTCTGTCTTAAACACAATCAATGACCTGGCCTCCACGGCCCTCTGCGGCGATGAGTTTCACAGAGGCACCACCCTCTGGGTGACGAAATTCCTCCCCGTCTCAGTCCTAAAGGGTCACCCCTTCATTCCGACGCCGCGCCCTCGGGTCCTGGTCTCTCCTGCAAGCAGAAACAGCGTGAGGTGGGCCCACAGGGGATGGATGGCGGCAGAGGAGTTGGTTTTGGGCCAGTGAGGCACCCGATGCGGTATCGGTGGCATCTGCATTGGCGAGGTCCATCAAGGACCCACATTGGCAGTGACGTCGGTGGATGAAAGACGGTTATAATTCTATGTTTCGGTTTATTTTTCTGTGTTTCAAGACGGCGCTGGAGAGAGGGGCGACTCCACACAACACCTCTCACTGTATTTTGCTACAAAACACACGTGACAATAAATAAATGAATGAATCAAATCAAATATTTTCCGTGTCTACTCTATCCAGGCCTCTCAGTTTTTTGTGAGTTTCAATCACATCCCCCCTCATCCTTCTAAACTCCAACTTGTACAGACCCAGAGTCCTTAACCGCTCCTCATATGACCAGCCCTTCATCCCTGGGATCATTCTTGTGAACCTCCTCTGGATCCCCTCCAACGCCAGCACATCCTTCCTTATATATGAAGCCCAAAACTGCTCACAGTATTCCAAATGCGGTCTGACCAGTGCCTTATACAGCTGCAGCAGTACATCCCTGCTCTTGTATTCTAGCCCTCATGGAATGGTTGCTAACATTGTATTCGCCTTCCTAACTGCCAACTGAACCTGCATGTTCACCTTGAGAGAATCCTGAACTAGGATTCCCAAATCCCTTTGTGCTTTAGATTTCTGAAGGCTTTCCCCATTTAGAAAATAGTCTACGCCTCTATTCTTCCTACCAAAGTCCGTACCTAGTCTCATATTTTCCCACAGTTCATTCCATCTGCCACGTCTTTGCCCACTCTCCCAGCCTGTTCAAGTCCTTCTGCAGCTTCCCCACTTCCTCAATGTGACCTGTCCATCCACCAATCTTTGCATCATCTCCAAACTTAGCAACAATGCCATCAGTTCCAGATCTTTAGTGTATAGCATGAATACTTTTGGTCCTAACATGGACCCTTGCGGAACACCACTAGTCACCCAATAGTTTATCACCACTCTCTGCCTTTGCCAGTCAGTGAGTCATCTATCCTTGCCAGTACCTTGTCCCTTACACCATGGGCTCATATAGAATCATAGAATTCTTACAGTGTGGAAACAGGCCATTTGGCCAATTGAGTTCCACACCGATCCTCTGAAGAGCATCCCACCCAGACACACCGCCCAACCTTATTTCCATGGCTAACCCACCTAGCCTGCACATCCCTGAACACTATGAGTAATTTAGCAAGGCCAATCCACCCAACCTGCACATCTTTGGGCTGTGGGAGGAAATCGGAGCACCCGGAGGAAACCCATACAGACACAGGGAGAATGTGCAAACTCCACACAGATGGTCACCCGAGGGTGGAGTCGAACCCGGGTCCCTCGCGCTGTGAGGCACTGAGCTGCCCAAATTTTAATATGCAGCCTTTGTGTGGTACCTTGCCAAAAGCCTTCTGGAAATCCAAATAAATCATGTCCACTGACTCTCCTTTGTCTAACTTGTTCATTACCTCCTCAAAGAATTCTAACAGGTTTGTCAGGCAAGACCTCCCCTTGACAAAGCCATGTTAACTCAGCCCTATTTTACAATACACTTCTAAGTACTCTGCAATCTCATCCTTAATAATGTGCTCTAAAATCTTAGCAACAGCCAAGGTCAGGCTCATCGGCCTATAATTTCCCATCTTCTGCCTCCCTCCCTTCTTAAACAGGGGTGTTACATGAACCATTTCCCAGTCCTCTGGGACCTTTACTGATTCCTGAAAGATCATCACCCATACCTCTACAATCTCCTCAGCTCTTCGTTTCAGGACTCAGGGGTATAGTCCATCTGGCCTGAGTCATTTGTCCACCTTCAGACCTTTCAACTTCTCCAGCATTTTCTCCTCTGTGATGGACACTACACTCACCTCTGCCTCATGACTTTCTTGAAGTTTTGGTATGCTGCTGGTGTCTTCCACTGTGAAAACTGATGCAAAGTACCTATTCAGTTCCTCAGCCATTTCTTCATTCCCCATTACTACTTCTCCAGCCTCGTTTTCCAGCAGTCCAATGTCCACTCTTGCCTCTCACTTACCTTTCAGATATCTAAAAAAACTCTTGAAATCTTCTTTTATATGACCAGCTAGCTTACTCACATATTTCATCTTCTCCCTCCTATTGCTTTTTAAATGATCTTTTGCTGGTTTTTAAAGGCTTCCCAAATCTCTGGCTTCCCACTAGTCTTCATCACATTGTATACCTTTTCTTTTGCATTTATTGCTATCCCTGACTTCCCTTGTCAGCCAGGGTTTGTTCATCTTCCACTAGTATGTTTCTTCTTCCTTAGATGAATTTCTGCTGTGCCTCCTGAATTAACCTCAGAAACTCCTGCCATTGTTGTTCCACTGTCTTCCCTGCTAGGCTACCCTTCCAATCAACTTTGGCTAGCTCCTCCCTCATGTCTTTGTAGTTACATTTCCTCAATTGTAATACCGTTAAATTTGATTCCAGCTTCTGCCTTTCAAACTGCAGGGTGCATTGTATCATATTATGGTCACTACTCCCTAGGGATTCCTTCATCTTAAGCTCCCTAATCAAGTCTGCCTCATTACTCATCACCTAATCCAGAATTGCCTGTTCCCTAGTGGGGTCTATCACAAGCTGACCCAAAATAACCATCTCGTAGACATTCCACAAATCCCTTTTCTTGAGATTTGGTACTAACTTGATTTTCTCATATTGAAGCCCCCATGATTACTGTAACAGCGCCTTTCTTATTTCCCTATTTAGTCTCCTGATTTATTTTCTGCCCTGCATCCTGACTACTGCTAGGCGGCCTGTACACAACTCCAATCAGGCTGTTTTTCCCTTTGTGGTTCCTCAACTATACGCACACAGATTCTATGCCTTTTGACTCTATATCATGTCTTGCTAGTGGCTTAATTTCATTTCTTACTAACAAGGCAACCCTCCCTCCCCTCTGCCCGCCTGCCTGCCCTTTTGATATGATGTGCATTCCTTGGAAATTTAGTTCCCAGCTCTGATCCCCTTGCAGCCGCATTTCTGTGATAGCCACAGCATCATACCCATTAACATCAATCTGCACTACAAGCTCATTCACCTTGATTTGTATACTGAGTGTATTTAAACACAGTACCCTCAGTCCTGCATTGACAACCCCCCTTCTCACAGTCGCCCTCTTATCTGCTGTGTTTGAAGTTAGAATTCTGACTCTTTCCACTCTCTGTCCTATTGTTTGCACTTTTAAAAACCTCTGCTGAGCCCTCCCCTTTTTAACATTTTCCATATTTTTTCAATGCAACCGAATTCCTGCCACCACCCCGCCCCCCACCCCACCAAAGTATTTAGTTTAAAGCCCTATCCACAGCCCCAGTTATGCGATTCTCCAGGACTCTGGTTCAGACCCTTGGCAAAGGCAATTCAGCGATGACAAGTTATTTTTCTCATGCGCCGTACCTCTCCAGACCAGTAGAAAGCAATCCCAAAAGAAACAATCTGCCCCTTGTGATTTTTAAGAGGAAGCCTCTCGGTTGAATACTTCCCTCTAGCAGCAGAGAGCTCAAGTTTTCAGATTCAGGTGGAGCCAGTCCCATCAGAACAGAATTCGAATTAGAATTAACTTTGTTGTCACACACACTTGAATGAGTGCAGTAAGAAGGTTGCAATGTGACTGCTTGTGGTTCCATCTTAGGTAAAGGATACCTAGGTGCAGATACTCAAGTATTGTTACAGAATTGGAAGAATAATAAATAAAAGTCCAGCATAGGAATAAAAGAGGTTTTAAAAAAGTCCTTTTCGCCAAGTCCGTGCCAGCCCCTAGCCTCCAGACTACACTGGGACAAGTCTCCAAATCATGTCAAGCTTCAAAACTCAAGGCCTCACTTCCAGTTCGCAAGGGCCTCGCCTCCTTACGACAGCTTCCGGTCTGGGACTCATACCTCCCCCCAGACTCCCCCCAGCAATGCCCACCAGCCTGGGACTCACCCCTGCCCCCCCCACCCCCGCAGCAATGGCCTCCGGTCCAGGACTTGCCACCGGGACTCACCTCCCTCACCCCCCTGGTCTC